>NC_062568.1:165649185-165952215 GCF_022837055.1 Prionailurus viverrinus | reverse complement strand
TCTTTCAACCCACATCAGTTCTCTAGCTACTCTGACATGTTTTATTATTTTGTTCTTTTGGCCTCTAGCACAGACCAATAGTTATTTGTGTTTTACTGGTACCAACTTGTATCTCAGATGAAGCTGTCTTGCTTACTGAGTCCATGTCTCCTGTGGCCCCGTTTGGCCCCTCCTGTCCAGTTTGAAGCTAGGGCTAGATGGATGCTTAGTGAGTGTGTGGTCGGATTGCTTCCCACCCACTCGCCCCCCAACCCCAGAAGTGTGCAAGTGCTTGGATTTTCCTGAATGCCTTCTCACTCCTTGCCGATCCCGTGGTGTTGCCTTTCATCATCTGTCTCCACTGAGTGGGGCCTGACTGACTGGGAGAAGCCCCCTGTGTGATAGTTAATGGCAGTCAGTTGCCCATACCACCTTACCAGAGAGATCTGGATGTTCATTTGGCCTCTCTGGGAAGTAACATTTTCACTGAACAGTGTTAGTTAGTGGGACCTGAGAGACACAACTCAGCCACAGCTGCTTTCTCTTCTTCCGTCCGCCATGACAGTCTTGCATAGCTTTCCATTCCCATGCTCTGCACCCGCCCCCCACCCCATACACACACCCTGTGGCCTTGGGAGGACATGACTCCCCCATGCTCTCCCCCAGCAGCTCATCAGGATGCATTTGGGCTCACAGTCGTTCTGCAGCCTGACATTTGTTGTCTTGGGAGAAGATTGTTCAGGAGCCCTAGGCTCTGGGCTCTAACCAGAGAAATGCCACCCATCAGACGGTGCCATGTTGTTAGAGCCATGCTGTTTGGGTGATTGCAGTGGTGTGGCCCTGTGGCTTCCTCACGTCATCCAGGAGGAAGTTACCCCAAAGCAAAGCCTGTGGCCTGAGCTTGGGGCACCATGGTTTACTCAGGCCGGTGTTAGAGGAGGTGTTAGAGGAAATGATGCTCCACACCATTTCTTTTAAGGGAAATACAAATTTAAACCACCATGAGAGCTACAGCACGCTTTTAGATTGGCTGAACTTGGGGTGAGGATATGGGGACCAGAACTCTCTCATGCTGCTGGTGGGGATGTAAAACGGCACAACCGCTTTGGAAAATAGTTTAGCAGTTTCTTACAAAGTCGCACCTACCATGTGACCCCCATTCCACTCCTATAAAAGCTGGGCAGGGCTGTCCGGACCTATGTTAACGGAAGGCCACCAGGAGCACAGCAAGGTCGGGTGACCCAAGGCCTCTCAGAAGGTCAGAAACTAAAGCTTCTGGTGGGAGTCTATCAACTGGCCTGAGCCCAGCTTCCCACAAAAGACAGCAGCTTGCCTGGAGGAATGATCAAAGAAGCAGAAGAAAAAAAAAAATTAGCAGCAGTAAGAGTAACACCTAACATGTACTTCATGCTTATCGTGGGCTAAGAAATTTAAATTGTATGATCAAACCATCCTAATAACCTCTTGCAGTTATCAGAATTATCCTCCCCTTTACAGGGATGGACACTGAGGGTCAGAAAGACAGAGTCCTTGCCCAAGATTACATTGCTAGTAAGTCCTAGAGATCTGTTTCCCATGCTGCTGTTTGAGTCCAGAGCAGATATTCTCAACTCTTAGCAGAACGGTAAGACAGAGGCGGTGTGGCAGGCGCACGCGTGTTGTATGGGAAACGGGGGTGGAGTGATTACAAGGTAGATCTTTTCCACAGCCTGATGAGAAGAGCCAAGTTAGACTTGGATCAAAGCTGAACCGCAGTACTCTTGTTTTCCCTTCGTCCCAGTCTTTCAGATCACCGCCTTTCACGAGGCCACCCGTCTAACGATAACAATAAAAATAAACAGCCTCACTTGTCACCATCGTCCCCTGGGAGGAGAATATTTATGAGACTCCTTATTTAATCTTCCCTGTTTCCCTGCTGCTCTGTGGTCAAGTACTTGAATAGGCACTTTGAAGACACGAGGCCAACCTCCCACTCATGAAGATGTTTTTATATTTGTTTAGAAGACCATGAAATGAAAACCACATTGATTTTTTCCCCCCCTTTTCCTATTTACTACTCATCTGCTATGTGGGTAACTCTGGTACTGTGGCGGCTAAGGGTGACCTAGCAGTTATGGAAGTGTTTGTGCTTTGCCGGTGGCTCAGTACGCATGAAAAAGATGCTCAAGGGAGCTTGGGTGGCGCAGTCAGTTAAGTGTCCGACTTCGGCTCAGGTCCTGATCTCACAGCTCGTGAGTTCAAGCCCTGCGTTGAGCTCTGTGCTGACAGCTCAGAGCCTGGAGCCTGCTTTGGCTTCTCTGTCTCCCTCTCTCTCTGCCCCTCCTCTTCTCGTGCTCTGTCTCTCTGTCTCTCAAAAATAAATAAACGTTAACAACAACAAAAAAATGTCTTTTTTAAACAGATGCTGGAGGCGCCTGGGTGCCTCGGTTGGTTAAGCATTCCACTTCAGCTCGCGTCATGATCTCACAGTTTGTGGTTCAAGCCCCACATCGGGCTCTGCTGACAGCTCAGAGCCTGGAGCCTACTTCTGATTTTGTCTCCCTCTCTGTCTCTACCTTCCCCCCCTCTCATTCTCTCTCTCTCTCTCAAAAGTGAATAAACATCAAAAAAAGAAATACAAAAAAAAAAGATGCTGAAGACAGCCTTTACAGAGCCCTCTCGCCAAAGATCAAGTACTGTGCCCATGACCTCAACACCCATCAGCTCACTTCTACATACATTTAGTTCAGGGGTTTTAGTAATTGTGCCTTGTTGATTTTCCCTTAGTTTTTCATCCCTTTCTCCCACTCTCCTTATATGCTCTCAGGGCCTCTTCTTTCATATCGTCATTAAATTTTTCTACTTTTTTGTTCCCCAGAGCCATGGTAAGTGTAGAGTAGTTTTTCTTCTAATACTTACACGGTGTTAGAGCACCAGGAGCAATAATATCTAAGAAATCAAAGGTCCCAGAAGACCCCATGAGAAGTTGATTGAATAGCCAAGACTGTCGGATGCAGGCTGAGAGTCCCTTCCTAATGAACAGTCAGTGGCTCCCTGTTGCCAGTGCAAAAAAGTGTTCAAAATGGAGAACTAAATGGACATTTGGCCATGTTGTTCAACATTCAGATTACATTCAATTAAAGAACAATTATAGAAATTGTAAATCCAGAGGTGGTGAGAGTTACTTCAGTGCCATTATGTATTTTTTTAAAGCTCTTTTAATGAATGATGATTCACATATTATAAAATTCCCTCCTGCATGTGTTTTCAAAACCTCTAGAGAGCTGAGTTTAGTGATATTTGAGAAAGAGGAAGTTTTACTGTGCGTCTTTTAGGTTACACTATGAAATGATAGCAGCATGTAGCCTTTATTATTTAGAGAGGGAATAGAAAGATCGTCTCAAAGCAGTAAATTTCCACTTATTGTGCTTAGCACCATACCTGACACACAGTTTGGGACCAGTATGTGTTGCATTGATAGTTGGACAGAAGGACAGGCAGAAACATACTGGATAGCCAATATATGATATACTAGATATCCGTTAGAGTTCACTGAAGATCAGATCATGCCATTCCAGTTTGATTTTCTTTTTTTGGTGGATTTATGGGCTATGCTGTGAGAGGAAGTTCTAGCATGTAAGCTGTCTGGTCTTCAGTAAGGCTTTAGGTTCTTTCTTTGATCAACAGAGTCTTCCCAGTTGACACAAGGCATTGGTCCATCCACTCACAAAATTTGGCCACTTGAGAACTGAGTTTTCATTGTACTATAGCTTGAAATAGGCTAAAAGCAAAAACGTGAAAGTAACTGAAAAGTATCCACGTCATCTAATTGCCGAAGTTACGTGTGGGCTTTTCAGACATTGGTTTTGGCCTTGTGTGGAGCCAGGACAAGACTGGGTGTTGGTTCTCTGTGTCAGGAGGACATTTAACTGGAGGGAAGTCCTTGACATAGACCAGTCATGGCGCCTCCCTGACTTGGGCACCTATCATCTGCCTGCGTGTTAAAACTTAAAGTTCCTTAGGTATCCACGTAGCTCCTAGCTCAGAGATTTACTGTGATCTTGGAATGCAGGGCTAGGGTTCTCTGGAATTGGGGAAATGGCCTATGAAAAAGAAGAGAGAACCTAAGAGAAATAGGCCAGTAATATTAACATACATATTTGTTTTTCTGTGGTGTGCAAGACACTAATTTGCGTGGACCTGACTACCCTGATAGACTCCCAGTGAAGATATGCCTCAATATGAAGTCTGATAGCTTCATGGCCCTGATGAAAATCTCCCAGTGAGTCTCCTGAGTCCTACAATCCTAGCTGGGCGAGGGGGCTCTCCTGTGATCTGGGCCCTACCCACCTCTAGTTTTATCCCCCACCATCCTTTAGTTTTCATCTGCGGTCTAGCAGGTATATGCACACACATCCTTATCTGAATTGCATGGGGCCAAAGACGTTTAGGAATACAGAATATCCATATTTTAGAAAGTTAATATTGGTATGTACACAGTATACAACATTACACAGCCAGGCAGGTCTGGGATAGCACCCATAATACAACACATTAGTATTTCTGCAGTAAAACTTACTAATATTCACACCAAGCCTGTTAAGTAGATTCTACATAGTTTGACAAGTTCAGATCAAATTTGGCCAGCAGAGGAATCAGGGAAGAACTTGGTAGGTGGAATGCTTTAGATGAATACAGACTTCTATCCAGTCTTTGGGAAAAGAGTCTGTCTGCCCTCATTTAAGTGCCCTTCAGGCAGGTGTTTTCTCTGTGCAGAGTGGCTCCGTCTCTCTTCTGCGTGGTGGGTCCCATCATCACCAGAATCATCATCACTGTTATAATTCACATTTATTGAGCATGTTCTGTGTTATTTGATATCCACAGCAAACTCTGGGATGGTTTCTTATTGTGTTATGGTGAGGACACTGAGGCTTGGAGAGGTCACAGAGCAAGGAGTGGAGCTGAGGTTGTGCTAAAGCACAGGGACCTCAGAGCCCATAGTCCCGGTCACTGTACTGTGCTTAGTGTTTGTTCCCCAAAGTTCCAGTTTAGATGTCTCCATGAGGCTCCTTTTTCTTTCTCTGCCACGTTGAGTTCACCATGCCCCCCTGCCTTGGCCTTCATATCTCTTCCCGCACATCTCCAGTACAGCACGTGTCATTCTCCGTGTCTTCCCCATGAGCCTGGGCTCCTTGAGTAGTTGCAGAAAAGTCTACTGCATGCTCCATCTCTAGGGCACACAGTAGGTACTCAACATACTTTATAGTCAGGTTCACCCAGAGAGATATGCTGACAGCAAATAATTTGTATCCATGAAATAGCTATTTAAACACCAAACCCCTAGTTTAAAGGTGCAAAATTTGGTTCTAAAAAAGAAGAAGAAACATTCAAAAAGGAAAAGGCTACTCGGGTTCATGCATGGTGTATAAAGAAGAAGAATTTGTTAGGGACAACATGTCAAAAATGAGCAAGGAATATGTTTACATTAAAGGATAATGATAGCTAGGATTTATTACATATGTACTATGTGCCAGTTCTGCGGGAGGCAGTCTGTTTATAGCATTTCTAATCCTCACTGTTATGATACGTTAAGATTAATTTAAGAAAAAGAAAGATGTAGTAGCCATGTTTTAGATCATAGTAAAAGGTAATACTAATAGATTAAACAAAAGGTAAATGTCACTAGAAGTCAGTAACCTAAAATGACCCGAAAGGAGTACATTTCTCCATCTAAGAGATGATGGAATTAAGGTCAAAGAGATCAGAGAGCTAGAACATGTCAGGGGAAGCCAGGTCTGGCTGGGCTCCTGACTTTTATATCCATTCCTTGAAAATGTTAACATGGCATCACGAACGTATCCTGTCATCCTACCCAGGACTGGGTCCAGCCTTGAGCTTTGCTTTGAGAAAAATGTGCTGGAACCTGGAACCCGGAAAGAAGCATATAATACACAGCTACAATATTTAAGAGATACCGGCCCCCACTTTTGTTCATTTTTAATTTTTTTACTCAAAAATGATTTCAGACTTACACAGACTTGCAAAAGTAGAATTCTGTATACCTTTCATCTAGATTGTCCTAATATTTTGCATAAGCATTCTACCCATATTTTATATGTGTGTGTAAATTGTTTTATCTGAATCATTTGAGAGTAGGTTGCAGATATAATGCCCATTTACTCCTAAATACTCCAGTATGTGTTTTATGAAAACAAGGATATTCTCTTATATAGCCATAATACAGTTATCATAGCAGGAAATAAACACTGATACGATACTAGGGGCTCCTCAGTAGCTCAGTCAGTGGGCATCGGACTCTTGATTTCGGCTCGGGTCATGATCTCACATCAGAGATCATGATCTCTTCGTTGTGAGATCGAGCCCCACATTGGGTTCCGTGCTGAATGTGGAGCCTGGTTAAGATCCTGTCTCTCTTCCGCTTTCTCTGGCCGTTCTCCATTTGCGAACATGTTGTACTTTTTCTCTCTCTCAAAATAAACACTAAAAACAACCCAACATTGAGGGGGCACCTGGGTGGCTCAGTCAGTTGAGTGTCCTGCTTTGTCTCAGGTCATGATCTCAGGGTTTGTGAATTCAAGCCCCACATCAGGCTCTGTGCTGACAGCTGGAGCCTGCTTGGGATTCTGTGTTTCCCTCTCTCTCTACCCCTCCCCTCCTGCATTCTGTCTCTCTCTGTCTCTCAAAAATAAATAAATTTAAAAAGTTAATAATTTTTTAAAAAACCAACACTGAATACAAGTCTATTATTTAATTTGTGTACCTTATTCAAATTACATCACCTGTCCACACAACGTCATTTACAATAAAAGAAAAAATGTTTCTCAGAGTTTGGGATGGTTAGAAGATGGGGTAGTTCTGACTGCTTGAGAGAAACCTTAGGGGTTGAATTTGTTTTTTTGTTTGTTCAAGCTTTTGTGATGATAAAATGACTAACTCCTTCTTGGTGCTTTGGAGTTTGTTGAATGCCTTGTGGAACTTGGTAGAATAACTAAGTGAGGCCCAGTGTTTTTTTTTTTTTCAAATTCTTATTTAAATTCTACTTAGTGAACATACAGTGCAATATTGGTTTCAGGAGTAGAATTCAGTGATTCATCACTTACATTCAACACCCGGTGCTCAGAGGCTCAAAGAAACAGTGATTTATGCAGCATCCCACAGCTAGCAAGTGATAGGGCCAAGGCTCAGATACTGTCTGAGCAAACCCCGAGCCTGTCCCTCTGCATCCTTAATCAATTCATCCTTATTTGCTCAAATTGAAGGATCAGGCAGTAAGAGCTCCTGATTCTCTCTCACTAGCCCCATTGTGATTGGAATTTTCCTCCAAGCGCAAGCTGTTAGTTCTCAGTTGACATACATAAAATGGACCTGAGGAACTCCCTAAAATGCAGTTCCCCAGGTCCCACTCCTGCAGGGTCTGAGTAAGTGTGACTGGGAAGGAGTGTATACCAATGTGTACTTCTAACGTGTGCCCAAGTGATTGTAATGTGGGGCTCACAGGAAAACCACTTTTACCTTCCCAGGAGTAGCAGTTAGATCTATCGTTGCTTCCTCAGTGCTTTGCAGAGCATCTTGTACACAACAGGACTCTGAATTTACACTTGATGAAATGTAAGAGTGAAGTCAGTGAATGTAAACGACTAGAAACTGAAGGAAATCAAGTTGGACCGTCAGTCCCTGTGGGTTTGGGACACTCTAGGGGGTTCCTTGAGTCCTCTCCCTTTCAAACAAAGTCTCTCTTGGTGGGCTTAGGGGCAGATGGCCTGGGAAGTCTGGACTTGGATAGAGGACCTGGCGGAATGTGCCAACAATCAGAGACTGTGGAAGTCTTCTTTTCTCCTGAAAAGCAGAATGAAGTGAAATAGTGAGAGACCCCATTTGCAGCTCTGGGCAGACAAACACAGAAACCAGAGCACAGACAGGATGCAACAGGAAACCACAAAGGCCTAAGATCTCTCAGGGTAAATAGGAAGCCAGAGTTTACTTTCGAACCCACAGTGCCAAGCCGAAGCACGGAGTTTAATCCAGTTTTGTGGCCAGCCCTTCCTGGACCCCTGGCACAGAGGAAAGCTGATGCCACCTGGGTGAAAGCATTTTAAAATGTTTGTTCTCATCAGGCTTGGAGGAAGCTCCTTTTGTTTGTGCTGGTGAATAATTTGGGGCACAGGTGCAGCTTGGACTTGAAAGCATTAATTGGTCTCCCTGGTTTTCCCTGCATTGATATCTGAAACCCCGGTCTTCCTCTACAAAGTAATCTTAATCCACATACATTTGTGAGGCATTTGCCATTGACAGCCAGCTTTCATACACTCCATCTGTGGACCTCTGCGTCCAGGTGCCTAGTGGGGGAACACTGCTGGATGCTTAATACGCATTCTGTGTTTGTTGGATTGGCATGCGTAATCTCACTCCATTGCTGCCGTTACACTGGAAAGTAGTAAGTAGGATACAAATGATCTTCACTGTTTTGAGATAAGGAAAATACAGCGTGGTAGAAAAGACATGGGTTCTGAAGTCAGACCTGTGCTTACATTCGAGATAGTTAAACTTCCTTATCCAGAGTGCCTTCTTTTATTCAGTGAATCTTGAGCATCTCCAATGTGCCGGGCACTGGAGGGAAAATAACGGGCGCAAGTAGAAACTGACCTTACAGTCTAGTGGAAGGGAAGGATGTTAAGCAAACAGTCACAAAAATATATGATTATAGACTTTGATAAATGCTCTGCATCCCTACCCTGGTGGTGGGAGTATGAACTGGTGCAATCACTTTGGAAAACAGCATATATGAATATATGCATACAGCCTGCACATATAGCCATATATGAGTATGCATGTAGCCTGTGCTGCACCAATTCCATTCCCAGGTAAAAACCTAGAAAAACTATTGCTCCTGGGTACCTGTATGTACCCAGGGACAAGTACACAAGTATTCATTGCATTATTTCTCACAGTAGCCCCAAATTTGGATCAACCCAAATTTCCACCCATCACAGAATGGGTAACTCAATTGTATTATTTTCCTACAGTGGTATACACATTTAAAACTAAGGAACTAAAGCTACATGAACAACACAGAGGGATCAATTTTAAGTGAAAGAAACAGGATATGAAAGAAATACAGAATCACTTTGTTCATAGGCAATTCACAAAGAGGCAAGAGAAACCATGCATTTTAGGAATGCTTATATAGGTACCAAACCTAGAAAGTCAAGAAAGGAAATGACTGCTACAAATATCAGGACACAAGTGGATTACATGGCTGGGGGTGCTAGTTGTTGACATAGAAAGAAGCCATCTGGAAGGGACCTGGGGAGCTGGCATTTACTGGTGAAAGATCCATGAGTACTTATTATCAGTCTTAAAAATGTACACATATGTTTAATATGCTCTTCTGTATATATGATGCTATATAGTATATCATATAGCTGTATATATACCTGTATGATATACATAGGTGCTATAAAGTGAAGGAACAACCATGAGAGCATAAAGCCAAGTAACTGATATAGTTTGGGTGGTTGGCTTCTGTAAGGAAGTGATGTTTGAGCTGAGGTACTTTGATTAGGTAGCTAAACAGAGCTGAAAGGAAGGAAGCAGGTGCCTGCCTGGTGGTGGTTGAGAAGAAAGTGGTCCAGAAATTGCGGCAGGATAATGGGAGGGAAATTGGCAGATTCCAGGTGGCATAGGAGAATGGACAGGCATCTGCTAAGGCTGGAGAAGCAAAAAGGGGCAGGGCTGGCTGGATTTATAAGCATAATGAAGGATTTCTGTCTTTTAAGAGACAGTGAAAGACTTTAGGCATTGTGGGTAATATAATTGGATTTACAGAGGACCCAAATAATTGCAATTTGGAGAACAGGTTGGAGAGATACCAGAGTGGATGATTAGAGGACCAGATAGAAGGAGATTAGGGGTCCGGTTGAGAGGCGGCATCATGGCAGTTGCCTTGGATTATGGTGGGGGAGATGGAGAGAAGTGGATATATCGGAAAGATGTTTAGAAGATGCAATCAGTGACTCTTTGTGCAATGAAGGAACACCAGCATCACAGGATGGATGCAATGCAGGCTCTGTAGGTGCGTCCCCCAGTCTTCTGTGATCAGCTACTGCCTAGTGAGCAGAGGTCAACAGCAGGGGCTCAGGCATTCCTTGGGCAGACTAGACTGACAGGAGAGGAGCTCTTTGGTTAATGTCAGCTGTGTTTCTTTATAAAAATTAAATGTTTTGCCCTGGGCTTTTAGCAAAGGTCTCCCCAAGATGTAACCGTGTGAACACAGTATCACTTCTGTGGGAGCCTGACAAAAATACCTAACCTGAATCTAATCATGAGGAAATGTCAGAAACCCAGATTGAGAGGTATTCTTCAAAATAACTTGCTTCCACTCTTCAAAAATATCCAGGTCACAAAAGATAAAGGCAGAAGGGTTCCAGATGAAAGCAGACTAAAGAGACATGACAGCTGAAGGCAGTGTGTGGTCTTGCGTTTTTTCTTTCAAGGTAAAGGACATTTTGTGGACAGGTGATATAATTTGAATAAGGTCTGTAGATTAAATGATAGAATAGTTTCTGTGTTTATTTCCTGATATGATAATGACCATGTAGGAGAATATCCTTGTTTTTATAAAATACATACGGAACTATTTAAGAGTGAACAGGCATTATATGCACAACCTGCTCTCAAATGATTCAGAAAAAAGAATTTACGCACACATATAAAATATAGGCAGAATATTTATGCAAAATATTGACAGAACCTGGGTGAAGGGTGTACAGAATTCTACTGTTTTTGCAATTTGTAAGTCTGAAATCATTTTTGACTAAAAAATTGAAAAATACAAAAAAAAAGTATTAATACCCCTGCTGATGAGTTAATATGTCACTCATTTTACTCCCTCCAAAGTCCTCCTGGAGAATTTTAGAATTTATATGATTGGAAAAGTGATGTTTAATCTGCACATCCACTATATTTTCTTTTTCCAGTAATAAAAGCTATTTAACTGATCACCTTTTTCTTCCAACCCTGGAAAGCAGGAAGCTCAGAGTTGAAATTGAACACTCAAGCTAAAATATTGAACCTTCTGTTGGCCATATTTCCATTCTTTTTTTCATCAGTCTTATATTATATATGTTGCTATAATATCTGTGTGTGTGTGTACATGCACACATGTGTATTGGGGCAGTATTTAAAACACATTCAGTATTGGGGCGCCTGGGTGGCACAGTCGGTTAAGCGTCCGACTTCAGCCAGGTCACGATCTCGCGGTCCGGGAGTTCGAGCCCCGCGTCAGGCTCTGGGCTGATGGCTCGGAGCCTGGAGCCAGTTTCCAATTCTGTGTCTCCCTCTCTCTCTGCCCCTCCCCCGTTCATGCTCTGTCTCTCTCTGTCCCAAAAATAAATAAACGTTGAAAAAAGAATTTTTAAACACGTTCAGTATTTATATTAGTTTCTTATTGGCTGTTATAACAAATTACTACAAATTTGGTGGGTTGAGACAATGCACATTTATTTTCTTAAGGTTCTGGAGACCAGGAGTCCGGAATCCATTTCACTAAGCTGAGATCAGATGTCCTCAGAGCCTACTCCCTCTCAAGGCTCCAGGGTACAATCTGTTCTTGTCTCTTTGCAATCTTGGTGGCCGCTGGTCTTCCTTGGCTTATGGCCACATCACTCACCTTGGCCTCCATAGTCACATTGCCTTCTCCCCATCTGTGGTCAGTCTCCCTTATGATTACATTTAGAGCACACCTGGATAATCCAGGATTCTCTTCCCATCTCAGGATCCTTGATGTAATCAGATCTACAAAATCCTTTTTTTTTTTTTTTTTTTTTTTGCTTTATAAGGTGACATTCACAGCTTGGAGGGATTTGGACGTGGGTGTGGTTTTTTTTTGTCAGGGGTGGGGGAACATTACTCAGCACACCACACACACCCTTTATGAAAGAAGTGACAACATGAATTCCTTTTTAGGAGTAAATAAAAATAAAATACATTAGTTTATATTTCTACGCTAATTCACGTATAGCAGAGGAACACAGATAAAGCAAAGGAATCAGATTCTTATATTGTAACTTTCAATCGCTTTTATGAATTGCATTTAGTTTTTTTTTTATATTTCCTACTGAGTTATTGCTGGAGTAGAGAAATATATTTTATTTTCAAACATTGATCTCATATCCACTAACCTTGCTAAATACTCTAAGTTTTAAAATGTATATGTGTTATGCACTGTCTGCATGCATAAGATCTTTCAGAGTAATTTTTAAACTATAGAGCTAGGTGATCTAATGTGGTTTTGATGGTCAGGGAAGGCTTCTGTAAGGCACTGACATTGAACTGTAATATTCTGGTTAGAAAAAAAGAGTGGTCCAATCAGAGGGGCCAGTATGAGCTGTAACTGTGAGATCATATCACCTGCAAAATTTTGTCTCTTTCTTTCCTTCTCAGTACCTCTTGTGAATGAATTTTTGCCTGGTCGTGTTTGTCAGGACCTCCAGTATTTTGTTGAGCCATTAGGATAATAAAAAGTAACCTCATCCTGGGGCACCTGGGTGGCTCAGTTGGTTGAGCATCTGACTTCGACTCAGGTCATGATCTCACAGTTTGTGAGTTCGAGCCCTGCGTCAGGCTCTGTGCCAACGACTCAGAGCCTGGAGCCTACTTTGGATTCTGTGTCTCCCTCTCTCTCTGCCCCTCCGCCACTCACATTCTGTCCTTCTGTCCCTCAAAAATGAACATTAAAAAAAACAAAAGTAACCTTAACTTGTTCCTTATGTTAGAATGTATCTAAAATTTCTCCAGTAAGCATGATACTTGCTGGAGATATATATATCTGGAGGTGTGTGTGTGTGTGTGTGTGTGTGTGTGTGTGTGTGTGTGTCTGTGTGTCTGTGTGTCTGTGTGTGTATACACACACACACATACATATGTATATATATACTTACGACATTAAGGAAATGATCTTCTATAGAATTCAGGACAGATAATCAGTATCCTGTGCTTGAATAACCACCAAGGATTCGTTTATTTGACAGTCCAATTCCACAGCCACAGAGCTCCATCACTGAACTTCATGAGGGCAGTGACCATTGACTCAGTATGATATCCTCAGTGGCTGGCACAGTGCCTGGGACTTAATTAGGCATTCATTATGGAATGAATGAACGAATGAATGAATGGAAGATGCTTAATACGTATTTGTTGGATGAATGAATTGAAGTTAGCAAATTATTATTTAAAGGGAGCCAAAAATCGCCCTACTTTCCAAACCCCTCATAAAATGAATTGAGTTCACGGTGCTGCCTTTCTTACATCCTCAGCACCTGGCACAGTCAGCTAGTCATTTGACATATGAAGGGATAAATGAGTGAGTCAGCCCCAGAACATTCTGCCAGTGGCCATTAGACTTTGCCCCTAAAGATTCACATTTATTTGAACTGAAGCCAGGTGGCTAAAGATGATTTAATCAGGACAAAAATTAAATGCTCTCTTTAATAGGATAATTGCTTATTTCATTTTCTCCTTAAAGTTGGCCATTCATCTCATGCCACTGTCTTTGAATTTATATATGTTGTCCACGAAGTAATGAAAGTGATTATTCTGAATGAAGTCAAAAGAATTCACAAAGGGCTGTCTTCTCGTGTGACCAGAAAGTTTGGAATTCCAGAGAATTGGAGAGGGGTTAGGTACAGTGGCAGGTTTAAAGTTTACATACAAGAAGACAGAGTTGAACACTTGAGTGACAACAAATAGAGATTGATCGGGGAACAATTGAGGGAGGCTGGTTATCATAAAACAGGCAGGCAGTTAGGTAAGAATGTCTTAGTAGTTTAAAATACTGGATGGTGGTGGTTTTAATCCTGTGTGTACTTCCCATTTCAAAGGGGAATTTCATTTAGTAAGTTAGTTAATGTAACACCTGATATTACAATGTCCGGTGTCTTGAAACTGATACCTTTTCCTGACGTGGGACTCTGTTCAGAAAGCCTTTGATGATACCCTCTTGCCTAGAAAGTAAAGGTCAATTCCTTTAGCCCTCTCCAGCTCTGTCCACCTCCTCTCCCAACATACTTTCTGCTCCAGCTTCATGTAATGGGATCTTACAATAGGGGTCTTCTTTACCCAGAGTTTTTGGAAGAGGCCCCAGAGTCCAGATCAACTATGCGGGACTTGTTAAAAGATGGTAACACTCGCCCTAAGGATATAAAACACAGATGGAAGAAGTCAGAGGTGAGGACTAAGGAGCAGAGCCTGAGTTGGACTGTTGTGTCTGGGATAGTCAGCAGAAAGTGAGGGCTGCTTTGGGAACCGGATGTATGTCCACTAAAAACAAGGGAAAGCTGTAGGTGTATTCATGACAGGGGAGCCAGCTGGGCAGATCTTAAATGGGACCTCATCCGAAAGGTTTGATTGAAGGAGTGGTATGATCCCAGTAGATGGGTAAGCCACCTGAAACCCAGGACTGAAAGGGAGTTGGGAGTAGAGCAGTAGACAGAGGAGCAAACTGGCTTCAAACATCCTACTGTGGGGAGGTAGAGGGAGTCCCCGGGTAGACATTGCAGTGAATCACCAGGACCACATGACCAGCGAGTCCTTATCGGATAGGCACCCCACGTTGAGGACCTATGGAAGTCCAATCATGACCATATCAGTCAAGCAAGACCTTCCTTACACACCCCAACCCACACCACCCCAGCTAGCCCGTGGAGGGGAAGGTGAAGCAGAAAAACCAGAGAGGCAGGATATCACCCCCCCCCCCCCGCCCCCCGCTTCTCCAATACGCTTCTAAGCCTGAAATAAGCTGTAGCTCTAGGAGGGAGAATTTGTAATTCAGTGATATGGAAGTTTTGGTTATTATAATGGAGTGCACACATTTAATGCTTGAAAATGGACAGTGGACTTGTGCTCTTTAAGAGTTTAGGAGTACTATGGATCCACCTAAAATTCCATCTCAGGATAATGAAAACTTCACAGAACAAATTTAACATGGAGTAGATAAGGGAATACAGCTGTTTTCCCACCGTACACCTACCCATACAGATCCCTCAATAAATTAGAACATACACAAGGCTCTATCCATTCTCTCTTCCCCCTCCTGCACTGACAAATCTCTTTCTTGACTTAATCAGTTAACATTACAACATGCTATGATAGCTGTCTTCTAAAGAACCAGAGGGCAGGAGGGAGAAAAAAACTCTCTTGACCCCACATCCCATTCTTAGACCCCCACTTATCTGCTCATCTTTGCTTTTCTACCCTGCTCTGTCACTCTTCTTGTTCACACCACTCTAGCTATACTGCTTATGTGAGATAGCAAGCACATCCCTGCCACAGGGCCTTTGCACTTGCTCTTACCATTCTGCTTATGTCACACCAAACTTCATGCTTCACTCCCTCACAGTCTCTGCTTAATAGAGCCTCATAATTAAGGTCCACCCAGATCACCCTGTATTAAAATAACAATGCTCGTCCCCACCATACTACTTAACCTCTCTCTCCTGCTTTATTTTTCTAAACAGTATTGTCACAGCTGACATATATATATTCGAATATTCGTGTGTTTTTATCACTCTCCACCAGATTATATGTTCCATGAAAGTAGGATTTTGTTTTCTCATAGCTATGTTTTTGAGCCCTTGAACCATGCCTTGAATATAGTAGACGCTTGTATTCAAGAAATACTTCTTTGTTTTTTGGTCTTTTGGTTTTTATTTTTGAGAGAGAGAGAGAGAGAGTGCGTGCAAACGGGAAAGGCAGAGGGGGTGGGGGTGGCAGACACAGAGCGAGAGCGAGAGAATCCCAAGCAGGCTCCACACTGATCATGGAGCCTGACGTGGGGCTCAATCCCACAAGAGGTGAACATGACCTAAGCCGAAAGCAAGAGTCAGATGCTCAACCAATGGAGCCACCCAGGCATCCCATGAAATACTTCTTGAATGAAGGAATGCTTCCTAACTTATTTTAGCCTTTCCACATGCTGTGCCTTCCGTCATGAAAGCTTCCTTTTACCCCTTTTCCTTACAGCCCAGCCCCAGCTGAGCCTGTTAAATTCTGTGCAGGCTTTGAGAATGCATTTCCATACCCCCTCCTCTGTGCCACCACCGCAGCCAGATTTAATTTCTCTCCCCAGAACTGATAGCTCTCTGTTACATTTCGTTTTAATCAAGTTCATGCTTGTAACCACTGCATCGTACTGCCTCTCAGACTTCTATGTTCTTTCTTGATTTTTAGGCTTACAGATGACTAACCCAGCAAGCACAGGTGCTTCTCTCATTGTAAAACTGGAAAGTAGCTATCTTTGAACTCCAGGCAGCAGTGTGCATCCTCAGTCTCGAATCATCTTCAGTCCGAACATCCTCCTCCTTTAGCCCCACCACATGTATTTTCCCTCCTCCTTCTCTGTCTCCTGTTAATAGTCTTCTTCCTCTTCTTCATCATCACGTCCAAGGGCACATTACACATCAACCATTTCCCTCAAGCTTCTTTCATTTAATGTTAAGGAGAAAGCCCACCTCTTCCACAGAGTGTCCTTCCCTGTGACTATGGGGAATGAGAATTCTTTCTCTCACTTGACCTTTGTAATAGCTGACACACGCCCCTGACCATTTATGATATAATGCTAAGTGGTGGTCGTCGTTAATGGCTTGGATTAAATTTTTGTCTGGTTCATACGTGGGGGAAATGACTTTGGGCTGGTGACCACACAAGGTCATTTTAGATCTTCCTTGAAAAGGGTTTGCTAGGCGAGGCTGATCAGTCACCACAGCTCTGTGCCTCCCCGGTAAGATCCCGTTAGGGTTTTGGTCAAGAGCACAGTAATATTTCATGACACAACTTGGAAAAGTTAAAAATTTACAGACCAACTAATGTTTTGTGTGTTTTTTTTTCTCTCTCTCTCTCTCTCCTCCTTTTGCCTTATTCATTATTGTTTATTCCCTGAGACCATTTGCATGAGGAGGAGGAGTTTCATTAGAATCCCCAGCTGAAAAAGTCTTCATTGGACACAATTGGACCTAGAGAGAAAACGATCTCACAACTTGTGTTGAGTGAGACATCCTAACTAGGATCTTATGCAGCTTGTTCGTAAACTGTTGGTAACCAACTTAAATAGAACCTTTTCCCTAAAGCTTGGCCTGGGCTTCCTCCCGTGACTCCAGGCAAAAGTACCCTCACCTTCCTTTGCGTCCCTGTAGCGTTTGATTCGTAACTGTGTTGTTCCACTCACTGGATTTTATAAAAATGTATTAAATGTGTGTCACCGCACTAGACCTGCAGCTCGCAAGGCCTGCAGCCATGCCTCATTCATCCCTGTGTACTCCGGGCCCTTACATGTAACATTCTTGCAGTACAAGTTGAAAAATACGCTGAGCTACAGTCTGTCTAGGTCAGTTCATAGAGTCAGTGGACATTGGTTGAGTAACTGCTTGTGTGCCAGGTATTTTAACATATCTGGTATTCTCTGTTCCTTACGGTTTCCCTCCCTCCAACGTATTGATCTCCCTGTGTTAGAGATGAGAGAGTAAAGGGATTTACCCGGTCACGTAGTAAGCGGCAGACCTAGCTTTGAATTCAAGTCGCTTGAAGACACATCCAGTGTTCCTACTCCTTCGTTAGAGCTCAACACCTTGTTCAGGCACCCATCCATAGTGTTTGGCTACCAACTCTGTTGCAGCATGAAAAATGTTTCTGTAACTGTAATCATCCATTTGATGACCAGAACGGGAGACTCAGAAGGAACGTGTGAAGATCATCTAATTCAGTACTCTCATTTGCAGATGACCGAATGGAGTCCCGGAGAGGACGCAGGTCTTAGCCAGAATCTCTCCTACCAGTTTGAAACATGTTATCCTTCTCTTTCCCATTGCCCCTAAAGGAATTATTCTAATTCCTTAGCATTCTTTTTTTTTTTAATTCCTTAGCATTCTGATGACCCTCTGCATGACACGGCCCATGATGACCAGTGAACTCAACATGAAACTACTCCCCTTCACATTCTATCTCCTTCAGCCCTGCTCCAAGATGTCCTGTACTCCCTGATGCCTCTCCCTTTGCCTCCTCTCCCTTCTCCTGTCTAACAACTCTCACTTAGCCTTCCGATCTGAGCTCAGGGGTCACCTCTTCCTGGAAGCTTTCAGAATCACCGAGATGGCCCATGGCACGTGCCTCTGTCACAGGGCATACTCCTCCCTGTTTGTTGCTAGTTACCTGGGCCTGTGTCTTCCTTGTTCACATGGCTGTGAGTTCCTCGATGGCAGGTGTTGTGGCTCCTCCGTTTCTGTATTGCCAGGATCTAGTACAGTCCCTGGAACGAAGTTGGCTTTCAGTCAGTTTTGATGGACATGGTCACTCAGCAGGATCCCAGTGTGAAGTGATGTGGTGTGGTGAGTGCTCGCCGTTTTGAGATCTTGAAGGTGAACATTCTTGAAGACTCTCCCAGTATCAAGGATGCAAAGGAGGTCATCATTTCTTAATGCCACAACTGTGTCTTGTTGTCCCTAATATTTGAGGGCTGTTGTTGAGTGCAACCAAGAACTTCGGTAGGAGGGTCTGGTGTGGCATATGCAGGAGAGGCATTCACCTAATACTGATGATCTCATAGTGTCTGTTCTCGACTGCAACGAAGAAAAAGAAAATGCAGCCATGTCCTTTCTGTTGTGTGGTACAACTGACTACAGGATGAGTCCCTCTGCAACATCTGTCTTCGTACAAAATCAAAGCTTTTAAATTCAGCCAGCGAGGCTCTCCTCTGGTGCATCATCCTACAGGAGACCAGAGGGATGATGGCTTTGGGGGGATATAAAGGTGCTTCTGACTTCTCTGAAATCATGTACATCCACTCTCAGTATTAGGCCAACGGAGAAATTACTGACCTTTGAAATAAAAAGAAGGGTCTTCAAGTTGACATTGGCACTTTGTGTCCAGGTGAATGAGAGCGATTCATTTGATTTTTCAGGGCTTCCTCTCTTTATCAAAAAAAAAACAAAATGACTTTCCCTACTTCCTATAGGTGTCGAGCATTGGTGGAGCTAGTGACAGCTGTCTGGAAACCCTCTGTAGCACAGAGACGTCTTAGGGGCATTGAGGCCCATTGGGAACATGGGCTGTTGAATGGGGAACATATGTGGTGTGCGGTATTTCCTCCATGGAAGACTACCTTTACCCTTGGCCATAGGCAAGTGTCCTTCTGTAGGGTGTGGGTACCAGGCTGGTGTCCTCAGTTGAGTCCACTTCTGGGTGATGATCCTAACCAAGACTTTCAGGGCAGGGAGAGCTAGTGGAGTGCATTTTAGCCAAAGTTATTGGGGAAAGCCAGGATTTGGAAGACTAAATCCAGATGCTAGGCCCTGTGGAGCAGGCATGACATGGATGAGGGATAGAGCAAGGGTCTTGGGCCAGATGTTAACTGAACCAGGGCAGAGTCAGGTGGTTTCAAAGTGCAGGTCATGGGACGCCTGGGTGGCTCAGTCGGTTGAGCGTCCGACTTCAGCTCAGGTCATGATCTCGCAGTTGACGAGTTCAAGCCCTGCCATTGGGCTCTGTGCTGACAGCTCAGAGCCTGGAGCCTGCTTCCGATTCTGTGTCTCCCTCTCTCTCTGCCCCTCCCTCGCTTATGCTCTCTCTCTCTCTCTGTCAAGAATAAATAAAACACTAAAAAAAAAAGTGCAGGTCAGATGTGTAGCTTGGGCAGTTTAAAAGTCCAAGATCAAAGTAGCACTTTGGGACCGTTTAAAGCATAGAGGGGCCAAAAGCTGTGGGAGGGTGAATCAGGACAGAGGAGATGGATAGAATGAGGTGAGGCAGTGAAGGGCTTTTGGATAAACATATTTTGATGGAACTGTTGACTTAGCAAAATAGAAGAAACCACACACATTTACACACCATGAAGCTGATCTGCAGCCCCGAGGCTCCAGGGGTCCAGGGAAGGCGCAGCTCTGTGTGGGACACTTACGTAGCCTGTGGACCACAAGAACTTTGGGGCAATGTAACAGGTGATTATCATCCATTATGCATTCAGTTGTGAATCAGAACAAATTAAAATGAACCGTCGTGCAAGTCCAACTCTGGTAATCCTGAATGTGTGCTTGAGAGGGGAAGGCAGTGGGTTCGTGGGCTTCTGGCTACAGAGTAACCAAAACGTAACTTGGGACTATTTCCTCATTGCTTTCAAGAGAAAAATCCCAATTACTTAGCCTGTCATGATAGAGCCTTCATGATCTAACCTCTGCCTGTCCTCCCACTCATAGGTTTGATTTTTTTTTCTTATCTCCTGTTCCTGGAAGCCTTACCTTGAGCAAGTTCTATAACTCCTCTAAGCCTCAGTTCCTGCATCTGTAAAATGGGAATACTGATACCTGTCTTTACAGGCCTGCGGTAATTATTAAGTGAGATAATGCACATAAAGCCACTTAACATAGTCCTTTGCTCCTCATATATGGCAATTCCACATTTGTGGGATTTTGGTTATTATTACTGTAAATTCTGCCTTGCAGCCAAACCATAATACTCTCTTCATGCCATTGTTATACTAAGAACCTACGCCTTTATTGACGTGCTTATCAGAGTTTCTTGCTATTCGTAGATTAGCTGTCATACATCCTAACTACATTGAAAACCTAGGACAATGACAGTATCTTTTTCATCTGTTTCCCTAGAACCTGACCCCATAGTAGGTGCTCAGTTAAATGTTTGTTGAAGAAATGTGTGAAGTGTCTCTGTTTTCCAGAATCTTGATGCCCACCAGTCCCCAGATGTTTCCTGGGTCCTCCCCCTCTCATTACCCATGTTCGGCACCTACCGTGTGTGGGAAACCACACCAGGTGCTTGCATGCATGATGTCGGTTAATAGCCCCACAACCCTACAAGGCAGCTAGCCTATAAACTCTTGACAGGTGAGTGCAGAGCCTCGATTAACAGAAATGCCTCAAGTCTAAACATTAGATGACTTTTTTACCATGAACCCACTAGGAACCCACATTGAGATCCAAACAGTCCTCCTGGTCTGGCATAAAAAATGAGACCCAGATTTCTTCCACTTAAAACTCACTGTATCTCCAGCTATTCCCACCCTCTGCTGGCACTGCTGTTGTTTGTACCTTACCAGGATTAAGCAGACCGGTCTGTACTCTGAACTCAGAAAAATACAGAGGAAACATTTCCTGGCTTTAAGAAAACGAGAGTGCAGCTCTTAATTGTTGATTATTTACTGTGTGCAGGCAGCACATCAGGGCTTTCTTTGCATTGCTTCTAATCTTTCTGAACATCCTGGAAGATGAATATTCTTGTGTGTCTTTTACGCTGGAGGAAACCGGCATTTGCCAGGGTCTCATAGCTTGATGATGGAGTTGTGATTCCTGACCTGGCTAAACCAAAACGCCCCACTGCACAGCACCAGTCAGCCTGGAGGAAGTAGTCTCCCTGGCCCCCCGGCCTCTCTAACCCCCGCACCCTTCTCTGTACCCACCCAGAGGCAGCTGCACAGGGACATTCCCTCCTACCATGGCTGAGTGCTCAGTCACCACCTTGAGAGCGCAGGCCAGTGAAGTGGAAAAATAGCTCTTACTCCTCACTCTGACATCTGTCCCTCAGGTGAGAGCCAAATTCTCAAATTGCTAGGCCAATGGCGAATAAGTCTACACCACACACACAGGGTATCACAGTCTACACCATCACACAGAGAGTTCTGCCGGAATTCACACATCCTGGAAGCCAGGCTGGCGTTGGTGACCAGTTTCGTTTAATCTTGTCTCTGATTGCTGCATGATGAGTGGGGAGAAGGGAGGAAGGCAGGACCATAGGGAAGCACACTGATCTCCAGAAGCCGGCTTTGGTTTGCTCCTTGAGAGCATTCTTAGGCACTGGCCTGACCCTTCCCTGTAAACCCACAGCAAGAGCTCAAATGTCCGGGAGGGGAAAGGGCAAGGGCTGGTTCCACTGGCCCCTTACATTCTTTGGACTTCTGTTGTTCTTCCGGTAGCCAGGAGGCAGCCTGGTATAAGGAGAAGAGCATAGCCTTCTTCCCAACCAGACCGAACCAGATCAAATCAAATCCCCATTCTGCCACCTGGAGCATCTATATGACTGTAAACAAGGCTCGGGACTTTTGTGAGTCAGAGTATCTTCATCTGTAACCTGAAGGAAGTGGCAGGATTATCATGAAGATTATGCAGGAGAATGTGTATCAAACAATCAGCACCTAGTAGGTGCTTGGCAAATGTTAGTGGCCTTCCCTCCCTTGCCTGCCTCCATTCACCTGTAATAACTTCTTTAAAAAAAGCCATTGTAACTGTCATTCATTTGTTACTTTGCGAGCCCAATTGTTACCGACTAATAACACAGAAACTATTTAAACCACTCTCACAGAACTGTAACTCTGCCCTACATCATGTCATATTATTTCACAGATAGCTGTTTCTCCCCCTCTCTTCCCTGTTATCCCCTGTTTTTCTTTTGTCTAAGGAAATCCAGATGGGCCCTATACATTCTTCTACACTGGATAGCCTCCGCCAAGGGTTAAAATCAGGTCTGTTTCACATGCAGATGATCTATTCATAACAAAAGCTGCCTCCTGGCCTTTGGCCACAGCTGAACACTGTTACTCTCAAGCCCTCATTTCATTTGTTTCTGATTGTCCTACAGTGTTTACATATCTTACTTATTAGCATGGTCTTTTATAGAGTACAGGCAGAGGGCAAACCCTCCAGATCAGCTTTCCCTCTGAGTGCCCTTTCTTCCTCTCGTCTCCTTACCTCTGTGGACTATTTCTCTTCCAAAAAAACTCACTCAAATAGGGAAGCAATTTTTAAGTCCCCCCCCCCCTTTTTTTTTAAAATCTGAGAGTCACTTAGCATTCTCAAAAAACTGCTGTTGAATATGGAGAAAAGGGAAAAGATAGCACGGGAATATATGATTTCTCTCTCTCTCTCTCTCTCTCTCTCTCTCTCTCTCTCTCTCTCTCTCCCTCCCCCCCCCCCTTTGACAAAGGAAAATCCCATCTTGTCTACTGGCTTTCCAAGGGACATACTCCATTCAGGGCACAAAGAGAGCTGGGCTGACTCTGTCTGCCTGCCGGGTCCTTGTCTCTCCTGTGTGCAGCCTTTTTTCTATAAAAAGGTGTCTCAAGAAGCTTGTGGACTCTTGAGTCAGATTTGAGTCTAAAAGCTGGTTCTGCCCCTCTTTGTGAGCCTGGAAACTTGAATTAACATCCTTGAAGCTCATTTCCCTTGACCATCGAAACCAGGTGACACAGCCTTGCCCAGCATCGCAGGTGGGGGAGTGGATGTAAAACTGCCCCATGTGGGGACGACAGAAGCTTCGCATAGACATCTCTCCAGCTGATGGCGGTGACTCCCTGGTGTGCTGGCCTGTGTAGGATTCAGAGGCATGGCCCAGACACGGCAGGAAGATGGGCCGTTATCGCTGTCTGACATGGACGTGCTGGTACCTGTGTCGCTTGTGTGCTGCCTCTGGTAACATATTCGGTGGCCAAACAACGTGGGGTTCCTACCCTGTCTCTCCATCTTTCTCCTGACCTCCTGCTATCTGACCATCACGACTTTTTAATGCTCTCGCAGTCTCCTTCATTACAGAGCAGATGTAAGGGATGAACTCCTTCACCCTAACACTCGATAAACATTTGTCAGTTTATGACACGTGGGCGGTCCCTCCGTCACGGAACCACCCAAGTGTCCCAGAGTCTTTAATTCTCTTTGCCCGGCCACTTTAGCCTTCTCATCTTCTCTTAGGCCAAAAGCGGAGAGACAGTTCTGAAGATTGGGATTCTTCATGTCCAGACTTGTGTGGACACGTCCCAGGTCCCAAATTTCCTGAGCTGAACCTGAGAAGCAGGAGTGGGTTCTTTCGGGGAGTGCTTCCAAAAGGCAATGATTGATGCATCTGCCCAGAAATGATGACTTTTTTCAAAAGAGGCCCTGCTATAATTCAGCCAGGATTCTCTTTGCCTTTACACCTTACCCTGTTAACAGGTACCTCTCAGTTGTGCTTACGCCCAATGACAGATCTTGCCAGTAGAAGTTAACGCACCTGAGTGATCGTGTTGATTCCTATCTTGCTCCTTCTCTACAGCCCGTGCAAACCCTGTACCCTACTTTAGATTTCCAGTCAAGATGGTGTCAGATCTTGCTTTTTAAAGTTAAATGCCTGCATGTAATCCACTCCATAAATAAGAAGTACACCTTGGCCAGTGTGGAGGTGATGATATTAATACGGGCTCCATTTCCCTGGGTCACTGAATGTACCAGGCACTGTACCAAGGCCTATAATAGATTGTGCCACATTTAGTCTTTACGGGTCTATAAAAGAGGTCCTGTTTGCCCCACTTTCCAGAGGAACACCCCAAGGACCAAAGTCATACAGCAAGTTAGGACCAAACATTCAGAGCCACACCAGACAATCTCTACACCCGGGGTCAGACTTATGAGACAACATGTGAGACTAGACACTGGTATCAAAGCAAAAGTCGTAACAAGGGCAGCTCAGAAGCTGAGCAGGAGTGGGGCAGGAAGAGAAAGTGCCCACAACTTAGCAGTCGGAAGTCAGAGGGTACCTGACCAAGACTCTGTGCGTTGGGGTGCCGTGTGCTTGTTACAGAGAAAAGGCTGTGTCATGCTCGTGTGCACCTGCTGACCGGCCTTGGCTGTAAGGCTGCCTGAGGCAATTTTTTTTTTTTACTGAACTCTGTAAGGGAGAGCTGCTTTTCCTAAACAGCTAGTTTAGAATCAAAGGGAGGCATCGGCTGGGTCGTATTGGAGAAGCACTCAGTTAGTCCTCTGCTCACTCCTGGGGATGTGACAGAAGTAGAAGATAGGGTTCTGACTCGGAGGGTCCAGCTCACCATGTGACCTTGGAACATCTGGTGACCACCACGCAGAAAGGGCACCCTCTCTCCTCTCATTAGCTGCCTCCCCTTCCCCCACTCACATCACTAGCCCCTCCTCCCTTACTCACAGGATCCACAGAAGAGACCGATAACTGTTTACCCACTGCGGATTGTTTAGGCTGTGAAAAGACGCAAACTATGATTTTATATCTTTGGGGTCATACAGCTCTTGGAACTTTCAAAGCTGAGAGCCGGTCTGACCTCACTGGAGCCAGTCAAGCATCTGTAGAGAGGAGGCCAAGTGTGGCTTCTTGTCTGCAAGGGAGAGAAAATTGGGGGAAATTTTAGGACTGCCTCAAAAGTTTTCTTGGTCATTCAGTCTCTTGCAAAGCAACTTTGGGTGTGTTTTAAGTGTATGTGAATGAGAAACATATGGATTAAATTTCTCTTGTGATCACATATGGGTTTCAGAATGATGAAGAATAAGGAATTCAGGGTTTAAGGAGTCCAAAATACTTTGCAAATAACTCAGGACATTGCAAACAACATTTGGCTGCCTCCCTCCATCCCAGATTTGGGGACTGTTTGGTTGGGTGACAAACCCATTCAGTGCCCTCCCCGCCTGCTCAACTGCTAAGCCCCAGGAGGTATCTGTAGACAGGTTTCATGTGTTCTTGTTTTGTTCAAACTGAAATAAAGGGATTGGATTTCTAGGAAGGGCATGCTCTATACTGGAGGACTCTTAACCTTTCAGAAACCTCCAAATATAGCAAAGGGAGATTTGGCAAGCCTGAAGCTTTGTTAACTTTGTGCCGCTTACAGGTGAATTACAGCTGTGAATATCTGCGACATTGTTAATAACTTTAGCCATGTGCTGCATTTGTATGGTTTGGTTTACAAAGCATATTATATGCACATAGCATATTAAGTATGCATTACTTAATTATGTAATCCAATTACATATGACTTACGGATGTAGGTATACACACTTAGACATATATGTCAAAATAATCTACAGTATAGAAGGACAGAAGGTTAAGGAAGATGCCGGAAGAAGCAGCTAATAACCCAGTCAGAGTTTAGAGAAGCTTCCCAGAGCAGATGATATTGAGCTAAGTTCTATAAAAGGACATGGAAGGGTTAGGGGGAAGTCAGAAGAAATGCCTTTTAGAGAGAAGAGAAATTATGAAGACATACAGATGAGAAAGAAGGTGGTGTACGTGGGGATTTCTGGGCTGTGATGGGCTCGTTGGAGTAAAAATAATGGGGCAAAGGATGAGGAAATGTACCATGTGTGATTAGACCAGACTTGTAGATAAAAGCCAGGTCAGAAAGCTCTCCTATGTCACGGGGAACTTCTAAAGGATGTTTATAATAGGGCCGGAGTTTGGGACGAAAATTTGGGACTCAATAGCACAAAAGTTGTCAGTGCACGTGTGGGAATGGATGGGCTGCCCCCGTGAGATGTGCCGAGTGAGACAAGCAAAGAGGAGTAAATCCAGGAAGGAAGAGCAAGGAGAACCTTCCAAAGGGACAGCACTAAGAAGGGGCAAAGCCTAGACTCCAACCCAGGACTTTGTATTCCAGATCTTCCCACTGTCCCAAAAAGGAGTGGAATTAAACCATCTGTTATTTCACATTTCTTGAGGGGATGTCACGTCCTAAGATTTTTAAACACATTATACCACTTAGGACTCACACAAAACTCTGTGGGAGGTGAGATTATCCCCATTTATAGATGAGGAAACTGAGTCCCAGAGAGATTTAAAGGAACATGGCTAATAAACAACCCAACCACAATTGAAACTGAGGTTTGTCTGACTCCAAGGTCTCTGCTGACGTTACTAAACCGTGTTCACTGCCTTTTGAGAGAAGATGTGGTTCCTCACTATTTCATAGGAGAAGCAAGTAACTCACTACAGTTCCATCTGAGAAGTGCAAAAATAGAGGTCAATGCTAAGAGCCCTATTCAAAAACCAAATTCTCTCTGCTCTTTTTTGCACTGTGTAGTGAGCTGGGAGTTGGCTGGAATGTGTATAATTTTTTTTTTTCTAGTAAGACGATAGCACAGTCCATTTGGAGGGAGAGATGAGCCACCACGGAAATACTCAGTCCCACACATGCCTGCGGCTACCCTCTAAAATTCCCAACCTGGCTGGAGGCACTCAAAACAAAACCTCCTGTTCCCTCTCAGGACCACTGGCGCCTGGAGCCTGCCTGCTGCCCCTGCCAGAGGTTTAGGCCAACCTCGGGGATGATGGGGTGGGGGCAAGGCGGAACGGAAATTGCTGCAGTAGCTCCCTGCTCTGAGCCCAGTCATCTCTCCCAGAAAGAGGTGTGAGCAGGCGCTCGGGCTTTAGCACCGAAGGGAAACTCAGCTGACAGCAGCGCGGCCTTAGATGAAACTCAGCCAGTGGCATCCACTAACGGAGCCAGCTTGGGCACAGACATGAAAAGAGGCAGGAACAAATGGAGAGAGGCTTCTAATCCCTGCTGCACCATTTCAGATCCTTGTGATCCTGGGTAGTTTGCCTACCCTCTGCATGCCTTTGTCTTCAGCTATAAAATGGGCTGTGCATATTTGACTCCGTATACTATCAGGGTCATTGCAAGACTGAATACAAATAGAAACTTACAAATCACTTGATACCTGACTGACACCCAGCCCATCCTGTGCTCTGGCTCCTCCTAGATTGCAAACCTCAAGAGGCTCTGATGCCCATCTTTCCGTATCTATTCGTGTTGGAAACAATAGTTTGAATTCAGTGTGTATCCAATAAATACTTGCTGAATATGTGCTCAGCAAATATAAGAGATTATAATTATAGATGGTAGCCATTATATACAACCCATGAAGTTGACAGTCAACAAATGCCCCTTATAATCCTGGCCACGGGTCACAGAGGTGGCAAAGCAAAGTCGGTAGTTAAGAGAAGCCCCTCGAGACCACCCAGTTTGATCCTCTGAGCCACAGAGCAGAGTCTGTGTTGAAAGAGCTTGCTGGAGAATTCTGATTGGCCAGCTGGAGAAGAATGACTCCGCTTCTTGGAATCTTAGATAATCTCAAAGACAAAGGAGATATTAAATATTCCAGTCCAATCTAACTACCTTATAGACGAGGAAAATAAAGTCGGCAGAGGAAAAGAAGTTGGTAGTCCATAGCTTGGATCTTGTTTGGATCCAAAGTTACCCTTTTATATACTATCTATCTGATTTCCTTCAACTTAGATTTCCTCGTTTGTGGGGTAAGTATAATAGGACCTATCTCATTGGGATGTCACAAGTATTATGTGATAGAACCTCTGTAAAGAGCCTAGAAGAGTATTTGGCATCTTCTGAAGCCCACAGTAACTGTTAGCGATTGCCATTTTAGTATTTCTTATTATTATCCTTATTTCTGCGTTATTTCTTACTCTCGTTGCTTGACTTAGAGGGTTGTTTGAGGCTTTTTTCCTTTTAAAAAGCCACAGCTTTTTCAAAATTGAATTTTTCACAAGCATTAGGACATATAAATGCAGAAATACACCTGTCCTTCAAACTTTATGACCTTTTATTTCAAGTAAAATTCAGAACGTTAAGCCCTCATGAAAACCAGAATGCTTGTGCAGCTTCATGAGTGTGCCCCTAGCCCACACAGTCCTTTCTGCCTGGCATGCCCTCCTTCTTTACTTAGGGAAACACTTACTCGTCCTTCAAGGCCTCGCTCTGTGTGATCACCTATGGAAAGACTACAGCTTGGGTTCCTACCCCTCCTTCCCTCTCTTACTGTGGGGCTTAGCATGATTTGTTGTAATTTCTGAATTTCTGCCTCTTGTCTGCCTGGTCAGACTAGGAGCTCTTTGAGGAAAGGAGCCACGCCTTATTATTAATTATTCGTGTTATTACCATTTTACTTTGTTACTTTAATAGCCTCGATGCTGATCTCAGTGCCTGGCGTATGGTGTGCAACCAAATGTTTTGTCTCATTGTGGGCTTCTTTAACTTTATTGATAGCACACACAATTTAAGAATAGAGCAAGGGTCTGTGTACTGTTTAAACAATACCACATGGAATACTCATATACCACCACCCATTAAAAAGAATGAGAATATTTCCAGTACCTTCTAAGTGCAAATATTTATACAATTAAATAAATGTTAACTAGTTTCTTGTATTTTGCTTAATGTTCTAGCTCTTTGAAGTAATCTTGAATCTTGATTTGGACATGCCCCATTCTAAGCAATCCTCCCAAGTTAACACCATCTGAAAACATGATAAGCTTTACTTCTGTATCACTTTCTACTTCAGTGTTAACAATATTGGCTAAATCAGGCCATGGACAAATCTAGAGACCTTCTTACATGATGATAATTACTTTTGGCTGTGGTCATTCAACTCTGTCACCTGACTGTTCTCTCATACAAACTTCGTTTCAAGGAGAACTAATGTCTATTTGGTATTTAACATATAATAAGGTCTTAGTAGGTGATAACTTATTTCATCTTCACAGAAGTCTTTCAACATTCACATCGATACTCCCATTTTTGTATAACCATATATTTTCTTTTTCTCTTTTCTTTTAAGTAATCTCTGTTATCCAACATGGGGCCCAAACTCACGACCCTGAGATCAAGAGTCACATGCTCCATTGGCTGAACCAGCCAGGTGCCCCTTAATCCTCCCATTTTGTTAAATGTTTATTTTTGAGAGGGAGAAAGAAAGAGGCAGAGAGAGGGGGAGAATCTTAAGCAGGCTCTGTGCTGACAGCACGGGGCTTAGACTCCCAAACCACAAGATCTGAGCCGAAATCAAGAGTCAGAAGCCTAGTCGACTGAGCCACCGAGGTGCCCTGATCCTTCCATTTTTGAATTGAGGCTGAGGCCCATTTATGTCCTTGTGTAAGATCACCTGGCTGGAATATGGCAGTTGGGAATAGAATAAAGATAGGTATTTGACTCAACCCACGTGTTCTCCTCTTCACAAGTGTATTGGAGAAAATTTATCAAAAGCTTTTGGAAATGCAGATTCCCTAACTTATTTGTCAGCAAAACCAAAAGGTTTGTTCCATTTGAATGAGTCTGTATTGACTGTGATGGCCCTTGCTCTCTGCCTTCAAGAGGCAAAGAAGGATTCCAAGAAGCAAAGGTAGCCTAAAAACTAAGACAACACTTTGGCAGAGACAACTATGGAACCTGTAGAGTGTGGTGCCTGACTGCTTGGCAGTTTTTATAACCTTGGACACGCAGTTGAACTCTCTCAGCCTTAGTTTACACATCTAGACAATAGGAATAATGATGGAATCTTCCCTTAGGGTTTTCATGAGGGTTAAGTGATTTAATTCCTATAATATGCTTGGAGTAAGGCCTTTGGTAAGTAGCCAGTCCATCTTAGCTGTTGTTGTTGCCAACAACACCACGATTACTAGGAAGTCAGCGTCCTGCACAGACAGTTGTTACCAGTGGAGTAAAATGAACTCCCTCCTTTGGGTAACAGAGCAGCCTCCAGGATAGCCCACATCATGGGTTAAGAGCTTTCACAAAAATATTTTTAAATATTTAGGTTCATTGCAAAGGATTAAAGCACACAGACATATACAAATGCGCGTTCTCTCTCTCTCTCAAAACAAACTATTACTTATTTTCTCCAAGAGCACAGGGCTTGGAAGTGATTGGAAATGCTCTGGGGAACATATTTCTGTCTTGGTTTCCTCGCTTCACTCAGATGTCTGATGAGAAGCATTTGCCATTTCAAACGAGTGAGCATGAGCAGGAGTCAGCTCAAAGCTTTATACGTGGGCAGAGCCAGGCAAAGCCTTCACCTGACATTTCGGAGCCACAGAACCACACTCTTCCAATGGAGCTCTGCTATGGCTGACTCAGGAGCAGGTTTAAATTTTGAGACAGGGTGGAGGTGGGGTGTGATGTGTAACCTTCCAAAGCAGAGTATGTACTATAAGTTACAAATAAAGCCTGCCATCTGGTTTGAGGCCGGCATCTGCCTGGGTTCAAATCCTACCTTGGGCAGTTACTAACTGAGTGACTGTGGATATCTTATGAAGCCTCTCTGAGACTTATCTATCAAATGGGGCTAAGAGTCCTGGAAGGGAAGGGGTGCCGGGCAGGAAAAGAGATGATTTGACTTTGGTGGTTATCCATCTACCTGTCAAACACAGGGTTCTTAATGGTTGTGAACATGAGCTATCTTATTCACCCCAAAGCCACTCTGGGATGCAGTTTAGGGAGTAGTTTCTAGGCCCGGCAGGTGGTAAATGTTCACGGGCAAAGACCAAGTGACAAAAATGAAGATTGTGTAGTGTGTGCTCCTTCTGGCTGGAACACTCTCTGTATCGTACACACATACACAAAAGCTCATATACGCACACTCCTACTCACACACATACCTTCACACCTACTAAATAACTTCTATATATGTTTTACTTCGTAATTCTGATGTTACCTCCTAAGAAAGCCTTCCCTGACCCATAGACTGGATTAGGTACCTCACTTATTTGCTCTTATCAGACCTTTTGATTTTCATTCATTTACATATCATGCTTTATAATTACACATCGTGTGATGGTCTGATTAATATCTTTCTGAGGCTGCCCAATGATTTATCTCTTTTGCCTAGGTCGGAAGGGTTTTCTAGGACGCAAGGCCTTCAGTACTAAACCAAGAGATTCCTGGCCAAACTTGAATGATTGGTCGCTGTAATCTGTCTGAGGGCAGGGGCTGTGCTGTTTTGTTTAACATTCATTGCCAGTGCCTGGCACAGACTTGGATCACAGTGGGAGTTCAGGAAACATCTGTTATAACAGTAAGGAAAGAAGTATGTCAATGTAAGCCAAACTGACTTTTCTTGCAAAAGTCTGTCTTTTTCCCCTGACATTATTCTTTCTTTTTTAGGTGTTAAATGTCCCTTTTTATAAATTATCTTGATTTCACACAATTTAGAGTTGACAGTGTTTTGTAGTTCCCTTACCTTTCCTCACCTCCTTCCTGTTGGAGCTTCGGAAATCCTGATTTGAGGACTCACTAGTTTAGTGAAAAGGCAACTGGAACGGTTGGGGTCAAGACAATTAAATAATGTTTGTCCGTGTGCTAAAATGCTGGACTAAAAATTTCATGAGGGCAGAAATCATGAATATTCAGTTCATTTCTATATCCCCAGGATGAGACATAGTACCAAGCACATAATAAGGGCTGAATAAATATTTGTAGGATAAATGAATGAATGGATTTGCTGCCTATCCAGAAGACATGTGGGAGTAGATCTGACATGCCTCCCTCCCTTTCCCTCCCCACCCTCCCCTACACTTATCCACAACCAGAAATATGACTTCAACACTCATCCCTGCTAGATGGATGAGAAACATGCACCATTCCAAATGAGTGAACATGTGGTCCGTCCTCGTCCGTCCAGGTTCATGTCTTGATGTATTCTCCTAATACCTGAAAGGACTTCTGTGGTCTGCTACAAACACACTGTTGCAGTGTCTTGAGTCCTAAGAACACCTCTCCCTCACCTACATGGCTTTGTTCAAGCCCTTCCCTTGACCTAGAATGCCTGCCTCAGTCCTGCCCATCTGAGCTATGTCCTATTCCCTAAGACCATTCACTCCTGGCCTGCTCTGTCCCTCCATAACATTCTATGTATTGTCTTTACCATCCCGTGGACCACACTGCATCCTATTTGTCTATTTACCTGTGGAACTCCCCTCTAGATTGGTAGATTCCTGAAGATAAGAACTCTGTGTGATTCATCTCTTTGTCCCCAGCACCCAAGAGGGGGAGATGGCATGCTATTAGTTGCCTAGTAAGTAGTTGGAGAAGGAAGGAAATGTGTCACTTACTATTACCACAGAAATGCTAGGTGTCAAACACAAAATGTTAGTGATATACAAGACATGTGTTTTTGTTCACAAGTCTATCAGTTAGCTGGGTGATTGTGGTGATCCGGGCTTGTTAGTGCTGGTTGACTAGGGTGATCTACTGATCTTGTTTGGGCTGTCTCTTATATCTGAGATACACCTGCTACATTTGGGTTGCCTCAGTTCTGTTGCATGTCCTTCCATCCAGCAGGTTAGTCTGGGCTCTTCTCTTTGCAGAGGTTGAGAACCAAGAGGGAGAGTAGAAGCACACAGTCCTCTTGAGACCTAAGCCTAGAAGACTGGTGGTACGACTTCCGTCTCATTGTGTTGGCCAGGACAAGTCACCAGGCTGACCTAGATTCCATGGGTGGGGACTCCACCTGTCAGTGAGAGAAGTTGTAAAGTCACATTGCAGAGGAAATGGACACAGGGAGGGGTAGAGAATGGGGGACATTTTTGCAATCAGTCTACCACAGAGAGGGAGCCAGCAAGGAAATGTCCTACCAGTTTCTTTCCAAAATGATCTTTTGCTACTCCGACATCTTAAATGAATGTAACAGGAAGACCTTCATCCAAAGATGAAGCCATGCCCTTCCTTTGGAAGGAATGACTTTCTTACCAAAGAAGGTATTTAATAAGAAGTTGAATCACATGGTCACAGAAACATCAGATGGGAGGAGGATAAGGCTTCTTCTAGCCCTGAGCGTCAATTATTTTCACATACTTTGCCTCTTTCTTTTCAGATCAGCAAAGACCCAATTTTTGTACCAGGTGTCTGGGGCCCTTATTTCTCAGCCATGGTCCCTGGGTTCTGGCTGAATGAAGGTGGTCAGAGCGTTACTGGAAAATTGGTAAGTTGAAACTTTCTCAATACGGGCTTAAATGGTTTCATAGCCTTGATTAGTCCATTTTGTCACCCTCCCCATTTACCCCATATATAAAATTTGCAGGCTCCTAAATCAGAAGAATTAGCTTTCTTTTAGAGCACAGCCTAACATATGGTGCATATGCAGCATGCATTTGCCAAAGGAATAAATGTTGGTCCAGGCACTGGTGACTAACGCATCTTGACACCTACCTTTCACGCAAAAATCCATTTTTTTTTCTCACGTCCATGAGAGTGATACTCTACTCTGTAAAAAGGACCATGTTGCTCTCCAGCCAGAATCCTTCAGGGTTCTCCATAGCCTTGGGGACCTCATTCAGATAGTTTTCTGGGCACATTGCATCTTTCATGGTCCAGCCCTTCCAGTCCCACACATGTACTTGTCGCTAAGGCTAGATTGCCTTACCCACAACTTCCCCATGGCTTATGTTATTCTACTCCTCTGTGCCTTTGGATGTGTTTCTTTCTCTGCTCAGAGAGTTCTTTACCACCTGGATAATTTTAGTTGTCCTTTAAGACATGACTCTACTTATAGTATTCTATTATTATTGGTTTCCTAATCTGTCATTTCCAGAAATCTATGAGCTCCTTAAAGGCAAAGGCCATATCATACTTGTCTTTGCATCAAGCTCAGTGCCTCCTTCATAGAAGGTGCTTCATAAATTTGATGAATTTGTGGGGTTGTCTAATAGGGAAGATAGAAGATGCATAAAAGTGACATGAATACTATACCAGAAGTGCAAAGCAGAGTTGACCTAAAGCTAGGTTAAAGAGCTAACTCTTTGAGGGGGAGAAAGCATTTGTGCTGAGTCTTAAAAGGTAAATAGGGACAAACCAGGCAAAGAAGGGTAGGGCTACTCTTTTAGGCAGAACTGGCATAGGACAAAAGATATGGGAGTTAAAAATAACAAGGCCTACTCGAGGTAATAGCACATAGTCCAGCGTTTAAATTGTGACATAAACTGTTCTTAGAAGAATGACTTAGGATAAAAGTTAGAGAGCTGGGCAGGGACCACATCATAAGAAGTCCCTGTAGAACATGTTCGGGAGCTGATACTTGTCTGGTGGACCAAGGGGAACCAGCAAACGGTTGGCAGAGCGGACGCATATGTTCAGATCTCAGTTGTCCAGACTCCAGCTAGCAGCCGTGAGGAAGAAGGCCTGAGGACACGTGGCTGAAGGTGGGGAGATGATTTTAGTAGGTTAGTCCACAGACAGAAAGCCTTGCGGGCTTGAATGAGGACAGTGGCAATGATGACTGAGAACTCAGGTCAGGAGAGGTCAGTGGGCCCTCAGGGAGATTACATGTGGAAGGCAAGGGAGAATGAGACCTAGGCTCAGCCAACCTCACATTTACTGTGTTACACTGAAATCATCTGTTTATGGCCTGATTCCGATACCGACTCTCCAAATGTTCAGCAGAGTTATAGTAGTCTGATCCAAAGCTGGCTATGGATGCAAATCACCATTAGTTTCCATTTCTTAGTATACTGCTATTTTATACTTAGCTGCCTCAGGTTCTCTTTCACCGTCCATGGAAGCATAGATGAATGGCTAGATTCAAAACACACGTTCTGGAGGAATTAAATGGATTAGGTCTTCATCAGGCCCTGCTTTTGAGGAGCTCACTGTCTAGTAGGGAAGCTTAGTGACTTCCCTACCCAATCAGACATAACATCTGATTGGTCTTAATAACCCCATGCTAGAGAAGTTGAGATGACACCGCTGTCTGAAGGTGCCATGGGACTCAGGCTTTTCATTCTCCTATTTTAACTAGTGTCATGTGTTTACACAACTGTCAACCTAGATATCCGTTCTTCTCTGTGACACATTGAAAATCCATTACTGAAATATAGCCCTTTTCAACCCTGCGTCATAGTATAATCACCCTTCGCAGACCCAGAACTCCTGGATCACACAATCCAGAGACTTTGTGTGTTTTTTTTTTAACAAGGATCATGATCCAGTAAACCAACTCTTTGTGCAGGATGCATTGTTCGTGCAGCTGTCTATCAACAGGTTTTCAGAGACTTAATATGCAAATTGAACATCTGTGTCAGTCTGGAAACACTCTTCCCAGTATTTGGCTCAAAGTTTGCTCTGTTGCTATGGATATAAGCCATCTTTTCCCAAACATTATGACATATCTTTGTGGATAAGAATTGGTTCCGCTTGTTTCACGAGCCCTGAATTTAAATAAAAAATGTGACCTCTTTTTCGCCATTAATAAAATCTTCATAATAGTCTACTATGACTTTCGACAGGAGTCATGGAAATTGTTGGCCCTTCTGTAGTTAGTTGATTTTGTGCCATCAGCCAATCAAGCTGCGTTCGGAGTTACACTTTGGGCAATTCTACTTCTATGGTTTTATTGGCCGTAGACTAACCTATGGGTTATAGACAGCAAAATCTTAGGAAATCTAAATGCTCACATGATGGGACAAAATCTGAGTCAAGAACAGAACAGATCACCCAAAGCATCAGTCCAGAGAAGACAAGCAAAGAGACAGAAACAACCTATAAAATAGATAAAATAAGAATAATAATGATAGTAATAATAAAAATCACATTTAATTGAGTATCTTTTTCTGTGGACAGGACTTATATATATAATCTTGTTAACTCCTTGCATGATATTTATAATCATTACAATGCCTGCCATTCATTTTTAAGGCTTATTTCCCAGTTTCAGTGCCAAGAGCTTTGCATATACATCTCATTTAATTCTCTCGAAACCCCTGTAAAATAGCTACAGTTGTTGTCCATATTTTTCCGATGAAGAAGAAAAACTCTGGGTAGCAAGCACAGCCCCAGGAGATTCCTAGTGCACTATCAGTGGCCTTTTTCTGTGGCTTCTTTGCCTTCCTTTCCTTTTACTTATTCTCCTCAATTCTGTTGTGAACTCTGACCTCTGGTTTTACAACACATTGGTTTCCTAGAGAACACTGCAGGGAGGAAGTTACATTTTTTTATGTTCTTTGTCTCAAATGCACATCTCTGACATGCTGCGTCTGTTCCGTTATTGCATTGTCCAAAGTACATTCTAAACATGCAGTCACAAACATAACCACCTGAAGCAGAAGAGGAGAGAAAGGAGAGGAAGAGGAAAGGGAAGGAGGAGAAAGAGAAGGAAAAGAAAAAAAAAGAAACAAAAAACTACCTAATCTCTAGATTTGCGGGGTGGGAAGCTATTTTGCCTCATTTTTATAATTAAAAAAAAAGAAAGAAAGAAAAAGAAAAGATCATCTATCCCAAAGCAAATCCTTCATTCCAAGTATGTGAATAGATTGCTACTGGAAAACAAAACAAAACAAAACAAACTCCATCTGGTTAACTTCAGCATGAAGAAAAAAAAATAGAATAGGATTTCTTCTGGCTTTGGACCTCTTATAGTTTCATTCGACTGAGACTTGCATTCATTTTCCACTCATTTCAGACTTGTGCCACTGATACTCATTTCCTTTTAGAAGGGCACATGCCTCCATCCTGTGGATGATTGATTTTAGTTGCATCAATTGGGCACCCATCAGGGATTGCCTCGTGCTTGTCAATACTCTCTCCAAAATAGTTGTGCAAAAAATATTGCTTTTTGTCCAGACCTTTTTCATAGAACACCAACCCGTGCAGTCACCAGTTGCTGAAACTGGTTTCCAGCTGGACCATGGCCATCCCTCTCTCCAAACACTCTTGTCTGTCTTACTTGGAGTCATTTTCATTGGGGGAGGTGTAGAGCGAGGGAGGCAAAGTCAAATTTGTGGCTTTGGCTTTCTGGGACAGGTAGGCTTGGGTGAGGGTTACCTTTGAATTGTTTGAACCTAGAATTTAAATTTATGAACTTAAGCTCCAGGGTCACCATGTAGCAAGACGTTGTGTGCCCAGAATTCTGGCATTTGTGCTTTGGGAAGCCTCTCTGTCCCCTGCCTTATCCCCAGTGCTAGTCAGCCTGGCCCTAGCCTCAGGAAGTCAGTCAGTCTTCCATAAGCGGGTGTACAAAGACCTTGCAGTGTGGGTGCATGGGGTGCATGGATGGAGATAGTGATTTCACCCCTTCCATTATGTTGCAGTGATTACACTGGGCCAAGCAAGAATACGGTCACATGATTCCTGTCCTCCAGTAGCTTATCTAATGGGAAGGCTGGATAGAGACCTGATAATTATTAGTTAGTGTAGCACATAGACTGTGCTATCCCTGCAGCCTACTGGGAGTATCTGCTATGTGACAAACACCTTCAGGCCCTTTCTGATCAACCCAGCCTGTCTGTGTGGCCAGTGTTATTACGTCAGTTTTACGGTTCAGAACAATGAGGTAACTTGATCATAGCCTTAATAGTTGTAAGTGGGGAAGCTTTGATTCAAACCCAAGTGGGCTACCAGAAGCCCCAGATCTCTCCAGAACCGGACCTGACTTTTGTGGAGCTACATTTTTGAGTTTTTCCTACACTTGTCTTATATAGTCCCTTGAGAAGCAATTATTGTGAGTTAGTAGGACTTTCTTTTCAAGTGTATTGAAGCAAATACAGTTGACAGGCTTTGTAGGACCATGAGAGAAAAAATGCTATGTGTATCAGTATTGACAGATTCTGTGTATAGACTTAGGTATGTCCCTAGCATTTCACATTGGCTAATTGAAATGACTTCGTGGATACAAAGACCTACCCTGGATAAATAAACTCTTCTGTGTTCCCTCCCACCCAGGCTTTCACTGTATTTTTTGTATACACACCTGGATTCCTGCACAGCTCTCTGATGACCTTCTTTCTTCTAATCCTTCCCTCTCTGATTCTTTTGTCTTAGTGTGTCCCGCTCAAACAAGGTACTATAGACTGGGTGGCTTATATACAGCAACACTTTATTTCTCACAGCTGTAGAGGCCGGGAGGCCAAGATCAAGGCAGCACCTTGGTTGGGTTCTGGTGAGGATCCTCTTCTGGGTTGAAGAAGAAGTGGAAGGGGAGGACTCTGGTCTCCTCAACCCCTTACAAAGGCATTAATCCCATTCATTAGAGCTCTACCTTCATACTTAATCACCTCCCAAAGGCCCCACCTCCCAATACCATCGCTTTGGTCGTTAGGATTTCAACGTGTGAATTTTGAAGGGACACAACATTTAGTCCACAGAATTTCAGCTATGTGTTGAAAGCACATAGATGTGACCCCGTCACTCTTGACACCTCTCCAGTTATCTGTAGGATAAAGTCTAAACTCTTTAGAGTGATGCTTGTTTAAACAGCCAGTATTTATTGAGTGCCTATGTTCATGTTACCGTTCTGAGTGAGAAATAGTGACGAAAATAGCTTCTTCTGCACCCCACTCCAAAAATATGCCCCTTGTCAAGCTTACATTCTAACAAGAAGAGACGGATCATACACAATACATAGAATGAGAAAGCCATAGAGTTTATTTCATGGTTAAAGTTGTTAAAAGAGGAAGTAAGCTTATGGATTCAGGTGAGCAGTTTGCAATTTAAAAAAAAAAAAAGTGGTTGCGGCAAGATGGCGGCTTAGGAGGACGCTGGGCTCACCGCACGTCCTGCTGATCACTTAGATTCCATCTACACCTGCCTAAATAACCCAGAAAACCGCCAGAGGATTAGCAGAACAGAGTCGCCGGAGCCAAACGCAGACGAGAGGCCCACGGAAGAGGGTAGGAAGGGCGGCGAGGCGGTGCGCGCTCCACGGAATGGCGGGAGGGAGCCGGGGCGGAGGGGCGGCTCGCCGGCCAAGCAGAGCCCCCGAGTCGGGCTTGCAAAAGCGGAGGGGCCGGGCGGACTGTGTTCCGACAGCAAGCGCGACTTAGCGTCTGGGAGGTCAGAAATTAACAGCTCTGCTCGGAAAGCGGGAAGGCTGGAGGACAAAGGGAGGGAGAGCTGCTGAGCCCCCTGACAACAGAGCTCAGTTTGGTGGGGAACAAAGGCGCTCGCCAGCGCCATTTCCCCCGCCCATCCCCCAGCCGAAATCCCAAAGGGAACCGGTTCCTGCCAGGGAACTTGCTCGCTCCGCGCAAACACCCAACTCTGCGCTTCTGCGGAGCCAAACCTCCGGCAGCGGATCTGACTCCCTCCCGCTGCCACAGGGCCCCTCCTGAAGTGGATCACCTAAGGAGAAGCGATCTAAGCCTGCCCCTCCTGCCCCCGAGCACCTTGCCTACCCACCCCAGCTAATACGCCAGATCCCCAGCATCACAAGCCTGGCAGGGTGCAAGTAGCCCAGACGAGCCACACCACCCCACAGTGAATCCCGCCCCTAGGAGAGGGGAAGAGAAGGCACACACCAGTCTGACTGTGGCCCCAGCGGTGGGCTGGGGGCAGACATCAGGTCTGACTGCGGCCCCGCCCACCAACTCCAGGTATACACCACAGCACAGGGAAAGTGCCCTGCAGGTCCTCACCACGCCAGGGACTATCCAAAATGACCAAGCGGAAGAACTCCCCTCAGAAGAATCTCCAGGAAATAACAACAGCTAATGAGCTGATCAAAAAGGAATTAAATAATATAACAGAAAGTGAATTTAGAATAATAGTCATAAAATTAATCGCTGGGCTTGAAAACAGTATACAGGACAGCAGAGAATCTCTTGCTACAGAGATCAAGGGACTAAGGAACAGTCACGAGGAGCTGAAAAACGCTTTAAACGAAATGCATAACAAAATGGAAACCACCACAGCTCGGCTTGAAGAGGCAGAGGAGAGAATAGGTGAACTAGAAGATAAAGTTATGGAAAAAGAGGAAGCTGAGAAAAAGAGAGATCAAAAAATCCAGGAGTATGAGGGGAAAATTAGAGAATTAAGTGATACACTAAAAAGAAATAATATACGCATAATTGGTATCCCAGAGGAGGAAGAGAGAGGGAAAGGTGCTGAAGGGGTACTTGAAGAAATCATAGCTGAGAACTTCCCTGAACTGGGGAAGGAAAAAGGCATTGAAATCCAAGAGGCACAGAGAACTCCCTTCAGACGTAACTTGAATCGATCTTCTGCACGACATATCATAGTGAAACTGGCAAAATACAAGGATAAAGAGAAAATTCTGAAAGCAGCAAGGGGTAAACGTGCCCTCACATATAAAGGGAGACCTATAAGACTCGTGACTGATCTCTCTTTTGAAACTTGGCAGGCCAGAAAGAATTGGCAAGAGATTTTCAGGGTGCTAGACAGAAAAAATATGCAGCCGAGAATCCTTTATCCAGCAAGTCTGTCATTTAGAATAGAAGGAGAGATAAAGGTCTTCCCAAACAAACAAAAACTGAAGGAATTTGTCACCACTAAACCAGCCCTACAAGAGATCCTAAGGGGGACCCTGTGAGACAAAGTCCCAGAGACATCACTATAAGCATAAAACATACAGACATCACAATGACTCTAAACCCGTATCTTTCTATAATAACACTGAATGTAAATGGATTAAATGCGCCAACCAAAAGACATAGGGTATCAGAATGGATAAAAAAACAAGACCCATCTATTTGCTGTCTACAAGAGACTCATTTTAGACCTGAGGACACCTTTAGATTGAGAGTGAGGGGATGGAGAACTATTTATCATGCGACTGGAAGCCAAAAGAAAGCTGGAGTAGCCATACTTATATCAGACAAACTAGACTTTAAATTAAAGGCTGTAACAAGAGATGAAGAAGGACATTATATAATAGTTACAGGGTCTATCCATCAGGAAGAGCTAACAATTATCAATGTCTATGAGCCGAATACCGGAGCCCCCAAATATATAAAACAATTACTCATAAACATAAGCAACCTTATTGATAAGAATGTGGTAATTGCAGGGGACTTTAATACACCACTTACAGAAATGGATAGATCAACTAGACACACGGTCAATAAAGAAACAAGGGCCCTGAATGAGACATTGGATGAGATGGACTTGACAGATATATTTAGAACTCTGCATCCCAAAGCAACAGAATATACTTTCTTCTCGAGTGCACATGGAACATTCTCCAAGATAGATCATATACTGGGTCACAAAACAGCCCTTCATAAGTTTACAAGAATTGAAATTATACCATGCTTACTTTCAGACCACAATGCCATGAAGCTTGAAATCAACCACAGGAAAAAGTCTGGAAAACCTCCAAAAGCATGGAGGTTAAAGAACACCCTACTAACGAATGAGTGGGTCAACCAGGCAATTAGAGAAGAAATTAAAAAATATATGGAAACAAATGGAAATGAAAATACAACAATCCAAACGCTTTGGGACGCAGCAAAGGCAGTCCTGAGAGGAAAATACATTGCAATCCAGGCCTATCTCAAGAAACAAGAAAAATCCCAAATACAAAATCTAACAGCACACCTAAAGGAACTAGAAGCAGAACAGCAAAGGCAGCCTAAGCCCAGCAGAAGAAGAGAAATAATAAAGATCAGAGCAGAAATAAACAATATAGAAACTAAAAAAACTGTAGAGCAGATCAACGAAACCAAGAGTTGGTTTTTTGAAAAAATAAACAAAATTGATAAACCTCTAGCCAGGCTTCTCAAAAAGAAAAGGGAGATGACCCAAATAGATAAAATCATGAATGAAAATGGAACTATTACAACCAATCCCTCAGAGATACAATTATCAGGGAATACTATGAAAACTTATATGCCAACAAATTGGACAACCTGGAAGAAATGGACGAATTCCTGAACACCCACACGCTTCCAAAACTCAATCAGGAGGAAATAGAAAGCTTGAACAGACCCATAACCAGCGAAGAAATTGAATCGGTTATCAAAAATCTCCCAACAAATAAGAGTCCAGGACCAGATGGCTTCCCAGGGGAGTTCTACCAGACGTTTAAAGCAGAGATAATACCTATCCTTCTCAAGCTGTTCCAAGAAATAGAAAGGGAAGGAAAACTTCCAGACTCATTCTATGAAGCCAGTATTACTTTGATTCCTAAACCAGACAGAGACCCAGTAAAAAAAGAGAACTACAGGCCAATATCCCTGATGAATATGGATGCAAAAATTCTCAATAAGATACTAGCAAATCGAATTCAACGGCATATAAAAAGAATTATTCACCATGATCAAGTGGGATTCATTCCTGGGCTGCAGGGCTGGTTCAACATTCGCAAATCAATCAACGTGATACATCACATTAACAAAAAAAGAGAGAAGAACCATATGATCCTGTCAATCGATGCAGAAAAGGCCTTCGACAAAATCCAGCACCCTTTCTTAATAAAAACCCTTGAGGGGCGCCTGGGTGGCGCAGTCGGTTAAGCGTCCGACTTCAGCCAGGTCACGATCTCGCGGCCCGTGAGTTCGAGCCCCGCGTCAGGCTCTGGGCTGATGGCTCAGAGCCTGGAGCCTGTTTCCGATTCTGTGTCTCCCTCTCTCTCTGCCCCTCCCCCATTCATGCTCTGTCTCTCTCTGTCCCAAAAATAAAATAAAACGTTGAAAAAAAAAAAATTTAAAAAAAAAAATAAAAAAAAAAAAAATAAAAACCCTTGAGAAAGTCGGGATAGAAGGAACATACTTAAAGATCATAAAAGCCATTTATGAAAAGCCCACAGCTAACATCATCCTCAACGGGGAAAAACTGAAAGCTTTTTCCCTGAGATCAGGAACACGACAAGGATGCCCACTCTCACCGCTGCTGTTTAACATAGTGCTGGAAGTTCTAGCATCAGCAATCAGACAACAAAAGGAAATCAAAGGCATCAAAATTGGCAAAGATGAAGTCAAGCTTTCGCTTTTTGCAGATGACATGATATTATACATGGAAAATCCGATAGACTCCACCAAAAGTCTGCTAGAACTGATACAGGAATTCAGCAAAGTTGCAGGCTACAAAATCAATGTACAGAAATCAGTTGCATTCTTATACACTAACAATGAAGCAACAGAAAGACAAATAAAGAAACTGATCCCATTCACAATTGCACCAAGAAGCATAAAATACCTAGGAATAAATCTAACCAAAGATGTAAAGGATCTGTATGCTGAAAACTATAGAAAGCTTCTGAAGGAAATTGAAGAAGATTTAAAGAAATGGAAAGACATTCCCTGCTCATGGATTGGAAAAATAAATATTGTCAAAATGTCAATACTACCCAAAGCTATCTACACATTCAATGCAATCCCAATCAAAATTGCACCAGCATTCTTCTCGAAACTAGAACAAGCAATCCTAAAATTCATATGGAACCACAAAAGGCCCCGAATAGCCAAAGGAATTTTGAAGAAGAAGACCAAAGCAGGAGGCATCACAATCCCAGACTTTAGCCTCTACTACAAAGCTGTCATCATCAAGACAGCATGGTATTGGCACCAAAACAGACACATAGACCAATGGAATAGAATAGAAACCCCAGAACTAGACCCACAAACGTATGGCCAACTCATCTTTGACAAAGCAGGAAAGAACATCCAATGGAAAAAAGACAGCCTCTTTAACAAATGGTGCTGGGAGAACTGGACAGCAACATGCAGAAGGTTGAAACTAGACCACTTTCTCACACCATTCACAAAAATAAACTCAAAATGGATAAAGGACCTAAATGTGAGACAGGAAACCATCAAAACCTTAGAGGAGAAAGCAGGAAAAGACCTCTCTGACCTCAGCCGTAGCAATCTCTTACTCGACACATCCCCAAAGGCAAGGGAATTAAAAGCAAAAGTGAATTGCTGGGACCTTATGAAGATAAAAAGCTTCTGCACAGCAAAGGAAACAACCAACAAAACTAAAAGGCAACCAACGGAATGGGAAAAGATATTTGCAAATGACATATCGGACAAAGGGCTAGTATCCAAAATCTATAAAGAGCTCACCAAACTCCACACCCGAAAAACAAATAACCCAGTGAAGAAATGGGCAGAAAACATGAATAGACACTTCTCTAAAGAAGACATCCGGATGGCCAACAGACACATGAAAAGATGTTCAGCGTCGCTCCTTATCAGGGAAATACAAATCAAAACCACACTCAGGTATCACCTCACGCCAGTCAGAGTGGCCAAAATGAACAAATCAGGAGACTATAGATGCTGGAGAGGATGTGGAGAAACGGGAACCCTCTTGCACTGTTGGTGGGAATGCAAATTGGTGCAGCCGCTCTGGAAAGCAGTGTGGAGGTTCCTCAGAAAATTAAAAATAGACCTACCCTATGACCCAGCAATAGCACTGCTAGGAATTTATCCAAGGGATACAGGAGCACTGATGCATAGGGCCACTTGTACCCCAATGTTCATAGCAGCACTCTCAACAATAGCCAAATTATGGAAAGAGCCTAAATGTCCATCAACTGATGAATGGATAAAGAAATTGTGGTTTATATACACAATGGAATATTACATGGCAATGAGAAAAAATGAAATATGGCCTTTTGTAGCAACGTGGATGGAACTGGAGAGTGTGATGCTAAGTGAAATAAGCCATACAGAGAAAGACAGATACCATATGGTCTCACTCTTATGTGGATCCTGAGAAACTTAACAGGAACCCATGGGGGAGGGGAAGGAAAAAAAAAAAAAAAGAGGTTAGAATGGGAGAGAGCCAAAGCATAAGAGACTGTTAAAAACTGAGAACAAACTGAGGGTTGATGGGGGGTGGGAGGGAGGAGAGGGTGGGTGATGGGTATTGAGGAGGGCACCTTTTGGGATGAGCACTGGGTGTTGTATGGAAACCAATTTGTCAATAAATTTCAGAAAAAAAAAAAAAAAGTGGTCAGGGTAAACCTTACTGATGTGACATCACAAACTTAACAACAAGGAGGGGAAGGAAATTCGACATTTGGAAACCTGAAGGAAGAATGTACCAGGCCAAGGGAACAACCAGTGCAAAGGTCCTGAGGGAGGATTGCCTGCCTGCAACATTACAGGAACAGCAAGGAGGCCACAAAGATGGAGCAGAATGACCCAAAATGAGAGTTGTAGGGAATAAGTTTACGAGGTAATTTGGGACTATATTATTGGTCACTGTGAAAATTTTGGCTTTTGCTCTGAGGGAAATGGAAAGCCACTGGAGAATTATGAGCACAGGACAGATATGACTTAGTTTTTGAAGGATCATTCAGACTGCTGCCTGACTGCTATGTTGGGAATAAACTGTGGGATGGGGGGTGTGAGAGACAGAAGCAGTGACACCCCAAAGAGGCTTTTGCAGTAAACCAGCTGAAAGATGGGGTTGATGGCAGTGGAGCTGGTAAAACATGGTCGTATTTGGGGATGTATTTTGAAGGTAGAGACGGTGAGGTTTCCTGATGGATTGGATGTGAAAGGTGCAGCAGAGAGGGAGAGGTCAAGGTTTCTGAAGTATAGCATTGCTATCAATGGAGAGAAGATAGAGTCAATGTCAAGGAGGCGGGGGTGGGGATTTCAGAATTACCGTTTTCTAACTCTGGTAACTGATACATTCTCTGTGTTGATCCTCAATTATTTGTCTTCATTTGAGTAAAGACCACCTCATTTATATTTTTATCAAAACAAAAAAATTGGGATGAATTCTTGACTCCCCCCTTCCCTTCTCTGGCCACATCCAGTCAGAAGGTCCTATGGATTCTAAGTCCAAAATGTATAACATCTCTCCATCTATTTTTTTTTTTAACCTTCTCTCCCAGCACCATCAGTCAAAGCACCATTTTCTCCATCCAAGTCTATGTAAAGTGCATCTTTTATACACAGTATATAGTTGGGTCTTGCTTTCCTGCAGTCTTGTAATCTCTGATGTTTACTCTGATGTTGAAACTACCTACAATTCAATGTGAAGGTGAATGTTGTTGGATTTAGGTCTTCCATTTTGCTCTTTGTTTTCTGTGATTCTGGTTTGGTTTTGTTTTGTTTTGTTTTGTTTTGTTTTTTCTCTCTCCTTTTCTGCCATCTTTTGGATTATTCAAATATCTTTCAATTTTCTGAATTCCATTTAAATTCTTCTATTTGCTTTTTAGGCATGATAGTTTGAATTCCTTTAAATGATGTCTTTGGGAATTATATACAATAAACGTCATGAACTTTTCAGCCTACTTAGATTGTATATTATAAACTTCATGCAATATAGAAAAAGCATTCAACTGTGTAGTTACATGCTACCCCCCCAACTCTTAAATGCTATAAGTCATAATATGCGTGATGTCTACATATGTTATACATCCAACAATATAGTAGCTGCTATGTTGTTTGCTTTATTTTAATTTTTTTAAGTTTATCTATTTATTTTGAAAGAGAGAGGAAGTGCGTGTGTGTGTGAGCAGGGGAAGGGACAGAAAGAGAGGGAGAGAGAGAATCCCAAGCAGGCTCCATGCTGTCAATGCAGAGCCTGATGCAGTGCTTGATGTCATATGCAGGGCTCAATCTCACAAACTGTGAGATCATGACCTGAGCCGAAATCATGAGTCTGTATGATTCTTAACTGACTGATCCTCTCCGGCACCCCTGTTGTTTGCTTTAAATAACGCATTAGTCTGCCCAGGGTGCCATACCAAAATACCATAGACTGGGTGACTTAAACGATAAACATTTATTTCCTTACAGTTTGGTGGATAGAAGTCCCTGACCATAGTGCTAGAAAATTAAGTTTCTGATGAGAGCTGTCTTCTTGGCTTGTGGACAGCAGCCTCTCCCTGTGTCCTCACGTGGCCTTTTCCAGGTGCATGCGTGTAGTGAGAGATCTTTGGTGATCCTTGCTCTTCTTATAAGGACAGCAGTTCTATCATGTTAGGGCCCTACCCGTGTGACCTCGTATGACCTTATTTACCTCCGTAAAGTCTCTATTTCCTGTCACATGGAAGGTTGGGGCTTCACATCAGAATTTTGGGAGGATACAATTCAGTCCCTAATAAGTCATACGTATTTCAAAGAAATTCTGAGAAGCAACCATTATCTTTTGCATTTACCTACCTGTTTACCATCCCCGTTGTTTTTTTTTTTCTGTCTGAAAATGTAAATATCTAATATTTTCCTTATCCTGGAGAACCCACTTCAGCATTTATTCATTTCTTGTAGTTGTACTGACAAAAAAGAAAAAAAAATAGGTTTTTTTTTTTCCTTTTTTAGTGATTTATTTTACCTTCTATCTTGAAAGATATTTTTGCTCAATACAGAATTCTTGGTTGGGGCACCTGGGTGGCTTACTCAGTTGAGCCTCCAACTCTTGATTTCGGCTTAAGTCATGATCCCCGGGTCATGGGATGGAGCCCCGTGACGGTCTCCACATTGAGCAGGTCTCCTGGTTGGGATTCTCTCTCTCTATCTCTGCCCCTCTCCCCCCACTTGTGCTCTCTGTCTCCCTCAAATAAAAAATAATCGTGGTTGACAGGTTTTTTGTTTGTTTTTCTTCAGTGCTTAAAGATGTTACTATCTTGTATTCTGGCACTCTTTTTTTCTCAGGAGAAGTCCACCATCGTTGGTATTGTTTGTCCCATGCGTACAGTATATTATTTTTCTTCTACCACGTTCTTGATTTTCTCTTAACCTTTGATTTTTATTATGGTGTGCCCAGACATGGTGTTCTTTGGATTTATCCTCCTTCTCCCGGATTTGCAAAACTTCTTGAATTTGTAAATTTCTCTCTTTCACCAAGTTTGGGAAATTGTCAGCATTTATTTATTTAAACATAGATAAATACTGCATCCATATGCCACAGCAGCAATATAAACAGCACCACAAGATTAATATACCTAGAAGACAAAAGAAAGTATTTAGAACTGTGGTTCCCTAGTGACCTAGCAAGCCATCCTTTCCACAGACCCAGCAGTTGGAGTGAGAGTAAACTTCAGCACAGTTGGTGGCTCTTGACAATACATTTCCTAATGCAGTAATAAGAAACACCAGCAATGTGAGGCTAGGAATAATAAGACAAATGTTTTATAGGTAATAGATATGGCAGATCTTCATTTAGCAACAAGAGTAGAGGTGTGGTTCCCATGAATCTGTACCACCCCTGGCTTAGGTATTTTCCCTGGGGGATGATACTATATATTTGCCCCTTAATATCATCAGAGGGTGTGCCTGTATGATACATAGGCATCTCCATTGCACCCATACTCACAGACCTACCTCATTACCAAGGCCCCGTGTGCTCTTATTCCTCATACTGTGACTCCAGTCACATATATTTGAGACCCTTGGGGATTGTCCCATAGGCCCATGAGGGATTTTTCCCCCCCAGTCTCTGCCTCTCTATCACCCTTCCCACCTCTCTCTCTGTCTCCTTCTCTCCCTCACTTCCCCTCCTTCCCTCCTCCCCCTCACAATTAAGTACTCTCTCTGGGTCTCTTTTCAAGTTCATTGACTTTCCTCTTTTATCTTCAATCAGTGTGATGCCTATCCACTAAATATTTTGGGTATAATATTTATCAATACTAGAATTTCCGTTTTAATAGTTTTTGCTTCTTTGCTATTTCTTCTCTATTTATTGATTATGAGAATATTCTCCTATCCTAAAGCATTATTAAACTATTGACTTCATTTTTCTTGGTTTATTTATTGCTTGTTTAAATGTTTATTTGTTAAGGTGAGCAATATTACATTCAACAATGTCAATACATACCAGTGCTCAGATCAAGCAACAATATTAGTCTTCTTCTCACCTCTCCTCCTTTTTTGGATGTATAGCAAATTTTTCTTCATGTTGATTTTATTTTGTTTATTTTTTTATTTTCAGCATATTTTTTATTTAAGTTCAAGTTCATTAACAATGTTGTAGTCTTGGCTTCTATTTTCAGTATAATTAACGTACAGTGTTTTATTAGTTTCAGGCATACAATACAGTGATTCAACAATTCTATACAATACTCCACGCTCATCATGATAAGTGTACTCTTAATTCCCATCACTATTTTCCCCATCCCTCTACCCACCCACTTTCCCTCTGGTAACCATCAGTTCTCTATAGTTAGAAGTCTGTTTTTCGTTTGTCTCTTTTTTTCTTTGCTTGTTTTGATTCTTAAATTCCACATAGGAGTAAAATCATATGGTATTTGTCTTTCTCTGACATTTCACTTAGCATCGTATCTCTATGTCCATGTATATTGTTGCAAATGGCAAGGTTTCATTCTTTTTGATGGCTGGGTAATATTCCAGTGTGTGTGTGTGTGTGTGTGTGTGTGTGTGTGTGTGTGTGTTTTATTTTAGCCATTCTTACAGTAGTGAGGTGATTATCTCATTGTGGTTTTGATTTGCATTTCCCTGATGATGAGTGATGTTGAGCATCTTTTCATGTGTCTGTTGGCCATTTGTATGTCTTCTTTGGGGAAATGTCTGTTTAAGTCTTCCGCCAAATTTTAATTTGATTATTTGGTGGGGGGGGGACTTGGTGTTGAGTTGTATACATTATTTTATTATTTTACTTCTTGGTTTTCTTTTCTTTTCTTTTCTTTCCTTTTCTTTTCTTTTCTTAATTCCAGTGCACTTAATACTGTGTTCTATTAGTTTCAGATGTACAATATAGTTATTCAGCAATAACACATATTAGCCAGTGCTCATCACGATAAATGTACTCCCATTCCCCTTCACCTATTTGTATGAGTTCTTTGTATATTTTGGATACTAACCCCTTATCAGATATGTCCTTTGCAAATACCTTCTCCTGTTCAGAGACTGTCTTTTAGTTTTGTTGACTGTTTCTTTTGCTGTGCAGAAACTTTGTATTTTGATGTAGTCCTAATGGTTTATTTCTGCTTTGGTTTCCCTTGCCTCAGGAGACAGATCTAGAATAAACTGCTGAATTCTTGCCTTCTAAATCCAGTATCTGTGTCATCTCAGGGTCATTGTCCATTAAATGGCTTTTCTCATAAGTATGGATTACATTTTCCTTCTCTCCATATGTCTAGCAATTTGGGATCCTGTCTTAAACATTATGATTGATATATTGTAGAGACACTGGGTTATTCTTATTTCTCTGAAGAGTATCTTTTTGTTTGTTTGTTTTTATTTAAAAAAATTTTTTTTCAACGTTTATTTATTTTTGGGACAGAGAGAGACAGAGCATGAACGGGGGAGGGGCAGAGAGAGAGGGAGACACAGAATCGGAAACAGGCTCCAGGCTCTGAGCCATCAGCCCAGAGCCTGACGCAGGGCTCGAACTCACGGACCGCGAGATCGTGACCTGGCTGAAGTCGGACGCTTAACCGACTGCGCCACCCAGGCGCCCCTGTTTGTTTGTTTTTAACAGGTGGTTTATTTGGTTGAACTCAAACTCTCAAATTTTGTCTTTCTTCTGATGGGCACTACTGAAATCTCCGCTGAATTTTTTCAGCTTTAGCTAGGCTGCCTGTAATGTAGTTCAGAGATCATCCAGAAGTTAGGGTAGCATTTGTATGATAGGGTTGAGCTTCCTTTCCATGGCCACTGAATCCCCTGTGCTTACTACAACTAGAACAGAGTAAATGTTCAATAAACATTTGTGGAATCTACCAAGAACCTAATCTTCTGAGGCCATATGTGAGTATTGGCGTGCCCATTTTCCACTGACAGGCAGAGCTTTGTGAGAGCAATGACTTTAATTTATCTTTGAATCTTCAATTATTACAGTGATGCCTAGCACAGGGTAGCTGTATATCACATTAGTTTCATGAATAAGTGAATCAATTAACAAACTAGAAAAATACACAAAGCTATTAACTTTGATGTTGAATGAAACTAAAGTAGCTCTGCATTAAATCAGAATTTGTCCACCACCTGTAAGTGAAGCGGTTCTATCTAAAGCTAGTATTAAAGTTAAAAAAAAAAACAAAAAACACAGTTTACATTTTCTTTCAGGAATGTTTGTTGTTCTTAAGAACTGTTCAGTGTTGAAACCCACAATTCTTCCCAACAACATAAAAGAAGTTATCTAGGTTGGGCTTTCTTCTTCCATTAGATTTTTATGAGAGTTTCAAGTCTGGGAAAAATCAGGCAAAATGTTTTTGCTTTGAGATAAGAAGGCGAGGTAAGGAAAGAGTTGGAATAGCCGAGATGAAAAAAGTGACATTTCAGGTAAATGCAAAAGGCGAAAAGGAGTTGTGGCAAGCAGTGAACATTTCTCTGAGCCTAATGATTTTGTAATCTGCAAAGTAAGGTAAAAGACAGCCTTGAGACTAATACATAAAATTGATTTTAATAGAGAAAAACCCCACATGCAAGAAGATAGCTATGTCCTAGCAAAATGATCGTAGAACCTAAAATTCTGGAATTCAGAAGTCGCCTGTGTCATGTGTTTGTCCTGCCTGTGAACTCTGTGCCAGCAGTTTTGATATCTCAGGCAATGCGGTCCTCCATGTAATTTTACAAACACTTGGCTATTTGTCATATTAATTTCTTAAATGTTGCAGAGAGAGAATTAGAAACGGTCTTGTGTAAGGTCATTCCCTGAGCCAGAATCGACTGCGGTCTTAGGAGTCCCTGTTTGTGTTCTTCCTGTCATATCAAGAGTTGAAAACCCAAATGCCTAAAGGAGTCAGACAGCATTAAAGAATAAAGACAAGGCAAACAATTTGTTTTTTTTTACTTCCACAGAGAAGTTTTTCTTTCAACTCATGGCGCTCTAGAGAACATTTTATGTTCCTTCCTTTCATAGAGAGATGGGCATAGAGAAATAGATCTCTCCTACAAGTAAAACATGAGTGCAGTCATGATGAGAAAATTGGTAAAATGTGGTGCCTATTGTTGGGGAATGGTGGAGACCAGTGGTGCCTTCTACATAGTGAAGGGTACAGTCCTATCTGAAGGGATCAGCTCCAGCTGACTCTGGCCATGGGGAAATATGTGTGGCCAGTGTTTTACATATGCCAGTTCTTCAAGAGAAACCAAAATCTGGATTTCAAGTGGAATCTCCCAATTTAAAAATATTGGCTGATTTTTTTAAACATTATATAACACAAATAAAATACATATGTGAGCCAGATGTCCCCTCATACTACCCATCTATGATCTCTGTGTTGTGTTGTCTTTCTATTTCTCCCATGTTCCAAATACAGATGGCACCTTTGTAAGGAAGGACCTAAAAACCCAACCCTCATTATATATCATAAGGTAGCTTTTCCCTCTTGATCTAGAAAGCCATCCTGAAGATCTGACTCCATCCAGCTCGAGCTTCCTACCTATCCATATAGTTTGTAGACTTCTCTGCTTGCTCTCAGAGCTGAAACCTGAGAAGATGGAGGAAATAAGAAAGTAGTCATAAAGTTAGGCGAGCTCTGTCTATGTATTTCTGAGGCAACCACTTGGCAGATACAGTCATTGTGGTTAAACTGGTTGTTTTACGGAGAAACAAATAACCACTAATAGGACACTATGTTCTATACTGGACTAAATGCATTAGAGAATAGGACATAAATAGAGAGATCAGGCGTACGATCAGACACTCCAGGCTATTGAAATGAGTGCTCAGTTATTTGAAAAAACTGGCTTGTTCTTTGCTAACCAGAGTGGGCCTTTACCACCAGATGCTGGGGGGGGGGGGGGGTGGGGGGTGGGGGGTGGGGGGAGGAGAGGCGGAGTGCAGCTGACCATTTGAGATTCTGTTTTCCCAACCATTTTTACTCTTTTGGTGATACCCCCTTCTTTTTTATTGATGATGTTGTGAACTGAGAGACACCCATATACCAGGCACTTGGCCACTACTTCCCTGCAAGGCACATTTTATTATCCCTATTTTACAGTTGTAGGAGATGTGGCTCTGAGAGGTCAAGTAACTTCCTAGGTAGCACAGAATGTAAGTATAGACCATGAATTTGAACCCAAGTCTTGTTTCCAAAGCTTATGTTTTTTTTTTTTTTACTAAGGCACTGTTTTAATATGTAGATTTTGTTATTATTCAGGTATGAGGCCAACAGATCAGGGGTTGATTGCCATCGAAAGGATGGTTCCTTGCTCACAGTTCTCAAGAGGAGGGGGCACTCCACGCCACCCCAGGACCACGCCACCCAAGGGAAGCACCAGGCTTGTCCTAGCCTTCTGGTTCCTGGCCCTGAATTGCTTAGAGCAGGAAGCAGTAGCCCATTGAGGTGGGGGAAGGTGGGTTCTGGAGTGGTTAGTTTGCATATGAAAGGTATGCTTTCAGGTATGCTGAGTCCTTTGCTTTCTCTGGGACTTGCCAGCCCTGGGAGGGGCAGTCTCTCCAGGGTCCATAAGGTCATAGAATCAAAGCATCAGAAATACAGAAAATAAAAAGACATGATTAACATGGCCACATTTCCTTTTCTTAGACCCAAAAGTCATTCTTGACTCTGATTTCCTTATATTCTATAATTGGTTAGCCACTAAATTTGTTTTGTTTTTCTCCAAATATATCTCATTCATTCATTCAAGATGCCAGGCATTGATGTAGGCACTGGGGATTGGGAAATAATGGGGCTCTTGATTTAAAAGAGTTTGGAGTGTCAGGTAAAGACAGACATATAAACTAGTGATTGTTTAAAACAACTTGACAAGTGCCACAATGGAGCAAGAACAGGAAATATTTTTGCCTCTTGTTCTCACCATCAGCCTCTGAGCCCAGGCTGCATTTCCTGCCCTCCCTGTCTGGTCATCTCTCCATCCTGCATACCCTACCAGACTGCTTTGCCTTAACTTCTCATCATTTTGCACACAAATCAAAATAATTCCATGGTCTCTAATCCAATAACTCTATAAATGCTTACCTGACTTTCCAGAACTACCGTCTGCTCCCCCCATCCATCCAATATCTTAACCACTTCATGTATCCTCTAAGTTAGCAGTCACCCTGTGACCAAAGTGTGCCCCGTACAGACAGATGTAAAGTATATGGTAGTGCTTCCAGAATACATGGCACTGTGTGAGTATATGATGTGCCTCCATTATGCTTCCTGCCTCCCACATCTTTGCACAAACACTTCCTGAGCAGCAATGATATGCCAGGCTCGGGACTTCACCAGTTTCCTTACTGTCCACAATCATATATGTCTTTGCATCTCCATATCTAGTCATCACAGCCTTGTTCCCAGCATATCCTGCCCCTGGCTCCCTCCTCCTCCAAGCTGCCTGTTCTCAGCCTCTCAGCTGAAGCCTTGCCTCTCCCACCTATTTAATAATTGCCAAATTAGGGGCGCCTGGGTGGCGCAGTCGGTTAAGCGTCCGACTTCAGCCAGGTCATGATCTCGCGGCCCGTGAGTTCGAGCCCCGCGTCAGGCTCTGGGCTGATGGCTCAGAGCCTGGAGCCTGTTTCCGATTCTGTGTCTCCCTCTCTCTCTGCCCCTCCCCCGTTCATGCTCTGTCTCTCTCTGTCCCAAAAATAAATAAATGTTGAAAAAAAAAATTAAAAATAATTGCCAAATTAATGACTTCTTTATTTTACTATGTATTACATGTATTGTATTTCTTACTTTCTGCTGTATTCCCAGGACCTAGTCCCAGTACCTGATGCATTAGGCATTCATTAAATACTAAATAACTACATTCATGCACACACCACACATGCTAGTTTCTGTGCTTCTCACTGGACACTCATTTAAATCTCCCTTGTCTGAACTCAGAAGGTGTTCCTATAGAAATTAGCATCAAATCAAGTAATGACTTTACTTATCCATCACTGATGCAACTCTTTAAGGTCCAGACGCACCCCATCACAGTAACCCAAAGCTGAACCTGTAGGAAGTTAACACTCGAAACCTGCATAGTTTTTTCCCACTGAAATGACCAATTGCTTTGATATTAGTTTGAGCATTTCTGCATTACTGTATAAATGGAATTCAGCAACGTATACCTGCAAGTTTGGTAGACATTATGGCATAGTAGTTAAGAACAAGGACTTTAGATACAGGAAGACCTTCTCAGTTTGAAACCTAGATCCGTCATTTACTCCCTCTGACCTTGGGCAAGTTGCTTAGTCTCTCTCGGTCCCAGTTTTCTCATCTCCATAATAGAGAATAGTATCTTTTTCCTGCAAGCAGAGTAAGGAATATATGAGAAAATGATGTAAAATGCTTAGCTCAGTGTTGATGTATGGTAAATGAGTCAGTAAATTTTAGGGGGATGGTATTTACACTGTTGTTGACATTGTGGTAGACACTGTTGATATCCAGCACCCCTGTTTTAAAGGGAGGCTGGGGGAGGGCACAGGAGGTTTTTGAGACTCAGAGTAGTTGAATGGCTTACACAAAGTCACACAGCTAAGTGGTATCAGAGCCAGAACCCAGACCTGGCCTCCGTGGCTCCAGAAAAAATTCTCCTCCCCTTTATACATGTTAGGAAACATGCTTAGAGATCCTATCTCCATGAGGCCAGAATAACCAATCAGTTCATAGTCTCAATGAAAATAAATTGGTCCCAATGGTTTTGGAGTCCTGGACACTCATGTGAACACTGGGAAGACACACAGATGAGGTTCAGGAACACAAGTACAGTGTTGGGTGTGTTTTAGCAAGCAGGGTGGTAGCATCATGGGAAAACATTTCCCTTCCTGATACTGTTATATATTATTTTGTTTAGAGCTACCTAGTGGATTAAGGAATAAAATCAGAGAGACGCGATTTCAAATGAGAAGAAGGTAGTTGTCCACAGAGCCTAGACATTTCTATCCTTGGTGAGCTGTGTCCCAGTTTCTCATGTGATAACTCTTCTTTCTTTTTTGTATTTTTTTTTTCACGTGCTAACTTTTCAATCAGGAGGGGTCCTCTTTTTTTTTTTTATGAAATTTATTGTCCAGTTGGTTTCCATACAACACCCAGTGCTCATCCCAACAGGTGCCCTCCTCAATGCCCATCGCCCACCCCCCCTCCCTCCCACGCCCCATAAACCCTCAGTTTATTCTCAGTTTTTCAGGGTCTCTTATGGTTTGGCTGTCTTCCTCTCCACCTTTTTTCTCCCCCTTCCCCTCCCCATGGTCTTCTGTTAAGTCCTCAGGATCCACATAAGAGTGAAAACATATGGTATCTGTCTTTCTCTGTATGACTTACTTCACTTAGCATAACACTATCCAGTTCTATCCACGTTGCTACAAAAGGCCAGATTTCATTCTTTCTCATTGCCAAGTAGTATTCCATTGTGTATATAAACCACAATTTCTTTATCCATTCATCAGTTGATGGGCGTTTAGGCTCTTTCCATAATTTGGCTATTGTTGAAAGTGCTGATATAAACATTGGGGTACAAGTGCCCCTATACATCAGCGCTCCTGTATCCCTTGGGTAAATTCCAAACAGTGCTATTGCTGGGTCATAGGGTAGATCTATTTTTAATTTTTTAAGGAACCTCCACACTGTTTTCCAGAGCGGCTGCACCAGGTTGCATTCCCACCAACAGTGCAAAAGTGTTCCCATTTCTCCACATCCTTGCCAGCATCCACAGTCTCCTGATTTGTTCATTTTAGCCACTCTGACTGGCGTGAGGTGATATCTGAGTGTGGTTTTGATTTGTATTTCCCTGATGAGGAGGGACGTTGAGCATCTTTTCATGTGCCTGTTGGCCATCTGGATGTCTTCTTTAGAGAAGTGTCTATTCATGTTTTCTGCCCATTTCTTCACTGGATTATTTGTTTTTCAGGTGTGGAGTTTGGTGAGTTCTTTATAGATATTGGGTACTACCCTTTGTCTGATATGTCATTTGCAAATATCTTTTCCCATTCCGTTGGTTGCCTTTTAGTTTTGTTGATTGTTTCCTTTGTAGTGCAGAAGGTTTTTATCTTCATGAGGTCCCAATAGTTCATTTTTGCTTTTAATTCTCCCTTGTCTTTGGAGATGTGTCAAGTAAGAAATTGCTGTGGTTGAGGTCAGAGAGGTTTTTTCCTGCTTTCTCCTCTAGGGTTTTGATGGTTTCCTGTCTCACATTCAGGTCCTTTATCGATTTTGAGTTTATTTTTGTGAATGGTATAAGAAAGTGGTCTAGTTTCATCCTTCTGCATATTGCTGCCCAGTTCTCCCAACACCATTTGTTAAAGAGACTGTCTTTTTTCCATTGGATATTCTTTCCTGCTTTGTCAAAGATGAGTTGGCCATACTTTTGTGGGTCCAATTCTGGAGTCTCTATTCTATTCCATTGGTCTATGTGTCTGTTTTTGTGCCAACACCATGCTGTCTTGATGATTACAGCTTTGTAGTAGAGGCAAAAGTCTGGGATTGTGATGCCTCCCACTTTGGTCTTCTTCAAAATTACTTTGGCTATTCGAGGTCTTTTGTGGTTCCATGTGAATTTTAGGATTACTTGTTCTAGCTGCGAGAAGAATGCTGGTGCAATTTTGATTGGGATTGCAGTGAATGTGTAAATAGCTTTGGGTAGTATTGACATTTTGACAATATTTATTCTTCCAATCCATGAGCATGGAATGTGTTTCCATTTCTTTGTATCTTCTTCAATTACCTTCATAAGCTTTCTATAGTTTTCAGCATACAGATCTTTTACATCTTTGGTTAGATTTATCCCTAGGTATTTTATGATTCTTGGTGCAATTGTGAATGGGATCAGTTTCTTTATTTGTGTTTCTGTTGCTTCATTATTAGTCTATAAGAATGCAACTGATTTCTGTATGTTGATTTTGTATCCTGCAACTTTGCTGAATTCATGTATCAGTTCTAGCAGACTTTTGGTGGAGTCTGTCAGGTTTTCCATGTATAATATCATGTCATCTGCAAAAAGTGAAAACTTCATCTTTGCCAGTTTTGATGCCTTTGATTTCTTTTTTTGTCTCATTGCTGACGCTAGAACTTCCAACACTATGTTAAACAACAGCGTTGAGAGTGGACATCCCTGTCATGTTCCTGATCTCAGGGGGAAAGCTCTCAGTTTTTCCCCATTGAGGATATTAGCTGTGCGATTTTCATAAATGGCTTTTATGATGTTTAAGTATTTTCCTTCTATCCTGACTTTCTCGAGGGTTTTTATTAAGAAAGGATGCTGAATTTTGTCAGATGCTTTTTCTGCATCTATTGACAGGATCATATGGTTCTTATCTTTTCTTTTATTAATGTGATGTTTCACATTGATTGATTTGCGAATGCTGAACCAGCCCTGCAGCCCAGGAATGAATCCCACTTGATCATGGTGAATAATTCTTTTTATATGCTGTTGAATTTGATTTGCTAGTATCTTATTGAGAATTTTTCATCCATATTCATCAGGGATATTGGCCTGTAGTTCTCCTTTTTTGCTGGGTCTCTGTCTGGTTTAGGAATCAAAGTAATGCTGGCTTCATAGGACGAGTCTGGAAGTTTTCCTTCCCTTTCTATTTTTTGGAACAGCTTGAGAAGGATAGGTATTATCTCTGCTTTAAATGTCTGGTAGAATTCCCCTGGGAAGCCATCTGGTCCTGGACTCTTATTTGTTGGGAGATTCTTGATAACTGATTAAATTTCTTCACTGGTTATGGATCTGTTAAAGTTTTCTATTTCTTCCTGTTTGAGTTTTGAAAGTGTGTGGGTGCTTAGGAATTTTTCCATTTCTTCCAGGTTGTCCAGTTTGTTGGCACATAATTTTTCATAGTATTTCCTGATAATTGCTTGTATTTCTGAGGGATTTGGTTGTAATAATTCCATTTTCACTCATGATTTTATCTATTTGGGTCATGTCCCTTTCTTTTTGAGAAGCCTGGCTAGTGGTTTATCAATTTTGTTTATTTTTTCAAAAAACCAACTCTTGGTTTCATTGATCTGCTCTATAGATTTTTTAGATTCTATGTTGTTTATTTCTGCTCTGATCTTTATTATTTCTCTTCTTCTGCTGGGTTTGCGGTGTATTTGCCATTCTGCTTTTATTTTCTTTAGGTGTGCTGTTAGATTTTGTATTTGGGATTTTTCTTGTTTCTTGAGATAGGCCTGGATTGCAGTGTATTTTCATCTCAGGACTGCCTTTGCTGCATCCCAAAGCGTTTGGATTGTTGTATTTTCATTTTCATTTGTTTCCATATACTTTATAATTTCTTCTCTAATTTCCTGGTTGACCCACTCATTCTTTAGTAGGGTGTTCTTTAACCTCCATGCTTTTGGCGGTTTTCCAGACTTTTTCCTGTGGTTGATTTCAAGCTTCATAGCATTGTGGTCTGAAAGTGTGCATGGTATGATCTCAATTCTTGTATACTTATGAAGGGCTGTTTTGTGACCCAGTATGTGATCTATCTTGGAAAATGTTCCATGTGCACTCGAGAAGAAAGTATATTCTGTTGCTTTGGGATGCAGAGTTCTAAATATATCTGTCAAGTCCATCTGATCCAACGTATCATTCAGGACCCTTGTTTCTTTATTGACCGTGTGTCTAGATGATCTATCCATTGTTGTAAGTGGGGTATTAAAGTCCCCTGCAATTACCACATTCTTATCAATAAGGTTGCTTATGTTTGGAATTAATTGGTTTATATATTTGGGGGCTCCCATATTTGGCACATAGACATTTATAATTGTTAGCTCTTCCTGATGGATAGACCCTGTAGTTATTATATAATGCCCTTCTTCATCTCTTGTTACAGCCTTTAATTTAAAGTCTAGTTTGTCTGATATAAGCATGTCTACTCCATCTTTCTTTTGAGTTCCAGTAGCATGATAGCTAGTTCTCCTAACCCTCACTTTCAATCTGAAGGTGTCCTTAGATGTAAAATGTATCTCTTGTATACACCAAATAGATGGGTCGTGGTTTTTTATCCATTCTGATACCCTGTGTCTTTTGGTTGGAGCATTTAGTCCATTTACATTCAGTGTTGTCTGTAGGTTTCATGCTTGTAGTGATGTCTCTGGTCCTTTGTGATCCTTGAAACGTTTCACTCACAGAATCCCTCTTAGGATCTCTTGTAGGGCTGGTTTAGTGGTGATGAATTCCTTCAGTTTTTGTTTGGGAAGACCTTTATCTCTCCTTCTATTCTGAATGACAGACTTGCTGGATAAAGGATTTTTGGCTGCATATTTTTTTTGTTCATCACCTTGAAGATTTCTTGCCATTCCTTTCTGGCCTGCCAAGTTTCAGTAGGTAGGTCTCCCACTACTCTTATGGGTCTCCCTTTATAAGTTAGAGCCTGTTTATCCTTAGCTGCTTTCAGAATTTTCTCTTTATCCCTGTATTTTGCCAGTTTCACTGGCAAATGATATGATATGTCATGCAGAAGATCGATTCAAGTTACATCTGAAGGGAGTTCTCTGTGCCTCTTGGATTTCAATGCCTTTTTCCTTCCCCAGATCAGGGAAGTTCTCAGCTATGATTTGTTCAAGTACACCTTCAGCCCCTTTCTCTCTTCTTCTTCTGGAGTTCCTATGATTCAGATATTGTTCCATTTGATTGCATCACTTAGTTTTCTAATTCTTCCCTCATACTCCTGGATTTTTTTATCTCCCTTTTTCTCAGCTTCCTCTTTTTCCATAATTTTATCTTCTAATTCACCTATTCTCTCCTCTGCCTCTTCAGTCCATGCTATGGCCGCCTCCATTTTAGTTTGCACCTCATTTATAGCATTTTTAGCTCTTCTTGACTATTTCTTAGTCCCTTGATCTCTGTAGCAATAGATTCTCTGATGTCCTCTATGCTTTTTTCAAGCCCAGCGATTAATTTTATGACTGTTATTCTAAATTCTTGTTCCTTTGTATTGCTTAAATCGCTTTTGATCAATTCGTTAGCTGTCACTACTTCCTGGAGTTTCTTTTGAGGAGAATTCTTCCGTTTCGTCATTTTGGGTAGTGCCTGCGGCGGCTCCACGCTGCAGGGCACTTCCCCAGGAGGGGTCCTCTTGACAGCTCTAAGGCAACCCTTTGTGGTTGTTGTTGTTTGAACTAGTTAGTATTCCTTCCTCCTCTGTCTCTTTCACTCCCCCCCCATGTTTGGTAAGACACAGTGAGTAATTCAAGGCCTGACCTTGCCTGGGCTAACAGCTTGGATGGGGCGGTGGAAATGGTGTGATCTGGAGATTGGTGCTTCAACACCCAGGCCCTTTGCCCCATACCTGGAGTTACTGCCTTCTCATTCCTGTCATCACCCCTCCTTTTGGGACCCGATACTATCTGTTGCTGCCACTTTAGCCTGAGAGTTTCATTTCCTGCTACTTTTTTCTTTAGACTGCTTTGTTTTGTGGATCAAAAGGCTGATAGTAGGTTAAGCCAAGCTAAATTTCTGAAATAGCTATGACACTGAAGTTGAGTTAGCATTTTAGCATAGATCCTCTATGGACAAAGAATGGAAAGAAACAGACATTTTAATATATCCCTTTCTGGCTTAAACATAAATCCAAGAAACTGTAAAACTGACCCATCTCTCTTGTTTTTCAGATAGACCACGTGGTGCAGGGCCATGCTGCCTTCCCTGAACTACAAGCCAAGGCCACAGCCAGGTAACTGCTGTCCCTGTTCCCTTTTGTAAGCTCCTGTGCATTCCTGCACTGAAGGCATTCAGTCCCTTTAGGCAGATGTGTGATTTTCAGTTCCTATGGGCAGTGAAGATACCTGGCAGTGTTTGGTTATAAAATGATCCAGGACATACATGCATTAGTTTTCAAAATGATCAAAGAGAATTCAAAGAAATTAGAGATCCCCAAAGAATATGCCAGGAACCCTGGCTGAGAGACTCTAATGTAGTAGAAGGAACATGGATTTGGGGATCAGAACTTCTTGGGTTCAAGTTCAAATCCAGCTTTACTCCTTACTTGGTGTGTGACCTTGGGCAAGTTATCCAATCTCTTTAAGCCTTTCTCTTCATCTGTAAAACTGAGGATATTAACTGCTACAAAATGATTTTCAGGAAATGTTGTTAAGTGAAGAAAGCAAAGAAGTGTTTACAGTTCCCTTCTTTTTATGTAGAAGGAAGATGACTATAAGAAACTGTATGTGTACTTACTCGTGCAAGAGAAATGCAGGAAAGTTAAATCAGAAAGTGGCGAGACTGGTTACCTAGAGGTGGTGGGTAGGCATGCAGTAGAAATATGGGGGAGTGTGAACAGGGTCATAGTGGAAATGGTACTTCTTTGAGTATGTTTTTCGATATACCCTAATTCTTAGAACCATGGTGATACTTCTTGTATCCCTGAAAATAGGAGGGAGGGAGGGAGGGAGCAAGGTTGGTTAGGTAGGTAGTTTAGGTAAGGTAGGTAGATAGATAGTTATGAGGATATACATATGTGGTGAGAATAGGCAAAGTAAAATACAGTTAGCAAAAACGAAACGTATTATATTAATAATGAATAACATAACCACACTAAGAAGGGTTTGGGAAAGAAAAGAACTAACTTAAGTAATTGGAAAAAAATGTTTTGATAGTATAATGTATGGCTAAAGATAAAATAACTGTACTTGAGTATTATAGTCTAATTCCTAAATTTGTTTTTCATAAATGTCTGTATGAGCTCTTCTGAAAATCTGTCATGTGTATACCACAACTGAGCAAATAAATAAATATATTATGGATAATGGAAGCCAGGCTTCTCTTAAATAGGGAAAGGGAAGGTTACAATGAACCCTATGGTAGTGGGTGGAAATTGGAGATATTAGGATCAAATTGTGATTTTGTATGTATGTGTGTAGGTGTAGCTATGTACAGATAGAGCTATAGCTATAGAGAAATAAATCCAGTATATATGTTCATGTGTGAGTACACATACATATATTCCCTGTGTTCTCTGCTGAGATGGCCTAGAAACAATGACCCCTAGGAGCAGTTTGCATGGCTAGCACCAGATGCTGGTTTTTAAATAGTGTTCTCTACCGAAAAGTAGGTTTTAGAAACATGGCCGATTCCAAAGAGAGGGCGGGGGACATGTACACATGAACGTTTTGTGATGCCAGAAAGTAAGGAACTACTCAAAGAAGAATTGTCGAAGGGCATAGGAGCCAGCACTAAAAATCTCTCAGTGGTCTTTGGGGACAATTTGATCAACTGAATTAGTAATGATAGTATAAAGTGACTCCTTGAGGCCATACTTATTGAAGAAATAAGTGGGGAAGAAAAGGCAGATTTCCCTTTGCACTGCAAGGACCATGTACTTGAAATTAATAAATGTGGAGGAGAGGTGCCTGTGTGGTTCAGTCAGTTAAGCATCCGACCCTTAGTTTTGGCACAGGTCATGATCTCATGGATTGTGTGTTCAAGCCCTGTATCAGGCTGTAGTGTTGATAGTGTGGAGTCGGCTTGGGATTCTGTCTCTTCCTCTCTTCCTCTCTCTCTGCCCCTCCCCTCCTCATTCTCTCTTTCTCTCAAAATAGATAGACCTTAAAAAATAAATGTGGAGGGAATAATGGAACTAAAAGATCATCGTTAGGCAAGCAGCACTTGTTGCAAGCAAGAATCACCAATGGATGCTGAAATTAGTGAGTGAAAGTATGATGCAAAGCAGGATACATGCATAGTCCCAAAGTATCTCACTCATTAATAGCAAAGGAAAAAGGGTAACTTCACAGTGGAGAGATCTGGCAGACAACACCTCTCTCATGGTTCGTGAGTTCGAGCCCCACATCAAGCTCTGTGCTGCCAGTGTGGAGCCTGCTTGGGATTCTCTCTCTCTCCCATTCTCTCTGTCCCTCCCCACCCTCTCAAAAAAAATAAATAAACTCAAAAAAATAATAATGTACTTATGTTAATTTCTTAGGTGATGAGTATAGGAAAATCTGTGTACTATTTTTGTAACTTTTCTGTAAGTCTAAAGTTACTTCAAAATGAAATCCATTTATTATTTTTTGTTAACTGCTTAAGACAGGAGTGCTGTTGGGCCTTTTTAGAAAAGTAAGGTATGCTATAATATTAACAGAAAAACCCCATGTAGCAAGTACATGGAAAATGAGAGACAGTCTAAGGTAGAGGTTAATATCATAGACTCCGGAGCCTGTTTGAATAGTGGGGAGCATATGGTGACAAGGGTCAAGCTGTTCTAAGTTTTCAGGGAATGAAAGTAGTAATGATGGAAGTTGTCGTTATGGGTGTCATTACTTATATTAGACATTTCCACCCCACCAAGGGGCTTACATTCTAATAGGGGAGGCACCTACACAGAGCAGAATGAGATGCATACTATACTAGAACGTAAGCTGTCTGGGGGCACCTGCGTGGCTCAGTCGGTTGAGCACCCAACTTCCGCTCAGGTCATAATCTTGTGGTTCGTGAGTTTGAGCCCCACGTCAGGCTCTCTGCTGTCAACACAGAGCCCCACTTTGGATCCTTGCTCTCCCTCTCTCTCTGTCTTTCTCCTGCTTGCGCACTCTTTATCTCTCTCTCAAATAATAAATAAACTTAAAAAAAAAAAGCAGTCTATTGTCAGAGTGTAGATAAGGAATGGTCCTGCAAGGGATTTTGAGGAAAGCTTCAGAAACTTTCCCTTCTAGCAATCCCTGGTTATGACCCTCTTACCACTGAGAGGGATCACACCATGTAACTTCATCAACTCACACTTTATTTGGCTTAGAGACCATGTAACCTAGAGCAAGGGTTCCTACCTTCAGATCATGAGCGAACCCCTTAATTTGTGTGCAGAGTTTTGTTGATTGTATTCGTACGGGTATAATTCTCTGAAGAGAGGCCATCACTTTCATCAGATTCTTGAAGGAATCCAGCATTCATAAACCACAAACCCAAAGACAAGAACACTGGATTTGGAGTTCAGAGATTTGGATTCAAACCCCAGCTTCCAACACGCATCATCATATGAATTTGTTTCCCCATCAGAACATGGGGTAGTCACTCTGCAAGAACCAGCCCTGGGTACCTCTGAGAATTTGTTTTGATTTTAATGAGGTAATGTATTTGGCAAGGCTTTGTAAACTCTACTGTGACAATTATGACAACAGCTCTTTCTGCCACTATTACTAATGGTTATAAAAGTGGAGGATGTTTTGGTGGTGGTGGTTCTAGGGTTAAGCAGCAGAGCAGTCATCCATAACCTGCTGACCTTCTTGCGGAAAGTGTGGTAAAGTAGTCAGAATGCTGGGCTGAGAATTGGAGGTCTGGATTCTTGTGCCATATCTGCCATAATTGTCTCAGTGACTCAGTTTCCTCACCCATAAAACCACAATAATACTTCCTTGCTTACCTCATTTTACAGATGTTATGTGGATGAAAATAGATTGTGGAAATGCCAGTCTCTGAAGATCTTAAAGCCCAATACAAACCTAAGGGATAGGTAGATTTTGGAATGCAATATTCAAAATTTCCACAGCTCTACTCTGTGGATGAGCCTCATGTGAATAGTTTTTATAGAGAAGAAGAGAGAGAGATTTATGGATTAGTGTGCAGACTCAGAGAAACAACAGCACAGGGTGGTGCAGAAGCAGCAACTCATAGAATTCAGAACTGGAGTCAACTGGATTTAAATCCCAACTCTTTCCACATACTAGTCGACTTTACCCCGTCTTCCTACTACCTCCCTGTATTTCTCCCCTTTTAGAGCTAAGATTCTCCAAAGCATTGCCTCCATCCTTGGTCACTATTTCCTCACTTTGTATACTCATCCCTTGCCCACTTCCATTTGAATTCTGTACCCATTGACCCCTGAAACTGTTAAGGTTAAGGTCCCTAGTGACCTCTGTTGCTGAGTCTATAGGGTGCATTCCAGTCCCCATCCTTGGGGTCTCAGCAGGATGTGGCATCAATGATCGCACCTTCCTCTGCTTTATAACACTCTCTTTCCTTGGCTTTCTTTCTGGAATGTTAACTTCTCCCAGTTTTCTTCCTATATCTCTGGCTTGTCCTTTTAGTATCCTTTTCAAGTTCAAGACTATCACATCAAAGTTCTTTACAGCTAGGGTTCTGGACCCTTTTCCTTCTCTCTTTGTCATTCTTCCAAGATGCTCCCATCTATATATACTCTTGGCTTCATTTCTTTCTTAAATTTTACATCCAGCTCGTATATTTAGCAGGTATTCAATAAATGTTGGTTCTCTTTCCTCTCACGTTGCTTCTATTGTTTTGTAAAAGAAAGTGCATCTCTGTCTTACAGATCTATGAATAGAATATCCCAAGACTACAGAGGTCTTAGGACGAAATAGGCATGACTTTACTGAAGTGAATTTGGCTGTTTGGAAAGGACAGCAAATCCCTGGGAATCAGAGACTGTAGGTCTCTTTTGGTGCAGCTTGAGGCTCTCTGAAAGCAGAGTGCAGGTTACTCCTGCCTTAGAGCTTAGCATCAGCAAATCCTATTTGAAACTGCAAGAACAAGTGCTGATAAACAGATTTAGTATTTCATACTCTTGATTTTCCCTAATCTTCTCAGACCCATCCCTGAAGAGTGATGTTTTGTGAGCTTATAAATTAAGTAAACAATAACTAGATGTGCTCGTGCGTGTAATTGGCAACCAGAGTCTCTCTCTCTCTCTCTGTGAGGCCAAACTTTCACTCCTTAGACAGAGACTGCCTTACACTGATCATAACTTTGGCTATTTTCCCCTAAACTGTCCTTTATTGTCTTAATTCTCTTATAGAACCTTAACTCCCACTGTCTCAGAAGGAGGTTCTGGTGATAGCAGAATTTGGTGGGGAGGTGTTGGCACAAACCACAAGCGCTAGATTCAAGGTTGGCAGCAGAACAAAGGTGATGAGTAATGAGTGTCTTATGAGCATTTATAATAGTGAACAAAGTTAAAAAAAAGTCCCTATTTTCATGGAAATTATATATACACAGTAGATACATACAAATTGTGTGTGTGTAGGTAAAGAGCACACATTTGCACACCAGGAGTTGATAAACTTTCTAAAGAAAAACAGATGAGGGGCACGTGGGGGGGCTCATTCGGTTAAGCGTCAGATTTCATCTCAGCTTATGCTCTCACGGTTTGTGAGTTCAAGCCCCGTGTCAGGCTCTGTGCTGACAGCTCAGAGCCTGGAGCCTGCTTCGGATTCTGTGTCTCCCCCTCTCTCTGTCTGTCCCCTGCTTGTGCTCGCTCTCTCTCTCTCTCTCTCTCTCTCTCTCTCTCTCTCAAAAATAAACTTAAACAAAAACAGAGATGAGTAAAGAGACAGAACGAGGGGTGTTGAGGTGATGGATGGGAACTCTTTCAGGTGAGGAAGCCATCTTTGATGGGGTGACACTTGTGCGGGACTCTGAATAAAAAGTGGAAACAAACCATGACTCAATGGGTTACGTGGCAACCCAAGAGTATATAAAATAACGAAGTCTGTTTATCAGTACTTGTTTCTGCAGTTTCAAGTAAGATTTGCCGATGGCTTAGCTCTGAGACAGGGGTCTTCTGTTTTTGGAGCTCCCCAAGCCATACCAAAATACCTGAGGAACAGCAAGGCCCCAGGCCTTGAGGCAGCAGCCTGCTTGGGGGGCTCCAGGAGACTATAAAGGCCCTTGTGGCTGGACCAGACAGGGAGGGAGTTGGGAACAGATAAGGGCTTGAAAGTTAGCCAAGGCCAAACCATGGAAGTCATTGAAGGTAACCATGAAGACCCTGGCTTTTATTCAAGGTTTTCATTTCTGAGCCGGAGGAGAAAGCCACCATCAGATTTCCCTTAGAAGGATTGCTTTGGCTGCTCTGTGGAGAGGATACAAGACCCTTTTGGTGGGGAGAGAGGAACAGAGTAGAACAGAGGGCCCCTAATGTCAGCAAGCTCTCAGTCTACCAAAAGGGGACAACTGTAATCAGACGCCCAGCCTGTTGTGAGTTACTTTTACAGAGGTCACTGCAAGAAGTGATCATTTCTTGTGCTCTCCTGGTTTCAGGCCCCTTGAGATGAAACTGGAGATGAAAACTTCAGAATGAAGTTTTCCCAAGCCACGTTTTCTCTCCCAACCTTTCTTTTCTCCCACTCTCTTGGATTTTTCTGCCATTTCTGTAGGGACAGTCAGTGTTTCTCAATCTGATTTATTTCTCAGACCTTTTTTTTTTTCTTTTTGCCGCTGTGATTCCTGTCATCCCACTGAGGGTCACTTTCTAACCCCATGGGCCAAATCTCAGATGCATTTAAAGCTCCTCATTAAAGGCTGTGTATGTTCCACTGGAGCAGGGAAAGGAAAAAGAAAAGACAAGAACATTTATTGAGAACTTGCAGTGTTCCTGACACTGCTCTTTCTGATAGTTATATCTATATATATATCTACCTATATATATATATATATATATATATCTACCTATATATATATATATATATATATATCTACCTATATATATACACACACATATACATACATACATATATATGTATAATTTCATTGAATTCTTTTTTTAATCAATAAACTTTATTTCTTTTTTTTCTTTTTCTTTTTTTTTTTTACTTTGATCCAAATTAGTTAGCATATAGTGCAACAATGATTTCAGGAGTAGATTCCTTAGTGCCCCTTACCCATTTAGCCCATCCCCCCTCCCACCCTCCCTCCAGTAACCCTGTGTTTGTTCTCCATATTTATGAATCTCTTATGCTTTGTCCCCCTCCCTGTTTTTATATTACTTTTGTTTCCCTTCCCTTATGTTCAACTGTTTTGTGTCTTAAAGTCCTCATATGGGTGAAGTCATATGATTTCTGATGAGGAAATGAGGATTAAAGGGACCTCTTCGACTCCACTTCTAAAGATTATTCTCACTTTCCATTCTCCTCTGGTGTTCTCAGATTGCTTCCTTGGCCTTTATGGCTCCTTGAGTCTCAGCCCCTCATTCTGACAACTGGGGCCATCAGTCTGTCAGCAAGTATTTACTTGGGCTCCCCTGAGCTAGGACAGTCATGGAACGAGGGTGATGATATTAACACCTTTCATCCCCTAGGATGTGCCAGGATAATCACTAAATTCTTGATGGCTCTTGAATGAGAAATGTTTCTTAAACAGAAATAAGCTACATATCATAATGCCTTTCTTTGGCTTCTGTTTTGCATGCAAGGATTAGCAAGTACTCAGGGCATTGGGGTCCCCTCAGAAAGACCGAGGACTGTGCTGACTTAGGAAATAAATTCTCCATTTTCTCCCTCTCGGTGGTTACTGTTGCTCAGCACAGTGCCTGGCACATGGAAGGGGGGTGGTGTCCCAAGATATTTTTCCTCTTCCCCGCTCCATTCTGAGGTGTAGACCAGAGTGCCTGGAACATCGTGTCCATATGACTCCAGAGATCCACCCTTTGGCAAACCAGTGGTACAGTGAAACATAGAGTTGTAAACAACCCAGAAATTCCAGTTCTGGTATTCTGCGTTGGAAGACATGTATGTAACACAGTGCCATGTAGGGAGAGCTAGACAATGAATAACATCTTATGCCAGACAAGAAAGTTTGTGCTTTATCTTGAGGATAATGGAGAGCAGCCCCTGAAGGATTCTAGGTAGGGGTGTGAGTCATGATCACAGTTGAATTTTAAAGTTTACTTATTCATTTTGAGAAAATGAGAGAGTGAGAGAGTGTGCGCAAGCAGACAAGGGGCAGAGAGAAAGAGAGAGGGAGAGAGAGAATCCCAGGCAGGCACAGGCCTGTTACCACAGAGCCTGACCTGGAGGCTCAATCCCCCAACTACGAGATCATGACCTGAGCTGAAATCAAGAGTGGGACTTGATTTCACCCAGACACCCTCCTCCCCACACCCCAAGTTGCATTTTAGAAGAATCACCAAGGAAGCAGTGTAGGAAACCTAGTTGGGAGTGGGCAAGATTTCAAGAATGGACTTCCAAGAGGAACCATTGGTTGGGTTGTTGGCTCTCTGAGCTGGAACTCAGGAAAGAAATGAGCAGGAGACACGAGCATTTTTGAAAGTCCTCAGCCCTAGATGGTACCTGGAGCCACGAGAGGAAGATGGGATCATCCAAGGGTATGGAAAGAGGGACAAGTCTCTGGGAGACTTAAGATATTTAAGGGACAAGTAACGAAAGAGAACCAGCTGGAGAGGAGGTACGAAAACCAAAGGAGTATAGTGTCTGGAATCAAGAGAAAGAGAACCAATGAGTAAGAAGTGGTAAAATGGTACAGAATGAAAGAGAATTCAAGTAAGATAAAGGCAGGAGATGGTCCATTGGAGTTGGAAGCAAAGGCTATATCGTTCCTCACTGTGGGACCAGTTTCAGTAGACTACATATTGCAGCGGGTCAAGAGGTGAGGAACTGAAGACAGACAGACTTCCTCAACTCCTAGAAAGGACATACATGTCTTCTTCTAGACCATGTATTATGATTTTTGCTTAGAAATTATGGTCACTACACTTCTGGGCAGCCCAAGAATCCAAAGAATTAACTGATTTATAGAGAGGGAGGAGAGAGTAGAGATTCCAGGGGTGCTATCCTCATCTAAGATTATAAATAATAAAGTCTGTGAACAGTCTTCCCTGACTCTTGGATGTTTCAAAGCTAGAAATGAATTTCCTACGAGGGGAAGGGAGGGGGAACTATTTATTCATTACCTCTCATTGTACAGTGCTGAGGCTCTATATTGAATCTTCACAGCAGCCTGTAAGGGAAAAGAATTAGTCCTGAATATAGAAAAGTTAATGAAGCTTAGGGAATTTGTGTACCTGACCACCCAGCTGCTACACAGTGAATGTGCTGTGTGAAGGTTGCAACTGTGTTTTCTTCAACATATGCAGTGGGACCGGGGCAGCAGGAATTTCTCCCTCTGACCGAAGATTCGTGAGCCTGGGGGTTGTGGAGGGAAGGAGAAGCACACACTTGAAACAGTTGATGTGTGATTCCCGAGCTGGGAGAGGTCAGACCGCCATTTGAGAAGGAATTGGTAAAAAATAAAAACATAAAAAATAAAAAAAAAAAAATACAAAATGAAACAAAGTCAAAACCAAAAAAGGCATCATGTAAGGTTAAAATTATGTGAATAATGATGTGCATTTGTTATTATAATGTTTTCCAAGTGCATTTCATTTTGAATGATATACTCAGATAGCACACATGGTAAGGTATAATTGGAAAAACGTGCAGGAGAATGGCCGCATTCAAAGAATAAACATACAGCTGTGAGGAGGTTAGGAGTCAAAGGGGTAAGCATATGGCCCGTCCCCCAGGGATCTCATTAGTGCATGAGTGACCATATATGTAAGAGGCTAACCGAATCTCACTGTTTGCAAAGACCCACGGTAAATGAGACAATGACAAATCAATAGTAATTAGGCCTATAGGTTCTTATTGACCCAGATGTCTGAAACCAAATGCCCTGCCCTGAGATTCCTTGAGAGGCAAATGAAAAGATTTATAGATGTGTGATTTTAAAAAAAAAAAAAAAAAGCCCTTTGCTTTAAGTGCAGTGATGGTATTCTGAAGTCGGATGTTGCTAGAATCAGTGCAAACTCTGGATTCTGGCTCGGATGGACGTTCCTGTGGCTTTTGTGGTCAATGTTCCTTTTGGACCATGAGCAGCGAGAGTTGGGAAATAGAAAACCAGGATGTGATCGTATTCTACCGAGGTATATGGCTCCGGCCCTACCTTCCAGGGAGGCCTCCAGGATCCTCTCCTAACACTGTCAGAGAATCATGCTAAAGCAGAGTTCGAATGTGGGTTTTGACAAGTCTTTTCCGATCTGGGTTACAGATATGGCTTCAGAATCCCTCAGAGAAGGGTTCGTTTAAATTTGAACTTGGTCACTTGTCTTCACTTCTTTGAGCATCTTGCATAGGCTTGCACACGTGCACACAGACATACTCCCTCACTCTGGCACTTACATGGAGCAGTTTTGGTTTTCTATCCTTCCTATATTGGAGTTCCACATAAAATTTTTATTTAACCAAGGGCACCTGGGTGGCTCAGTCGGTTAAGCGTCCAACTTCAGCTCACGTCATGATCTCACAATTCGTGGGTTTGAGCACTGTGTCAGGCTCTGTGCTGATGGCTCAGAGACTCGAGCCTGCTTTGGATTCTGTGTCTCCCTCTCTCTCTGCCCCTCCCCCACTTGCGTTCTGCCTCTCTCTCAAGAACAAATAAACATTAAAAAAAATTAAGAAAAATTTTTAACAAAAGAGTTTGAAAAACACTGCTCTAGTTGTTTGTTTCTTCCTTTAATGTTAGTTTAGAAAACTTTTGGGAACTTCATGGGCTCCATGGGAACATTCACAGTGTCACAAAACTGGAATTAGAAATCTCTGAGCGAGGGGCGCCTGGGTGGCGCAGTCGGTTAAGCGTCCGACTTCAGCCAGGTCATGATCTCGCGGTCCGAGAGTTCGAGCCCCGCGTCGGGCTCTGGGCTGATGGCTCAGAGCCTGGAGCCTGTTTCCGATTCTGTGTCTCCCTCTCTCTCTGCCCCTCCCCCGTTCATGCTCTGTCTCTCTCTGTCCCAAAAATAAATAAACGTTGAAAAAAAAAATTAAAAAAAAAAAGAAATCTCTGAGCGACACTCCTAAAGCATTTTTGAAATTCAAATACTGTCATCTTGAGTTCCTTAGATATTACCCTCCCTTGGACATTGATTTCCTATACTTTTCTTCCTGCCATTGTTCAAGCTGTGAGATCTTTCCAAGGTCACCAGTGACAAGAAGCATGGATGCCATCCTCTGATAAACCCACTTTCCTCTAGAATCGTTGGTACAAGACTTTGAGAATGAAGCACATTTAAAGAGGGGAAGGGCGACCAAATTTAACCTTTGTGCCTTGCAGTAAGATTCAGCTCCGTGAGATAGGTATTATGATACCCATTTTATATGGGATAACTGAAGTTCACAGAGGGAGAGTTACTGGCCCATGTCACCCAGCTACCGATCTGAGCCCAGATCTACCAGAGGGCCAGGGCCAGGACTACCGTAGCTCTCAGTCTCCTCACCTCTGTCTCCCTCTCCCCCAGACATGTGGAGACTGAGAGGTAGTATGACTCCCTCATCCTGCATCCAAAGAGACTGAGCCTTAGAAAGGAGCAAGAACAAACGTGACGCCATTTGGTGCCTTTGGGTAGGAAATCAAGTCTCCTAATTCCTGATCTAACTGCATTCCTCTGTGCTGTCACTTCCTGTGGCCCAGCTCCTATGCTGAGTCCAAGAACTTAGGTTTATACTCGTCACCCCATCATTATTGTTACAATTAGCAATACAGATTTTTTAAAAATCCTTTACATATGTCCACTATTGTCCCGTTTACAAAATACCGTATCTTCACATGCATAGCCTCCTTTGATCTTGACAATAACCATGAGGTAAGTTGGACAGGGATTATGATATCTGTTTTTACAGATGCGAAGAAAGTGGTTCAGAAAGTTTGAGTAACTTTCTCATGGTCACACACCTACTAGGGGTAAAGCCCCTCCTGGCCCTGGTCTTCTGATTCCAAGCCTTTCCGCTTTGCACCAGGACATGCTGCCTGTTCTTGGTGATGGCACTTCATGATCTGAGAGTACAGAATGCTGGTTTCTGGGGGTTTGGGTAGTTTCTTTGCTGAAGGTTGGGGACTCTGCTTTGTTTCTGGATCTGATAGGGAAGTACAGATCGTTTCTTTCTGCCGAAGAGTTTGCCTCCCGACCCTACCCCCCCCTTTTGAAAACAAAATCAACGTCTCTTCCAGATGCCAAAGTGTATATGCATATTTGAACAGTCACCTGGATCTGATTAAGAAGGCTCGGCCTGTGGGTTTCCTCACTGTTGATTTACATGTTTGGCCAGACTTCCATGGCAACCGGTCTCCCTTAGCAGATCTGACACTAAAGGGCATGGTAAGTAACAGCCAGTCCTTGCACGAAGGTGCAGGCAGGCCAAAGGCCTACAAAGTTGGGAGGAAGCAAAGTGAGGGGAAAGGAAAAGAGGAAAAATAAACAAAGCGGGGCAAGGGCACACAGGCTTCTTGCAGATTCATCGCTTGTTGCGAAGGCCCTTGCTGCTCCATAGGATGAGCTGCTGAAAGTTCTCATTGTTGCCGAGCCAACCTTGAAAGCGTTAAAAGCAGTATTTCTTACATTTAGCTACTGCTGCCTCTTTGTCCTGTGGAGCGGCTGGAAGTCATGAGCCCCTGCCTTGTGATTTTTTATTCACATCAGTTTGCAGAGTCATGTTTTCTGTCTCCATCCCCAGGCTGCCCAGTAAATAAGTGGTAAATATTACCACCCATGGTCTTGATTGCCATAACCACATGTCTGCTTAAGCTCTGAGTCAGAGCTGTTCCGAGTGCATGTTAACATTATTAGGATTTCAGATTAAGCTTTGCTAAAAGGAAAAGAAAATTAATAACTTACACTGATGGATAAATTCAGCTGCTGGTGACCTTTGGGGTCACTGATGGTACAGAAGATTTTGGGCCCTCCTTTAGGAGCCAGGATCAACTTGTGGCAGAGTTCATAGCCTCCTAAACTAAGATAGAACACCCTGGTGGCCAGGCAAGATTAGGTGGCTGAGTGTAGGTAGTATAGCCATTGAGAATCGTATTTGAGGTTGGAAGAAGCACGTTCAAGCTAGAGAAATAGAACTCAACTTCAGTTCCCGGAAGCCAAGAGAGGCCACAAATAGGAAAATAAACCAGGAATTCAGAATCCAGGAAGATGTCAAGACGCCAAGAAGTCAAGAAGCAGAATGTGCAGTGAATGGAGGTGGGAGTTCAGAATGGAGGCCAAACCTGGCAATTCAGGGTTTACACTGAGTGATGGTAGAACAGGCGGCTGGCTTTGAGAACTTCGAGACTCAAAACTCATGGTTTTATGACTGATTGAGATTTTTAAAGTGTTTTTATGATGCCAGTAGGAAGACCTGATCTTTATTTTCATTACCTAGTTGATACAATCAACTTCTGCTAATAAAAGGGGAGTTGCAGGAAAAGAAAATAAAATGGGACATAGCCAAAGTTATGTCTGTCTGGAGTCCATGAAGCGTGCCCGCGCCACTGACAATGAGCTTGGCCTCCTTACTTGGCCTGCAGAAGCAGAAGAGGAAAGTTGGGAGAGAGTCATGTGGCCACAAGCTGCAGCCAGAAAGCTGCCCTTGCAGATAACTGACTCCTGGGTACCAACAGGTTGGGGTAGAACACATTTTGTGTGGGTAAAGAGTGAGTGACTTAACTGGAGACGAATACCTGAAGCCAAATGTAATGGGCCTTTAAAATGTTCACGATGTTAAGAAGCATGACCAGTTCATAAGATGACCCCACAACAATGCAGGGCTGTGGAGTGAAATGATCATGGGTCTGGAGCCCATGGCCTTGGATCTGGAGTCCTTCCCTCTCTTGCCAACTTCTGTCATACCCAGCTTCAATACCCAGCATGGCAGGACTCATGGCTCCCAGTGTCTTTTCTCTGTTCCTTAAAACCAAGCCTGACACCCAAAGACTTAAGAATTGCCACCGTAAGGATATTCTTATAAAGGTAACGTCAATCCAAAGTATAATTCCAAAGGAGCCAATGGAATGTTTTCATGAACGCCTGTCTCATTATAACAAGTACAGCTAAGTACATGCTTACCAAAGGAGGCTTCTTACACGGGGACATACTCCCAATTGTATCAGAAGATCCTAGTATGTTTACTTTTTAAAAAGTTTTACAAACATAACTCACATCTCATGTACTGTTTCTTAACACTGATTTCCTTTTGTAACTGGCCTTGGGTTGGGCTTACATTGGAATAGCTGTCTTTCCATGAATTTACATCACATCACTAGAAGGAGAAGGTGACCTTGGTAAGACAAAAGGAAGGAAATTCTGGACTAAAAATTTCTCCCAGTATTTCTTGCTTTTTTTTGAGAGAGAGTGAGGGGCAGAGGGAGAGAGAGAGAGAAGGAATCCCACAAGGGGCAGAGGGATTTTTTTGAGAGAGAGGGAGGGACAGAGAGAACTAGGGCTCGTGTTCACCCGAAGTGGGGCACAAGCTCACCCGATGCAGGACTCAAGATCACGAACCATGAAATCATGACCTGAGCCAAAGTCAGATGCTTAACCGACTGAGCCACCCAGGCACTGCCCCTGCCAGTATTTCTTTCCCTCAGTTTCAGATAACATCAAACTAATCACCCTGAAATCTCTACTGTCATGTTATCCTTTGTCAGAACCTTCAGTGACTACTATCTCCAGCACTCATTTAGTAGATATTTATTTTTTACCTAGAAGTGCCTGGCACTACCGTAGATACAGTAAGGTACAACAATATGTATATTCACAGAGCATGTTTCAAGGGAGGGAAGGGAAGTGCTTGATAGAATGTCTACTTGGCAACTGTAATTGTCAGGATATTCCCAGTAGAGAAGGAAACCTATGTGATTTCTTCTTTTGGCTTCTGAAACATTTCTCTGGACATATACTAAGTACTTAATATGTACTTAATTGACAGTCAACATGGAGATAAGAAAGAAACCATGTATTGCTTTAAAAACATACATATGAACAGTTTGCTAATATTAAACAGATTGGTTGCTGCTCTTAGTATCCATATGATATGTATTTAATACCAATATTAATGTCCAGGTAAATGAAGCCAAGAGGTTCCCATTTTATCCTACTTATGAAGACATTTGCTTATCAACTAATTAATTAAATATTTGAACTAATACAGGCCTTTTATAGTTGCTGGGTGATATAAGAATAACTAGATGTAATTCCAACCATCAGGACTATTACTGTCGGGATGGGGGACTGGGCAGACAGAATATATAAACAGGTGATACTGGGCATGCCAGCTGCAGGTGCCACTTACTGTCCAGGGCTCCCTAGATGTGTGGGAGATGACTGCCCAGCCTAGTCTCAGAGGTCAGGACAGGCTTCAGACAGGAGGTGACATTGACACTGAGTGAAGCAAGGAAGAGGGTTTGGAACCAGGAAAACCATAGTAAATGCAGTGTTCTAGAGGGGAGGAGAACATGGAACATGAACGCCTCCAAGTTTGGTTCCCTGCATCATTATCTAAGCAATGATAGATTGCATTTAGCATTTTATCTTGGTAGTAAAAAAAAAAAAAAAATCTCAAGAGAAGCCCTGGACCCTCTCTGTACTTCTGCTTTCTAGCACTACACTCTCCCAGTTCTTTATCCTTCGCTCGGTTGACTCTTGTCTCTTATCTTTGTTATTCATTCATTATTGATCACCTACTATGAACACAAAGAAAAAAAGAAACTGTGGGTGTCCCAAATTCACATAAAATCAGGGAGATGATTATTGCGTGCATGTGAGTGTGTGCATGAACATTACGCAGTGTGATACTTGTGATGCAGGTATCTGTGCAAGCCAAAACAGGCGCTCAGTGGATGTCTGACTTTGAATGATTTTTTTTTTTAATGTGGCATTTGGGTAGTAAGACCTGATGCAGACTTCCTCTTCTTCATTTGAAAATACATGTGAGGATGCAAAAAAAAAAAAAAAAAAAACTCACACTGACTTTGAAAATTAACATGTCGTTCAACTAGCAACACCAGCACCAACAGTCTCAGAGAGAATCTGGGAAGAATTTTTAGAATCTAAAAGACTAGCTGGAACTTGTTTCATAAACATAATACATGACATATACGCAAAGTGAACCTCTAGCCTTGCAAGAGGTTAGACCTACCTTCTGCTCCTTGGCTTAATAACGCAAGGTCCCTTTAAGCCTAAGAACAGGGCAGGCCTCCCTCTGTGCTGCTGCTGATGGTTAGGGTGTTTTGCTTTTTTGGAAGCAGCCAGTGAGTTTTATTTCCCAGAACTCTCCCACAACCCCAGACCTTATCTTCCCTTTCAGTTCAATCCATCAGAAAACTGCCAACCCAAGAGGCCAGCTGGGCAGGAAGACCCATCTGGGATGAATGCTGCTGCCCTACGTTCTGAGGATCCCGAGTAAAACTCTGTTACTGGGATTCAACATTAGGAAAAGCTGTGAATTTGGAGGAGGGCTATTGGTTTGCACATCTGCTGCCTGTTCTAACAGTAGAAAACCGGGTAGTGGTGAGGCCACCAAAGCTACCCAAAATAGAAGCTGCTAATTAAAAAAAAATTTTTTTAAATAGGGGCGCCTCAGTGGCTCAGTCGGTTAAGTGCCAACTTCGGCTAAGGTCATGATCTTGCAGTGGTCCGTGAGTTCGAGGCCTGCATCAGTCTCTGTGCTGACAGCTCAGAGCCTGGAGCCTACTTTAGAATCTGTGTCTCTCCCCTCCTCCACCGTCTCTCTCTCTCTCTCTCTCTCTCTGCCCCTCCCCTGCTCATGCTCTGTATGTTTGTCTCTCAAAAATGAATAAACATTAAAAATATTTAAAAAAAAACTGCTAGACTCTGGGAACTGGCAACTAGCTTTAGATCTGAAGAGGCATATCCAAGTTGCAGTGAGTGGGACAGACAGTAAATCATGTGTACTCTCTGCTGGGAAGCACTGAATATGTATAGCTCTCTAGTTGAAATAAATAAAGAAATAATAAAGTGAGTCCATTAGAAAACAACATGTTGCATACAAAGCAAAAAGAAGTACCATTAGAGCACAAGGAAAGGCCTCTTAAAGAATTATTTACTACTGAAACCAAAAGAAAATATTAAAAAGACTCGGCATATTCAGTAGGTTGTTTGTTTTGTTTTTTGTTTTTTGTTTTGTTTTTAAAGGCACATCTCTATGAAATAGGACAGAAACTTAGTGGGGGGAAAAGTGAGCTCAGATGGAAAGCCAGTGGAATGAGGAAAAAAAAAAAGGAGATGATAAAGACAACTAAAAATACAGAATAGCAGAATTAAAACCTGCATTGAAGTCAATAAAAAACAATTTTTACAGAAGAAAATAAGATCACAGCTGCCATATGACCTAGCGTATATTTTACATTTATTAGAAAAAAAATTTGAGGATAGGGACTACCTATGGCTTGTTTACTTTTTAAATTTCAGCAGTGTTTAGGGGTGCCTGGGTGGCTCAATCGATGAGGCGTCCGACCTCAGTTCAGGTCATGATCTCACAGTTGTGGGTTTGAGCCCCACGTTGGGCTCTGTGCTGACAGCTCAGAGCCTGGAGCCTGCTTCAGATTCTGTGTCTCCCTCTCTCTCACACTCTGTCTCTGTCTCTCAAAAAATAAATAAACATTAAAATTTTCAGCAGTGTTTAGGTCAAAGACAGGCATCGAATAATTGCCTTATGGCTAAGCAATTATTTCCGTCTTTGTCAAGGGACAAATGAACAGTGACCTGCCTAAAGTCATAACGCCAAGAAATGGTCTGCCTAAATACAAATGTGACTCCTGACTTTGAGCAAGCACACCCCCACAGGCTGCCTTAACTCATAGCTCTTTACTCTGCACGATACACTAGTGACTGTGAGATGGGAGTCCTAACACCCATCTCACACGTGGTTTCATACCAAACCACACTCCTCAGCCTGGTCCTCGCTCCCCTTCTCTGAAACCTGGCCCTCTTCCTTTCTCCTATGTTTGTCCTTACCCTGGCCCTTGGATTTAAGCTCTGACCTCTTTCTCTCCTCAGTAATGGTGCTTGTTTCCTTCACACCCTAATGGACTCAGATTTCAGAACTAAACAGCACTCCTGCTTTGACCTGGCTGTAAACTCTTCTGCTTTAGAGCTGCCTGCCCTCAGAAGTAGGAACAGGGCATAACCCAGGAATCCTTCCCTTATGCGTGAACACATCATTTTCTTTTGTTCTGGTAACAGTTGGCTCCTGTCTATGTGCACGGCTGCTTCATTTCTCCTTCTGTGATTGACCTGTGGCACTAGGCTAAAAAGAGGTAGAGGCTAGGGATGTGGGCAGCTTAATGGTGTGCCTGGACCAAGTAGACATCTATGTAAATATTTCTCCTTTCCACTTGATAAATTAGTTAAGGGCCCTGCATGTGATGTGTAAAGGGAGCAGAAGCTCGGGTCATAGCAATCGGTATCAAAGCATTTAACACTGATGGCTCTAGGTTCTTTAAAAGGAAAACATAAGAAAAAATGCTTGTATTTAAAGAAATGTGGCATGGTCATGCATCAAGAAAGATGAAGCTAAATATTCATCATCAGGAATGGTGGCCTGTTTTAGATAGTTTTTATGATTGTTTTTATTTTATTTTTTAATGTGTATTTATTTATTTTTTTTTTAATTTTTTTTTCAACGTTTTATTTTTTGGGACAGAGAGAGACAGAGTACGAACGGGGGAGGGGCAGAGAGAGAGGGAGACACAGAATCAGAAACAGGCTCCAGGCTCTGAGCCATCAGCCCAGAGCCCGACGCGGGGCTCGAACTCCCGGACCGAGAGATCGTGACCTGGCTGAAGTCGGACGCTTAACCGACTGCGCCACCCAGGCGCCCCTATGTGTATTTATTTTTGAGAGAGAGAGAGACAGACAGACAGAGCATGGGCAGGGGAGGGGCAGAGAAAGGGAGACACAGAATCGGAAGCAGGTTCCAGACTCTGAGCTGTCAGCACAGAGCCCTACACGGGGCTCAAACTCACAAACTGTGAGATCATGATCTGAGCCGAAGTCAGACCCTTAACCCACTAAGCCACCCAGGCACCCCTGATTGTTTTTATTTTAAATGTTTGGTTGGAGAGTTTTTACCCCTGTGAAACAGTAAAGGGAGCCCAGTGATCAAAGTCAGATCTGCATTGGCATCCTGCTTTGAAAATGTACCAGCTGTGTGACCTTTGACATTAGCTCTGTGAGGTCAGTCTGTTCATCAGTAAGTGGAACAGGCTTCCTTACGGGATGATTGTCAGAATCAACAAGGGGGAGACTATCACATAGTGGACAGACAACATCAGCAAATACTTCGGAACCTGTGGCTTCTGCTCAGTGGCCCTTATCTGCGCATTAGAAGACAACTAGCAGGATTCTTAGTGTAGCCTTTGGATGCCAAGTAGCCAGTCATGAGCCATTCCCCTCAGCCCAGGGACCATCTGGACTCAGCAGCCACGGAGGTCATCGGCTGTGCACGACCAGCTGGTGAAGGCGAACAGTCACTTCGTCCTCACAGAAGCCACATTTCATACTGTACAGAGATTAGTCTTTTCTCTACATAAGTCCTTAGGCTTCACTTCCCTTAACCACAGCAGGAAACACTCAAATTTTGTGTGCCTTACAAAACTTTAGTGCTGGAGGAATTTAGAAAGAGGGCATGTGTCTCGGTATATATGACTAGTTTCAATTCTCAAATTAATACTACCTCTTTGTTTTGGCGCTTTTTAAAACATTCTTTTCCTGAAATATCCAAGAAGTCAATTCATCAAATGTAATCAAAGAAGCAAGTCATGTCAGAAGCCTATCAGGCCATGAAAACACCATATCCCCCAGTGGTTGAAACGTGTTTTCTCTGCTTCCTTTTGCAAGAACAGCGCTACCCAGAACGGAAAGCTATTTTCTCGTGCTTTGAAGAGCTGTGATTTCTAACATAAGACCATATGCTGCTCAAACTGCTGGAGAGGTTGAGTCCTGCTCCAACGGCTCTTCAAAGCAAGCCCAGAGCAAGTGTGCATGTGAAAAACCGAGACAGAGAAAGGGAAGACGCATTGTAAGATCTTAGCCGGTTCCCAGAGGACGGAACCCCAGCTAGAGACGGGCCTTGCTAAACAGTGTCCGATGTGGATGGAGTCAGCAATGCAGATGAGGCTTTGCAAGATCTCAGGAGGAGCCACAGGCTGTCTCCCAGTGGCTTCCTCTGATGGGGAGGAGGATGCCAGACCTGGAAGCTCATGGGCTAATTCAAGCAGCTCGTGACTGATAACATTTATCAGGCTTGCAGGGATGTGCACTCTTTGACATGGGTTTGTTGATGATTTTGTTACAATTTAATGCCAGTTCATCTCACTGTTTTTGTTTTGTTTTGTTTTTACATATTTTTGCCTATGACAAATTGAGTCGTATAACAAAGCTTAATATCCTAAGTATCATCTAGCTGGTTTTCTGATAACGCATTTTCTTATTGAAGTATCTAGTTTAGCAGCTCGTATTTTGTTTTGTGATAGGTATCATTTTCTCCAGGACTGTAGCGTGTCAGGCACCATGACAGATGCTTTACATGCATCATCACCAGCATTTCTCACAGCCCTGCCTGACAATGTCATTGCCCCATTTAAAAGAACGGAGATGGGGTGCCTGGGTGGCTCAGTAGGTTGAGCGTCAGACTCTTAATTTCAGCTCAGGTCACAATCCCAGGGTTGTGGGATGGAGCCCTGCGTTGAGCTCCGTGCTGAGCATGAAGCCTGCTTAAGATTCTCTCTTCCTCCGCCCCTCTCCCCTGCTCGTGCTCTCTCTGTCTCTCTCTCTCTGTCTCTCTCTCTGTCTAAGGTTCAGAGAGTCACAGCTATTTTTTTCCTAGAGGGGGAAAAAAACAGAAGTGATATTAGAAACCTGGTGTGTTCAGATTGAGGCCCCTGATATCCATTAGGAGGAAAAAAAAATTTAAGGAAAAAAATGTTTTTAAAGAAAAAAAATTAAGTTTTTGTGTTTTCATATTCCCACTCTGTTTTCAGTGTGTCTGCCATATTTTCTCCTCATTTGAGTGATTTTTTTAAAAATTATGTCACAGATTCAGACTTTATTTTCTTAGTGCTTTCTCTCTTCCCTAACTATACCAAGCAACAAGTAAAACCCAGAAGACGGAGGCAAGAGGAATATGAATTACAAATAAGAGTCCTTCCCAAGGTAGTATGGCTTGATAGAAGACCGAGGAGTGAATTGGGTAGAAACCCGCTAGGAATATCCAACAAACAAACAATGAGAAAGATCTAAGGCCAGGAGACCAAGGATGGGATCCAAATCCGTATGTAAATCATTAGTATGTAAATCAAGATAGGCTGGATGACACCAACTAAGGACCTGGACAGTTGACCAGAACAGTTTTGGGATACTGGTGCATGAGTACATTAAAATGGTTTGGATTGGGGCGCCTGGGTGGCTTGGTCGGTTAAGCGTCTGACTTCAGCTCAGGTCATGATCTCACGGTCCGTGAGTTCGAGCCCCGTGTCGGGCTCTGTGCTGCCAGCTCAGAGCCTGGCGCCTGTTTCGGATTCTGTGTCTCCCTCTCTCTCTGCCCCTCCCCTGTTCGTGCTCTGTCTCTCTCTGTCTCAAAAATAAATAAACGTTAAAAAAAATTTTTTTTTAAATGGCTTGGATTTAGAGCATCAGAAGCAGACAAAGATGTGAAGTGCCTGGTGTATCTGGGGCCTAGCAAACAAACTAGTGTGTCACGTAGGGTTCACCAACAGAATAAGGCTGTAAGGGAGAATGTCAGTCTAGGCTTCGTGAGTTTATCGGTTGTCTGTTGCTGCTTGAATAAATTACCACAAACTTAGAGGCTTAAATTTCTTATCTCGCAGTTCTGTGGGTGAGAAGCCCAGGCTGGCTCAGCTCGTTTCTTTGCTCCAATTTTCACAAGACCAGAACCAAAGGCTCATATCTGGAGGCTCTGGGAATAATCTACCAAATTCATTCAAATTGTCGGCCAGTTTGAGCTCCACGCAGTTGTGGGACTGAGGTTCCTATATCCTGGCTGACCGTCAGCCAGGGGTCCTCAGCTTCTAAAGACCACCTGCATTTCTTGACTCATTGCCCCCCTCATCCATCTTCAAAGCCACCAATGGCAGATCATGTCCTTCTCATCCTTTGAATCTCCCCGGTTTCCATTTCTGCCTCATTTCTTCTGCCTCCTACTCTGTCACTTGACTGACTCTTCTGCTTTTACGGACTCACATGATTACACTGAGTTTATACTGCATAATCCAGGATAATTTCTGTATTTTAAGGTCATCTGGCTAGTAACCAGTTCCATCTACAAAGTCCCTTTACAGCAGTGCCTAGATTAGTGTCTGATTGAGTAACTGCAGGATGGGAATCTTGGGAACATCTTCAGAGTTGTTAACACGTTGTGTTTTGTTAACACGTTTATCTGCATTTCCCAAATCTGGGTGAGTTTTGGGCGATGCCAAGTGTCATCCTCGATTCCTGATGCTTACTGAAACCTCTGGGACGTTTGTGTCCTTTCTCTTTCAGGCTGCTGATTATTTCAGACCTGTTCTCCAATCTCTGTCCTCTCTCCAGAGGTTTTCTATACATTTTTCTCTGATCCTTCTCATTTCCCTGTTGTCTGTCCATCAGCTCTGTCCTTATTATTGACTGAGCCAACAGACCATTTTTGCTGTTCCTTTGTTTTCTCAAAAGCTTTCAACCAATTCCCCTGAGCCTTGGATACTCCATCAAGCTCTGATGACCCTAGAAAACCTCAGGACTGGGGATCCTGTTTTCTTGTCTTTGTAATCTTTAGAGACCCCTTGAAAATCTATTTCCAAACTTTTTTTTTCTTTCTTACTAACATATATAACTAATTCCTTTAAAATCACTAAGAAGGAAAAAAAATTAGCTAACTGAATTACTACTATCTTTTTTTGAACAATTTCGACAATTTTAACGCCTGTCAACCTTTAATTCACAATGCCAAGGTTAAGGACACTTATTCCCACAATTTATTGTACAATATGACCTTGCTGAAATGCAAATTGCTGGGCCCACACCAAAGATTCGGGAAATCTGGAGTTAGAGCTCAGGAAGTCTGCATTCAGCGAGGATCCCAGGAAAAGATGAGGCGTGCTCAAGGTCTCACAGCTCCTAAGTGGCAGCAAGACTTCAGGTGAAGTCTATGGTGAAATTCATCTGTCCTTACTATTTACATAGTGAGTGAAGGTGTGTAGGTTGATAAGGACTAGGACTTCTCCAAGGAGTCCTTGCAGTGAGTCCCTCATCATCCTACTCGTGGGCCCTCATCAGGGGCATGCTGTTTGTCCACACTCCTGGATGTCCATATCTTTAACATTATGATCCTCATGCTGATGATGATGAACATGCATTCTGCCCTGTCTTCCCCACGCTGGATGTGCACTAGTCTTTAGTGCCCCTCATTAATACCCTGGGGGTACCCATACCACGTTAAAGGAGATGTTTTGTTGCCCTACTCCAATTAATGAATGGGATTGAACCCTTCGTGCATTTAAGATAAAGAGAACAAACATTTAGTAAGAGAACGGAAAAGAAAATCAACGCTAAGTGTCATTGGCATCCCAACGGTTTAGCTCTTGTAGACTCAGTATAGCTTCCTGAAAATGTAAGACACTTTGCAAATGATTTTTAATCTTCACAAAAATGCCTTGAGGTATCATTATTCCTACTTCATGAATAGGCTTCAGAAAGGTCACCAAACACTCCGTTGTGCAGCCAGCTGGGGAAATGTCAAGATCCGAACCCAGGTGTCTTCCTCCATAGCTTGTCTTCTTTCCATTCACCCACACTTGTCTTCTAAGCTCAGAAATTCCACATAAGCATTTTATAACCATCATCTAGGATGTTGATGTTATCAGCCATAGTTTGCATCTCTTTGGCCACCATATGCAGCTTTCACACATCTCTAAATATTAATTATAAAAGTTTTCTCTTACAGTTCTCCTTCTTACACAATAGCAAAATAAATAAAATGTGCTTACCAGTGCAACTCTCCCATGGGGCTTCCCCGCACATTTCACTGTCTTGCCCAAACATTCAAAATAGGCACATGCACACCTTCTAGAAACACACTCCTTCCACTTATGCTTTCTTCCTACTTCCCCTTATTGATGGAAGATTCGGCCCTCAGATAGGGATATCTGCTCATCTGTCACGTCTCAGCTTTCTCACTGGTTATAAAGCTGCACCTCCTCCCAGGATGTCCCTGGCATTCCTGGGCTACTGCTGCCACTTCCCTACCAGGCTGGCTCCCTGACAGGCCTCTGTAGCCTCCTGAGTGGTCCACATGGCAGGCACTCCTTAGGGTCAACAGCCATTTGACTTTCACCAAGGCATGGTTGAAGTCTCTAGTATTTGAGAGAGAAATCAAATGGAATTCATGATGACGGGCCCTTCTGGAGTCTCCATCTGCTTATCAGATGAGATGTCAAGCAAGCAGGGCCCCAGACCACAGTAACTTCTTTAGAGAGAAATGTCTTTCACTGAGTCACGTTTCAACTCCCTGGCCCTGGTGATGTTGGAGATGGAGTGGGAGAGCTGTGCTTGCTTAGTCCCGTTCATTGCTGAGTACCTTCTTCCTTAGAATAATAATGTTTTCTTCCTTGAAATGCAGGTATGTTTTATTTATCAGAAAAAGAAAATGCTATGTCACCCGTGTGGTGTTCCTTTTGCCAGAGCTACTAGCAAGCTTAGGAGTTAAATTTAGTGCTCATTTACATGATCTCATTCTCAGTTTCTGGAGAAAAGACACTATCTTCTCTCTTCTCCCCTATGATTTCTGAGCTCTGGGGGCACTAGACATTTAGACAAGAGGCCATGATACTTTTGTTGCTTGAATATTAATACTGTGGGGAAAGTCTTACGATTATTTACTGCAGGATAAGAAAATAAAATCTGGGGGAACCTGGGTGGCTCCATCGGTTGAACGTCCGACTCTTGATCTCAGCTCAGGTCTCGATCTCAGGGTCGTGAGTTAAAGCCCCACACTGGGCTACACACCAGGTGTGAGGTGTACCTAAAAAACTAAAAAAGAAAAAAGAAAATGAAATCTGGTGATATTGCATCCATCCTGTCTTACGGGTTTTTGCTAATCAAGAAGGATATAAGAACCAGTTACATTATAAATGTCATACACGGCACTAGGGTTCCTAGTTAATTAATAGCAGAATGTATCTCATATCCAAAGTCAGATTTCTTCCCCACCCCATCACACTGTACCCAAATCTGGTCTTCAGGACCCACCTACGGGGAGATGTGAGTCTGCCAAGCATGCACATAACCCAGTCACACAAAGGGTCACAGCTTCATTCACATTGATGACCAGAGAGGGGAGCCAGAGGTAGCGTGCCTCCTGGACTGGTTCTGGAAGGCCGCTCTAGGCCTTGTCCCAGTTGGCTTTCCCAGTAGGTAAGCTGCACAGATGCTGTTGAGGCCAGGCCAGTAGAGAAAAGAGAGACCATTCATGATGAGCGATCTTTATCCAGGATCATCATGTGATACAGTGCTGGTTGGTGACATGAGGTATTTGGCTGAAGGGACATACGACAGGGCTGAAATCCTGCCCACTCTTCTCCTTTTTATAATTTATTCTCCCAAGTGGGATGCCTTTTGCATTTAGTCTGCCTGGAGGGGGCACCTCTTTCTAATTCACACAAAGGTTCCATATGAGCAATGGGCTGCTCTTTTACCCCGATGATCTCCTCTAAGCCACTGTGATGAGGGAAGCTAAGTGTCGAGTCTGGGCGGTGAAGTGGGGTGGGGTGGGGTGGGGTGAAAGCCTGGAATGAGCAACTAGAAGTGATCTTCCACTCTTCTTTCTTGGGGCATGGAGTAAATGGCCCTCCCTTCTATGAATATATGAGGAGCTGAGGTGGTAAATATTATCCTCCCGTAATCGCGTAATTAGACACAAAAGGCTAGGATGTTAGGAAAGACAGTGGTATACAAAGGGAAAAAGCATTGTCATTAATTCACACGTTCAGCGGATCGTAATTTAGTGCCTACTATGTGCCAGACATAGTGCTAGGCATTGGAGATACTGTGTGAGTATCACAGGTAGTCTGTCAGAACAGCTAGGTTCTGGTTTCCATTGTATGTGTGCCCTGGGGCACGTTATTTCCTTACACACATTATGAAGCGAACTTCTATAACATCAGCAGTGTTCATGTTCTCCTTTACTGCCAGTGTTTTTACTATGTGTTTAGGTCTCTGGGGAACTTTACAAGGGATGTTCCTTCACACTCGAGTTATTGGCTTGGGAAGATGCATACCCAGAATTCCCCTCTAGTCTCTCATTCAAATCTTCATGTTCCTGTGTGTTAAAATCAAAGCTCAAATTCTCATCTGGTCACCCAATCATTTGGCAAGAGAAACCATTAGCAGGTAGCTCTACTTGAATCCAATAATGCCTGCATCAACAGACTTCAGTGAGTAGTCAGAATAGCTAGAGCAGAGAATACTAAGTGAGGAAGGACATGTACAGATGTTAGAGAAGTAAGCAGGGGCAAGCCAAAGAGGGAGCACATAAAACAGCATAGGCATTTCTGCCTCGAAATGAGGTCAGTGGACAATTTGTAACAGGGAGTAACCTGATCAGGTTTGTATGTCAGAACAAGTACTTACAAAATGGTGGCCTGGATTGAAAAAGTGAGCAACAGGACAAAGAGAAGGGATGGATTCGTGAAAGATTTGGGAGATAAATGGACATGACTTGGGAGACTGTGTAAATCTGAGAAGAAAGGAAAAGTCAGGGGAGAGTGCCCTCAGGTCTCTGGTTTCGGTGACAGAATGGAGTCTGCCCTGCAACAGGTCAATACAGCCCCTTAGTCCTAGCTCAGAGGGCAGTCTGGAGAGGGTAATTAAAGGGGACTGGAGAGACCAAGGAAAAGGACCTGGGGAGACCGCTCAGCTCTCCTCTTTTAATGTCACCACCTCATTGCACTCAAGATCATACACACCGTAGGCTCTGAGTAAACCTATGTTACGTTGATTAATTTTGTAATGTGAAAATACAGAGCAAATTCTGGTATCGATATCCACAAACTTCAGAGTAGGCTTGAAGGACCCCGCAGTTTTTCACCCTCTAGAAATATCCCAAGAGAAGATGTTAATGAATGGGAAGTGTGAAGGAGGGACTGTTGAACAAGTCTTGAAGGCATCTACATTTAGCATCCTGTTCAGTTCTGGAATCTCTCAGAAATTGACATACTCCATATAAGCATGTGGTTCCGATTGACTTTAATGGGATTCCCTTGCAAACCACAGATTGTAAATTATCCCCTAGTAGGTATAACATTTATAGGAGACATATTATTTTACTCTGAATACCCCCTCGATGCTGTTACACTGAATTCTGACAACAGCAGAGCTCAGAATAAGATCATCTTTTACTAGAATGCCACTGTTCCATGTTGATTTCTCTAAGCCAAAGAAAATGGGTGTTTATAATAAAAGAACATTTTTTTTAAAGAAGAAGAAAGACTTAATTCCATGCTAAGGAATATCAAACACGATTTCCGTATGGTATTTGTTTTGTTTTTGTTTAATACAAGGCAGGGCACTTTCTTTTAGAGAAGAAATGATAGTTTTTCCCAGGTCTGGAGATTAAACAGTTTGGTAGTCATTTCACGTTCAGCTCACAAAAAGGGGATTTGCATATGAACTTGTTTGGGCAAGAAAACACATCTGAACGTGTTTCATGGGAACTATCTCTATCCATGGCAGCTCCTTTTGGCCATCTCTTTCTTTTCTTTTCTTCATCCCTCCAGGTCACCGGGTTGAAACTGTCTCAGGACCTCGATGATCTTGCCATTCTCTACCTGGCCACAGTTCAAGCCATTGCTGTAAGACCCTTTAATGCCATTTTTAAAGAGAGTGAGGGCTATCAATAAACTTTAGACCGCATGCTCCTCCAAGATACATCATGTGCTTTTTGCGACAGAGATTGTTAATTAAAAGGGAGCTTGCCAAAAAGAGATGCGTGTCTTTTAGGAAGGAAATCTTGATGAAGTTCTTCACCTGCTTCACTAATCACCTCACATGGCTGAAAGCTGAAAGGAGCTCAAGCCTTTGAGCATCATAGTTGTTATGTATGTAACTTGTCTTCCAAACTCAATTAAATAGAAGCAGATGCCATGTATGCTTGCATTAAGAAAAGCTGATGTTAAAGAATGTGCACACTTATAAAACACATGACATTGTTCCCTTCACAAAAGGATTCATTATAGGGTTCCTCTAAATAGTAAGCATCCTTAGAACTTGGAAGTGTTTGTTTTTAGGTCATTAGCAGCTTCAGCAAGAGGTTCAGATGGTTAAGGAGAGGAAGGGAGAATTTAAAGTGTTAGGAACTCCTATGCTGAAGATGAATCCAAAGTGAAAACAAACTCCTAAAAGCTCAAACATCATTCTCTAAGGACTCTTATTCTCCCAGAGGTGATCATGTTAGGAAGTGCATTTTGGAGGAGCGGGTCATGGCTTTCTGAGTTTCAGAGCTGGGAGGAACCCCCCAAATTATAGCTAATCAAGCGAGGCTTAGCCACTCTGGTAAGAGAACCTGGACCAACAGAAAGGAAAAATCAGGCCAGTAAATTCTGATTCAAAATTTATTTTTCAGAGACACACAGAAAGTTTCCTGGTTCCTGTTATGTGGACATATTTATATGCCGCTCAGTTATTTTGTTTCTCCATATACCACTTCCATAACCTTATTCCTTCAAATAATAGAACTGCATACATTTTTTCCATATATCCATATCACTAACAGAAGTGCTTTTCTCATGTCCCCATTTGTCCATGTAGCTATGTTGAGAGAGTAGAGCTTTCCAACCACTAAGAACATACAGTCTTATATGCCCCAGGCCAACTGGATTGGATGAAACAGTCCTTTTAGTTTATTTATGTGCCAGTTTGACTATCTTCCTGAAGCAACTGTCATTGATTTAATAGCTTGGCTAGTTCAGTGGCGTCGATCAGCTGGTCCTACTTATGGGACCTTGGTCAAAAACAGGTAATTCTGATACCTGTCTAAATGGAGGGAGTAAATAGTAAAATGAATATGAAGGAGAATAATGGGCATCAGTCGTCAAGACAGTTATTTAGTGATCCTATTTGATGGTAATAATGATAATCATGATGAATAATTTAGTTTTGGGGTATTATGTGCCAGGCACTGTGCTAAATATTTACTAACATCATGTGACTCAACCTAATGAACTAGGTCTTAGAATCCCCATTCCGCAGGTTTGAAACCTACACTTAAGCAAGACCACTTAACTTGCTCAGTTTCATGTGGCTTAGCGAGTAGCAGAGCTGGGATTGGTGGTCCTGGCTTTCTAAAATAAAAGTAGCTATATGGAGTATTGAGGAACTTTGGTTTTCTGATCCAACAATGCCATTGCATGGAAGTCTTCGAGTGGAATAAAATGACCACGTTGAAATGGAAAATCTGAGCTGTGTGTTGCTCGTCCTCTGAGTACATGCCGAGAGGCAGACCCAGGGGCACCATCACGCGATGATCATGACCGTTGCCTTTCCTCGACACCCACTAGCTGTGCCAGGCACCAGAGTACCACCCACCCACCTGTGGCCTAGGACAGCTACCCTGTAAGTAGGTGAGCTTGTCCTCATTTCACAGACAGGAAAAAGCACCTGGCGAGGTCAGAAAGCTAGTGCTCAGTAGAGTCACATGGGGAGCCCGAGAAGTGTCTGTCTCGCTCCCGATCTTCTGCTCTTTCCACTCTCCCAACCTGCATTTGCTTTTCGATATGCTTGTAAATGCTACATGGAGGAAATAAGCTTCCAGGCATTTCTAAGGCCAGTTTTTATTTTACACATCTTAGCAAACTTTGTTATTTTGGCCAGGATCGCCTCACAGAGGCACCCCCCTTCCGTGTAAATGAGGTTAAATATAATGTGGGCTGGGTGGAGCCAGCCAGCTACATTTTCCCAAATACCACACAGTTGGAAAACCAATCTTGTATTCAGTGGGTTGTACATGTATTAAAAGCTATCATATTTATTCTGTCCATCGCCTTAATGACCTTTATAATACTGCAAAGGGAAGGAAATTTAAGACCTTTTTTTTTTTAAATAAGGTTTCATTGTAGGGTCAACTGAATTGTGAGTAGTTCGGTCTGTTTTGCAAAGGTAAGACAGTATGCCGATCTTTCAGGCAGAAATGTGCATTTCAAAGAAGTATTCTGATAACAGATATTTTCCCATGATGTTCAACTTGGGGAAAAAATGGTTTTTTTGTTTCATTAGCTCTGAATATTGCCCTAGCATCTATATGTTGTGAATAGATGTGGTTGGTATTTTGTAGGAATAGAATGAAAGCGATATTGTAATGAAGTTAACTTGGGACTGTGCGAAACTCTCCATGAAGTAAAATTCTCTCTTGATCACACTGAATTGAAAGACTTGTCAAACAACCAGTTTATCCATAGCCTGTTCATCTATAGTTTTCTTTTCAGAATAGACCCTTAAAAAGTACTATTTGCATTTGAAGTCTCTCGATTTGCATTTGGTTCTGTACATTCCCAGTGGACTAGCCTGATTTTAATTTAAATTTCTCTGTGAAAACATTTTTTCCAGAAAGGTGAGCACAAAATCATTTTAGCACAAAGCCCCGTGGCAGGGCATTTAAGGAGGGTGGGACATTTCACAGAGTGGAGCCTGGGACACCCGAAGGGAATGCCCTGTTACTGACTGAGTGGGAAATTCCAGCCAACAATGCCACATGGGGGAGAGGCAAGGCTGTCACAGCCCCTCCCAAGGGAGTGCCTCTTGTGCAGATACTTTCTTGCCTTTTCCCAAGGGAATGTGCTTTGTGTTACCCTCGGCTCTGGCCCGCTAATCACATGAACCACACTTCTCTGGTTTCAGAAGTATCAGACATACCAATTTTGCATGGTATTTTCATGCGTGTTGGGGGGAAGCTGTCCTCCCCCAACACAGACCCTCAGGCAAGTCATAGAACTCCTACATGGGGATAACAAGGTGCAGTTTTTGAGTTTGTCATAAGATTGGAGACGACATCAAAATGCGTAGCAGAGCACCTCGAGTATAGCTAATAACCAAGATAGCGCTCATGTCCAAACACCTGCCATGTACCCGACACCCTTGTGTGAGTTGTGCATACGCTGTCTATAGCGGCAACCTTGCAAATAAGTATTACTGTATTTCATTGAATCTAAGACCATACTAAAAAAAATGTTACTTGCGTGTTAACATTTCTGACAATTGGTAGAGTTTTAAGATAAATGAATGTGATGTTACCATTCCTTTTTAAAAAATGGGAATTGAGTCTTAGGTTCCATACAGTTTGATTCAAGAAGTAGGTGAAATGTCTTAACCCCAACCTAGGTTTCTTGAATTCAAAAGCCATGCTCCTAACTACTACAGGCTCATGCCCCTTGATTAGACTAGAGTGTCCTGAAATCCACAGACACCAAATGATCCATGGTGGACGTGAGGGCATCTGTCGACCTTCTAAAATCATTCATAATACTATTTTGTAAGTGGCTTTTTTTCTGGAAAGGTCAGTAGGTTTTATCATATTCTCAAGAGGGTTCATGACCCCCCAAAAGCTTAAGAAAGAACATCTGGGGGTAATCAGCCACATGCAATAAGCAGGATCTGGCCTTATACAGTACAACATGTTTTAATTTTTTTTTAACACACTACATCTGTGGATTATTTTTGGAGGCCCAAGTTTCACCTAATCCATATTCTTGCCAGATTCACGAAAAGCTGAGGGCCCCTGGGCTGGAACTGCTGAGCTTTTGCTCCTGAACTGCCCCCGTCTCTCATAATTTACTGCACAGCATTCAGGATTTCATGCCCCATGGTCCCCCCCCCCTTCTAGCCACTCCCTCTCCCAGAGACACCACCAGACACAGGGAAGACAGCTCTCCAGACTGCCTTGTCAAAAGAGGCTTCCCTCGCCCTGCATCCCACCCCTGGGGGTCAGAGGGACATCCTGGCCACTTCCCAAACCCTCTTCCTTTACTTTGGTTACTCCTCTGATAGGGCATGCCCTCATGCTAAACTGCCTTCTTCTTCTCTACACACTTGGGTACCAGCTTCCCAGCAACATGCAGGATACCACCTCACAGTTTTCTCTCCAGCCCTAACCCTGCCTTCTTGGTGGCTGTCCCATCTGTGGCCTCCTAGATCCTTGACCTTCTTACGTTCCCTGACCTTCTCCTCCCTCTGCTTCATCAACTCACCCCCTTGTCCACACCTGGGACTGTGTCATCCCTCAGAGTTAATCGCTCTCTAAACATCTCGAGGGCTCTCTCTCACCATCAAAAAACCATTCCTCTCTCATTTCCCTCCAGAGCCACTTTCTCAACCATTGCCATGTGGCTGCCTCACAAAGTCACGTCACACGCCACCTTTTTGTTTTAAATCCTGACCCCCAAATAAATGATGGCTCGTGAACTTCCAGTTTTTGAGCCTCCAAATAAACTGATTTTTAGCTCTCCATGTATCCTAGTTAAAACTAAAGAATCGTACGTTGGCATTCACCCTGATGACCCCACAGCACTGTCCTTTTCTCAAGCATCAGCGATTTGTACTGAGTTTAGTAAACTTAGCAAGATGAGGAGCATAACACATTTTGGGGAGATCCTAGCACATGAGGGCTGAAATGAAGCACTGTGAAGCCATGAACAAACCGGAGCACGGGATTCCCACCTCGTCCCAGGCCGCGGGCTCCAGAACTGTCATTGGAGAACCGCTGCCTGGCTTCCAGTGAGAATAAAGGACAGGTCAGCGCTTTGCCAGCCTGAAGTCTTACTCTCATCTTCATGCAGCTGGAGCTCTCTTCTCCTGTTTCTGCTGCTGATTTTATTGGTGTCCTTTTCCAAAGCACCAACCTCTTCAGTTCCTATCCAGGGAAGGAAGCCTGACCCACAGACCACCAGCCAGTCACTCCATGCTTCGTTCCTGCTAGAGCATCGGGGGCCGCAGCAAACACCCATGACGTGTGGGTTCCGGTGGACTGTGTTAATATTAACTGTGGTAGCACCATCAGTTGTTTTTGTCAATGTCGTGTAACTACTGATGGAAGCGAATGGTATAGCAATTAAGCAGGTTTGGGAATCAGGCCCCCGTTGGAATTCCCACTTTGTGACTTCATTTGCCGTGTGATCAGAAGCGACACGGTCTCCCGGCGTCTCAGCGCTCTGAGACAGGGCATGTAAAGCTCTCAGTGTGGTGTCTGTCTGGCACTGGGTGGACACTTCGTAAATGTCCCAGAGCTTTTCTTTGTGCTGCTGCTCTCCTGATGCTTTCTTCTGCTTTTTCCCTTTAAGTTTGGGACCCGCCTCATCATAGAGGCCCTGGAGGCGGCAGGGCACTCTCTCAGCACTCTTTTCCTGTGTGGAGGCCTGAGCAAGAATCCCCTTTTTGTGCAGATGCATGCAGACATTACAGGTAAGTCTGAGGAGGAACAGAGGAGGTCACTTTGGGCTTGGCAGCAAATATGCCCGGCTAAGAACCGGACAGGGTTGGAGATAGCAGGGTACAAGTGATGTGCCAAATTATTTTGCATAGTTAGGTTAAAATGTATGCTTGTTTCTTAAGATCACTGTGAAGTGTCTGTAGCCATGATGGAGAAAGTGACTTCTCTGTGAAGGCATCTTTTGAATGATCCTGAGAAATGACAGGGGTCGGCAAGGGCTAGGACATAATTTAAGCCTTTACGGAACAGTATGAGCACCTCTTCTGATGCACACTTGTGGGGAATATTGAAGATGCAGAGATGGGTAAGACAGGATTCCTGCCCCCAGAGAGCTCAGAGTCTATTGAAAAGGACAAACCACTGTGCAAATATTGTGTGGCAAGAGCTGAGAGTGAGAAAAGCACCGAGTGTCACGGAAACATAGTAGGACACCTCACCCTGGTTTGGACCTGGGACCGGGCAGGGCAAGCGCTCTGGAGGAAGTGATGGGGAAGCTGTCTTGAAGAAAGAATTCTGAGCCCAGCTGCTCTGTGGGAACTGGGGTCTGGCTGCAGATGGGAATTTGAGCCCTGAGACCCCAAGATCCTGTGATCCTTTCATAGCTTATGACACATATCAGGAAAATCCAGAAGCATGGGCTGGTCCCTTTGTGATACGAACACAGCAGAGCAGGATCCCCGCTGCTGATCCCTCAGCCTTCAAGAAAGGGACCCCGTTGGCAGGAGGCTTGCTTGTATCACAGAGCCTTCCCTGGACTGCTGTCCCTCTGGAACTAGTGCTCTCATGCCTCTTGTCCCTTCTCCCCTGGTGTCTCCTGGAGATGGGCATCCCCCCACCCCAGGATGGCCAGGCACCAGAGCAGGGCAAGGGAAAAGAAATAGAGGGGATTGGACCCTGCCTACAGCTCCAGCTCCAGCGTGATATGAGTCCTTCCTTCAGTAGCCTCCCTTCATCATGATCTCTTGCTGTCCCTCCCCCATCACCTGGATTCCTTACCTCTGACACCTGGGTGAATCAAGGTCCCTGCCCTTGACACTGCTTCACATCACTCTTGCCCCCTCCAGAAGATACAGATTTCTGCGGATGAGAGCTTTACCAAATGTCAGGGGTGTAGTCAACCCCTGCACTTTGGGAGATCAAACTAAATAAATTCTTCATCCCCATCTTAGAGATAAATAGACTGAGGCATAAGCCAGAGGACAGTATAAAAAAGCACATAGTCTAAGGGTAAATGTATCAGGATGTTAAGTATAGAAATTACTACCATTAACCAAGCTCCCACTGTGTGTTGCTAGAATCACTCTGTATATGTTTAACTTCATAAACTGCCAAAAGGTAGCATTCGGTGCCCCATCTTACAGACAAAGAAACTGAGGCTAGGAGGGTCAATTAAATTGACTATCCAAAGTCAAACATTAGTAAGAGGGGAGGGACAGAACTGGACTGTGACCTGGGTGTGCCTAGGGTAAGCGTCCCCTACACTGTGCTGCTCACCCAGGTTTCTTGGCTTTCCTGAGTAGTTTGTGCCAATGTGTTAATTACTCTTCCTTGAAAGTGTCCATAACCTAGGGACATGGGCCATGCTGAGGCTGAAAGAGGAAAGACCTAAAAAAGGAGCCCAAATTACCTTGTAGTTTTCCCTAGGAGAAAACCGATAACCACATTTTATCTAAAAGTCAGCTAGCTAGTCAGATAAGATTCAGACTTAAAATGTGATCTGTGAGTGACTTTCCAATTTCCAGCCTTCTAATTGCCATGAAGCCTTCCTACCTCTGTGCAGGAGGGGAGATAAGATCTGCCCTGTCTAACGTGTCACCTGTGAGAATGCCCCGAGAGCAGGGCAGTTTGAAAGACCCGGGTCCTGACCAGGCACTGCGGCTCCAGCCTTAATGAAAGTGGGTCCTCTTCCAGGCCTTATGTCCCTGAGCTGACTCAGAAGCAGGGGCGGGTAGCAGCTTCACAGAAAGTTCTGCTTTGGAAACAGTTCTTCAGGCTGTTGAATGAAAAGGCTGTTAATCGTTATTTGGATTCCGATTGAAACTGGACCCTTTGTCTCTGGCCGTGGACCAGTTACACTTCCAGACAAAGGGACCTTTTCTTTGGCTGGAATTCCTCTGCGTCGGGAAGCTGTGACTGACGAGTGATGGCAAAGTGCATCTGCCTTTAAATGCTTTGGGTTCTGCTCAACTCATTAATGCATTGGATAAAATAGTTCCCATTCCAGGCAGAGTTTCCTTCTCCCCTCCTTCACCCAGCACTCACAGAAAAGAACACATTCGCATTGGGTCCTGTAAAAGGCAGGTGCACACCAGTAGGTATAGAGGTAGAGTCTTGGATGCCTCGAAACATTGTAGTTCCGATTTTCCTGCAAACAGGGGCTTCAGGAGGACCATAGACCTGGTGCATGAGTCTCAGGACTGCCTGTCAAAAACCCAGCGGGATTAGAAGATTCTTTGGAGATAGTGTGGAGTCATGGAAAGAGCAGGGGGTCACCTCTGTGACTTTGGGCAAGCTGCCTTACCTCTCTGAGCCTCGTTTTCCTCTTCCAAAAGAGATAACGCTATTTCCTCCTGATAGATTGTGCTGAAGGGGTACATGCTCGTGAGTTCATGAGCACCAAGGTCCATGCCTGGAAGTCAGTGTTCCATAAATGTTAACTCACTTCTTCCCTTAAAGCAGCCCCTCGCCAAAAAGAAGGAGGTGTGTTAGAAAAAGATTTTTAAAGTGCAGTTTAATAATTTGTAAGCAAATCTTTGGCATGTGACGAGCAGGCTTCTCCGTGCACGCAGAGAGAATGGGGCTTTGCCAACTTGGGAAAATGTCCTCTACGTGAGGAGGAAGAATCTCCCTGTACGCCTGGCAGTTAGTTTAACTGTGGTTTCAAGAAATACTTGGTGTGTCCTAAGTAATTGTAGGTTTCCTCCATTGACTTGGGACTGAATGTTCCTTCTCTGAATTTTGTTTTTTGGTTGTTTTTTTTTAATCCCTGGCCGTTTCAGCAGGGATTTCCCTCTTTCTTACTCATTATTTTAATAATTTGTCCTTCCATTTAATTCACTCTGAAGCCTTCTCTGAGCACACAAGCGTACCAAGCACTGAGCTTGGCAGGGGGATGCAAAGAAAAACGATAAGGTCCTGCCAGAAGGGTCATTGCAAACCAAAAAAAGTGCTCTTGGTGCTCTGAGCAGTGTCCAGAGAGGACAGCAAGGACCCAGAGGATGCTGGTGTCGGTATGAGTCAGGTCCAGGCAGGGAACAGATGACGCACAAAGTTTGGAGTAAAATCAAACAAAGGGTCTGTTACAGAGGTGTGGGCAGGGTATAGGGAAACCCCGATGACCAGGCGGTCCCCTGGGGCTGCCCACAGTCTTACCACCCCAAAGCTTGCAAGGGGCAGGCAGGGGCATAGCCATCCTGAGTCTGAGGGGCTCTGAAGAGGCTGCCTGACTAGAGTTTAGTCAAGGTTTCAGCCATGAGGACAAGGGAGCCATGGATGTGGTCTGCACAGGCCGGTGTCCCAGGACCCACAGCAGGTGGGAGGTGGAAAGGGACGAGGTGGGATTGACCTGAAGGGAAGTGGAAGCAGTGAGTTGGTATCATCCAGGTGACAGGGATGAGGAGGAAGTCTTTAGAGATAAGGGTAAATATTAAGAATCCTAACAGCTAATGCTAATGTAGTGTTTTCTCTGAGCCAAGCACTGTTTTAAGTGCCTCACTCACAATAGTACTTTCAATCCTCACAGCAGCCCTAGAGGGAGGTAGAATTTTATCCCCATTTTGCAGATGGGGTAACCGGGACACAAAGAGGTCCAGGAACTTGCCCAGGATCACACAGATAAATCAGCGAGCAAGCCAGATTTCAAACGCTCTCGGTCTGGCTCCAGAGTCCTTAGGGTACAACCGGAGAGCTAGTGGGGGGTCCACCAGTTTCGCTCTGGTGTCCGGTTCCCCAGGGGAAGGGACTGCAGGTGCCTACTCCCTGCTCAGAACTAGTGAGGCTTTTGACAGGGTAAGGAGGGGCTGGAAGGTCAATGGCATTTACAGGTGCTTGCTATCTTCTAAGAAGAGCCATGTCTGTGAGGGTGGTCCCAGCTGCTACAAAGGCATGCAGCGCTCTCCTGACTGGGCCCACACAGCCCTTCCGTGTGGCCCAGTGTCTGTCCTTCCCCTGTAGTTGGCTGATGGGCACCTGTCTGGCCCTTCCCCGCTGTGCAAGTGAGTGCGTGTAGAGGGCCTTGGCTCACCTTCCCGCTTCATTGTAACAGCGGCAGCCACCGTTCTCAGGGGCTTAAGACACTAGACATGTGCTGAGCCCCACGTGTGCCTTCTCTCATCAAGCCTCACTGCAAACCTGCACAGCACATCTTACTATTGTCCCCCTTTCACACACCAGGAAACCGAGGCTACCTATTTATGTCACTTGGGGAAGGACCCGGGGCTAGTGGAATGGACTCTGAGCTTTTCCAAGGGACCCACCCCCGATGCCTGTCAGCGGAGCCTCAGGTGCTGGCCCTACAGTCTTGGGGCTGGCATTCCTGAGCCCCTAGCTGTGTGAGGGTGTTCTCTTCCCTGACCCTCTGTGCCAGGTGGCTGGGCAGCTGACTGAGCCTGGGAGTAGGAAGAAGAGTTAGGAGGCAGTGGGAGCCTCGGGGTGACTGTGTCAAGGAGATCTTCCCAGAAAGGATAGGAAGACACATGCAGTCTTTGAAAAAGTCAGTCTGGTGTCTTGAGTAGAGGAAGGTGTTCAGGTCTGGCTACCGAGCTTACCTTTGTGGAGGCTGCTGCCATCTCCTGATTAGCCAATGCATTTATACTTATGTTTTACGTATATCTTGTTTATAGCGTACACATATACACATATAAACTCCTCAGAATTCTAAATTATTTCTATTAATCTTAAACCCACTGTGAGCCCTCAGGCTCCAGCAGCTGGCATGTGGAGTGCTTTCTTGCTGCCTGGTGGACCTCTACTCCTCCCTCAAGTGCCTCCGTGAGGCTCGTCTCCACTCTGACGAACACCCCAGCCCGTTCCCTATCCGGGAAATTTGCTCTTTCGTCATTGAAGCCTTTGCCGTGTGCTAGATAGTACTTAGGCAGTCTCAAATCCAGGAATTCAGCAGTGGACGAGACCATGTGCCTGCCCTCATGGAGCTTAGGCTCGAGCAGGGGAGACAGACGGTAATCGTGCAGGGGTGAACGATGCTGAGGAAATAGGGGAATGAGTAATGTCGTGGGTCAGTTGTCACTTTGAACGGTCAGGAAAGGCACAGTGGGATGGGGATGTTAGCGCAAATGCGCAAAGGACACAGAGGGAGTTGCTGTGTGGGCCTCTGGGAGGAAGTGACCTAGACAGAAGGAACAGCATGGGTGAGGGCCCTGCAACTGATTCAAGGAAACAAGGAGGCCAGCCGGGGCAGGGTGGCCAGGAGGGGAGGAGACCGTCGGGGTGGGTGCCAGCTCTGGAGGGCCTCACCAGCCATTGCAAGGGCTTTGGCTTGTCTGCAGAGAAATAGGAAGCCACCAGAGGGATTAATCACACCCTCTTACTACTTCCCTTTTCTTAGCGCATCTCAGAGAACCACCCCCCTGTGCGGCCTTAATCTCTTTCTCATCCACCTCCCCTTGGAGACCTGAATAGCAGGATGGAGGTTCATCTCCATATTCGCTGGGCCCAGCAAAGCAGTCAACAAATGTTTGTTGAAGGGAACTTGAACCAATGGCAGGTAGTAGCTAGCAGAAGCCTGGGAAATCGGGGCAAAAAGGTCTCATGAGTGCTGGGTCCCTTGGGGCTCCTGGCTGCTGCAGCAGTAGGCACTGGCTGTAAAATCCTTTAGAATCAGGAGCAGAGAACTGTGGGGGATGGGGAGAGGGTGCCCGCTGCTGCCTTCACGTCACATCACGTCAGGTGTTTCTGTTGCTGGGGCTGCTTGCCGGCTCCCCTCACCATCCCCGGCCCTGCTCCCTAACCAAGGTGTGGCCTTGTCCTGTGCAGGCATGCCTGTGGTCCTGTCGCAAGAGGTGGAGTCTGTTCTTGTGGGCGCTGCTATTCTGGGTGCCTGTGCCTCGGGGGACTTCGCTTCTGTACAGGTATGTGAGGGCCGAGGGGCGGGCCGTGGCTCCTCCCCTGTCTGAGGCTGTTCTTCCTCTTGACAGCAGCTCACATCTTGCAAAACACACGGAGGATATAATTAAGAAATGATAGGTTCCAGCCAGGGAAAGCACAAACACTTCTAGCCTCAGACATATTTATTGCAGTTTTCATTTGACTTGGCCTCCGTTAGTGTTGGTCATTCTGTTTTCCTGTTAGGTTTTTTTTTTTTTTTCCCTCTCCTTTAAAATAGCTCTTAAATGATTTCTTTTAATTTCCCCTCGACTTTTTTTTTTTTTTTGGTAGCGAATGAAACAGATAAGTTTTAAAACTTAAGTGTTCCGTGTACATTTCAGATTCATATTTGTTTATTTCATCTTCCAAATAATGTACCACTTTCCAAATAATTTTGAGGATTCTGACAATAAGAGGCACAAATGAAAACGCTAGCTTAAAAAAAAAAAAAGAATTAAAAGGGAAAATAAGGAACAAAGATATAGGAAAAAGGAAATAACTTGGGCTCCGTGACGGAGCACACAACTGCATTCTGAGCTTCCTGGCAGCCAAGACAAAAATGAACACATGATAAGTTGCATAATTCTTATTTTCAAAAAGAGGAAACATTAGTTTCTTGTGGGAGACAAGGCTTTTCCTGCCACCAAATTGCAAAAGACATTTCACACATAGGTTCTATGGAGAGATTTTGAGTGGTTAAATATCCAGTCCTGCCTTGTCTACCTCCTAGCTCTGTGCCCTGACCACTCTGCTCTTTCCTCCATTTCTTTCTCTGCAATAATCATCAGGAGCACATTATGAGTTCTTTCTCTGTGTCGGGAATGCACGCTTAATCCCATTATTCCCAGCGTATAGTCGAAGAAGCTGAGGCATGAAGAAGTGAAGTGACTTGGCCTCAGTTGAAACAGCTAGTGAACGTCAGAACCAAGAAGTCTGGCTCCCCAGCCTCCCCTGAGAGTTCAAGAAATGTTTGTTGGGAGAGCTTAAATGACTTGTCCAAGGTCTCCAGGTCAGGATGGGAAGCCGGGTTTCACACCAGTGGCCCAGTAACAAGAGCGCTATTTATCGCGACCCTTTTATGTTCGAAGAGCTGTGCTAGGGGCTCTTCCTGTGATCTTCCAGACACCTGTTACCTACACGGGCAGCAGAGGTTAAGCAACAGAGATCCAAAAAGGTGACAGAACTGAAGGGTACACTGTTAGAAACACAGACACAACAGTCTGATTCCAGCATCCGTACCACATTTTGAGAAGCGTGGTTCACTGCACACTGGCCAAGCCTTTGGAACTGATGTCTGAAATATCGCTCCTAAGGAATTGAATCCACTTCTGAATGCTAAGTACCCTTTAGCTGAAGTTTTTTATCAAAGACAGTGCAACTGAATTCTCAAGGATTTCTGGATTTTCTGGTGTACTCTCCAAAACATTTGCGTGGGGTTTCTCTTTCTTTTTCTTTCTTTCTTTCTTTTCTTTCTTTCTTTCTTTCTTTCTTTCTTTCTTTCTTTCTTTCTTGTTGAAATCTCAATTATTATTTTAATGCATCTGTTTATGGAGGTGTTCTCACAACTAGATGCCATTCCTGGGACAAACGGTAGCGAAAGCAAAGCAGTAGAGATGCTCCCTGAGGCCCTGCGTTGGTTTACATCGTATTATAAACTGAACGTGTCTCTTCCTGTGTTATATGTTGAGGCCCCAACTCCCCCATATGTTGGTATTTGGAAATTGGGCCTTTGGGGAGGTAGTTGGGATTAGATGAAACCATGAGGGTGGGATCCCCATGATGGGATTAGTGCCCTTATAAGGAGAGACACCAGAGAGCTTGTGTTTTCTCTCTCTGCCCTGGGAGGACACAACAGAAAGGTGGCTGTCTGCAAATCAGGAAGAAGGCCCTCAGCAGAATCTGACCAGGCTAGCACCTTAATCTTAGACTTCCAGCTTCCTGAACTGTTAGAAAATAAATTTCTCTTGTCTGAATACCCAATCTATGGTATTTTGTATGGCAGGAGGAGCGGACAAAAAAAACGTCCTTTAATTTTGACAGTGTCCCTGTCTCCATCCTTGTGTTGTTTATGAGGAAGCCAAAGCCTAGAGAGGTTTCCATTTGCTCAAGGCCACAGTTAATAAAGGGCAGAAGAGGAATTGAAACTAAGGCACTCTGGATCTCTGTCCCATCCTGATTATCATTCTATTTCTACTTCTTTCGACCTTTTTTTTTTTCTTTTTTGTGTTCAGAATAGTTTGTGGCTTCATGAGTGTTTAGTAGTGTATCTTCTAAAAAAGAAATGCCCCATTGGTCACAACTCAGGAGATAGTCTACAGCTCGAACGAAGAGTAGTGTGGGATAGATAGGCCTGCTTCATCAGATACTCCATACCGTGACTTCGGGTGCCTCAGTGATATCTTGGTCAAACCTGGAGTTTCTAGCTCCAAGACGATTCCACTCACATCTTTCCCTAAGTGGAAAGTCTTAACCTTCATGCCACACTGACACATCATCACTGCATGAGACTTTCCGTTCATCTTCTGGAACAGAATCTCAGGTAGAGTGCATCGAGTATTGGAATTGGTGATTCGAGTGTAGCTGCAAGTCTCACAGCATTTTAAAGACAAGCTCATCTCTTCTATTAAGCCCAAGGAAATATGTGCCCCTCCTGACAGTAATTTCTAGAAGACGCTGTAATCTAGTAAAGAGACCCCCCAGCTGAGAGAGCCCTGAAAGCTCACCTGTCATTCCGTTGCCCAAGAGAATCCCGTGGTCTTGACCTCTGTGCTTGCTTGTTGTATATCTTCAGTCAGTGGCACCTGACCTCTCCAGGTACTTGCTGTATTTGTGTATTTCCTTTTTAAAAAATATTTAGAGAATTGCCACTCATGTGGGGCTGTTGAGATAAAGAGCCTTTGGAACCTCTAAGGACCTACATGAGCCCCAAGTGTAATTATCAACATTGCTATAATGATGACCAAACTGCTTTGGAAATGTAAACACATGTGGATGTGGCTTCATTCACCCCTCTCCAAAGAAGAGACAGCCACTTCTGTGCCCCAGGCCTGGGGATGAGCTCAGGATTCTGGCAAGTTGATGTGAAACAGAATTGCTTTCTCCCTATGATTCGTATTATTCAACCTGAACTTCAATATACTTTTTTCTTTGAACTTCAAAGACCCTACTTGGTCTTCAAGGTGCCTGCTACTCCTTCCTTTAAGAAAGCTGAGCGATTCCCGACAGCAGCTTTCTCTTTCCATAGACCACACATTCGGTGGTCGGAGGAAGGACTTCACTTGACTCTACCATGGTATGCAGACTTTGGTAGACTCAGCCAGAGTCCTCTCTTCCAGACGAATGAAAGACTAGGAAGAGTCAAGAGCACCTGGACTACACCTAGGAAAGAGGCCTACATGCCTGAAGAGATGGGGGTTCCTGATTTCCTGGGCCTGTGAGTGGGTGTCTTCAGCCAGGGGTAGAGCCCTGTGCTTCCCTGTGGTGATCCGAACAGGTTCAAAGGATTTAGAGTTGCAAGCTTTCCTTACAAACATTGCAAACCTCTCTCTATATTTCAATTTTGGGGGAAGTTTTGTCAGATGGAGAGGGCTAGGGGATAGAACGGTCTGGTGGGATGTTAGGGGGGTCCACTGCTATTTCAAATTTTGGAGCCCACCAACAATGCCTAGCCTCCACTTCTTGTTCTTTTATTGGTTCCTGTTACCATCAGAGTCTCTCTCTCTCTCTTCACTGCTTCTTGCCTGCCCTCCTCTCCCTTTGACATCGAAAGCTTCCTGCTGTTCCCCTTTCAAATGAGGATCTCACAGAGGGTACTGATCTAGCCATCCATCTGCATTAGAGAATAGAACAACTACTAGTATCTTAAAGGGTTGTGTCTCTCCAGAAATGGTGTTCTCCATGTAAGTAGTGTTCTAGACTCTGTCTCCAATAGAAAGTATTGACAAGCGTCATGGTACAGTCATCTTCGTATCTGCAGCTCAATCAGGAAGAGGGACTCAAGCCACAGAGATGCTGCGTTCATGGTAGAAGTTATACTGTTGGGTAAGTGGGAGGGATTGCAAGAGGAAGTCTTCCTTCCTCCTTTTATTCACTGCAGTATGGAATCCACACAGCCTTGACCTCTGTGACCTTCCCATCTGACCACTCCTGATCCCCCAAAAGTCACCTCACTCCCTTGGCTGTCCATGCACTCCGAAGAGATTCTCTAATTCTGAGTATCCTAGAAAGCACATAATTATGATTAGAAAGTTGGGATCATCCCAGCACTCTTCTGTAGCCTCCCAGGCCCTGGAAAAATAACAAACTGGAAAAAATACGTTTCTGAACTAACAACGTACTTACATTATCCAAGCACAGATGGTAGAGAGGTTCTAAGACATGCAAAGGATACATAAAACAAGAAACCAGTTTCAAGATGCCTTGAAAGACAACTCAGGCAAAATGGCAAAGAGGCAGAGATACAAAATCCCTTTCCACTTTCTGCTTCCTTTAGGCCCCTGCAGATGTCATTCGCTTTCTGTAATTTCTTGTCTTAAAAGACAGGGTCTGTTTGTTTTTTGGTTCCGGATCTCTTTTTGTGACACCAGCTTTAATTCCAGGAGTGACACCTTCCCCTCTGCCCCCTTGCCCCGAAGTAGAGGAAGCAAAAGGCAGCAGAAGGAGGCTGTGACAAGACATGAAAATGAATTCCCCAATCAATGTAAGGCACGTACCGGTATAAAGAAAATAAGCCCTTGGAATCCACCAATTAATCAAAACCTTTCTTCCTCCCACCGTGCGAGGGCTGCCGCCTCTGTAAACCATGGACTCCGTGTGTTCCCACCATTAGCTTTCCTTGTCACGTTCCAGACAGACTCCCGTGTCTTGCAGACCACTACGTGTAAGTGGCCTGTTGAGAGGCGTGACTACTCACCCTTTCTGTAATGTGTGCGCACAAGAGAAGCTATCCACACTGACCGCAGTGGCCCACCCTCAAGGTCAGTCCTTGCAAACAGGCTCACCGCTTAGCTGAAGCTTCTCCTTCTATTCTTTTCCACAAAGTACACTTCACTTAGAGCCGATTATATTCATCACCTATTAGGTGCCTCACAGCCTGTGACTTCATACACGGTACAATGCACCTCCATTCTGTTTTATGTTGTGGGAGTCAACTTTCTGTGATTTTTAGGGCTATTACATTTTACAAAGTAAAGCTGATTATGGTGATGTTAGTTTCTGGAGGTTTGGAAAGACTGCTATATCGTGGATGTTCAGAAATAGGAAACCATCCCATTTCTTGGCACATTCAATCTTAATTTGCTTTTTTTTTCTTTTTCTTTTCCTGGACTACAACTAATTATTCATGTTCATGGAGGGGGAAAAAAATAAGAAAGTTCAGTTACGCTGAAAGAAAAGTACAAAAACACTGATCTTACTGCCCTAAAATAGCCAGTAATGAAGATTCTGGTTTCTAAACTTTTAGTATTTTTTTACATACTTAAAATTTTTTTTTTAATTTTTATTTATTTTTGAGAGAGAGAGGGAGACACAAAATCCGAAGTAGGCTCCAGGCTCTGAGCTGTCAGCACAGAGCCTGACGTGGGGCTCAAACTCACGAGCCGTGAGATCATGACCTGAACCATGAGATCACGACCGGAGCTGAAGTCAGATGTTTAACTGACTGAGCCACTCAGACACCCCTTTTTGTACATACTTTTAAACCACTTTGCATTTTTTTTTAATTACAATAATGTGTTCATACAATGCATAGTGTTTTGTAGCTTTTTTTCCCACCCCAAAATAGGTAGTAAACATTGTTACTTGTTATTTTTATGGCTTGCATAATTTTATACGCACAGGATAAACCATGGCTTATTTCACCAATCCCCTCGTTTTGAATATATGTGTTGTCTCCATTGTTTTAAAGAATGTTGCAGCTAACATCTCTGTAGCTAAATTTTTGCAGATACCCTAAATTATTTCCATAAAATAAATTAGGGAGATACATTTGTTTCATCAGAAAGTTTCCCAGCTTTTAGAATTCTGATACATAGTAACGCTTTGTACTCCCACCAGTGGTGGATGAAAATTCAGGGCTCCCATTTCTTGTGTGTAGGATGAGTCTTTTGCTGTGAATTTTTGTTCCATTTAGCTTTCATCCCCAGGCCTTTTATAATCCTATTCATTTCACATATGGTCCTGATATTATCAACTTTCTTTGGTAGCCTTTTGCCCTTTGCTGCTTAAGCATGTGTTTCTGGAGATATGAGATCCTGGTTTCTAATTAAATAGATTCAGATTTCTGATTGAATTTTCTGAGTGTCCTGTCCCATATGTCAGTGCCTCATAGAAAGTCAACAGAAAATCCTGGAATGAGAATTAGTAGTTTAAAGAAGGATTAAATTAAGAATGTGATGCTGGCCCTAACATTCATTATACTATTGCCACACCTGGTTAACAGTACATTCTTATCTTTTTGAGAATCATTCCCTCTCAGAAAAGCAACAAATTCAGGTTCTGATTAATTGTGAATCTCCTCTTCCAATCTACTTTGCAGAATGGAATCATGGATATAAAAGTCAAAACATTTGAATTCTGCAGGCCCCACTGTGCAGACAAAGACTCTGAAACCTGGAGGCATAGTCAAACCTTACTTGATACAAAGCGCATATCCGTTTTATTCCATCAAACAGTATCCCAGTAAATACATATACCTTGCCCAGGAAAGGTCTAGATTCCAACATGGCAGTGCCGCTGGCTTCACAGGGTAGCCTGCTTTATAGAAATTATCAGCAGCCCACATTTGTCATCACTGCTTAGTTGAGTATCAAATATAGAAATAAAATTAAGAAGTATACCCTGTTTGGCTCGGAAATTTTCTAATCCCTTTGCCTGGAAAAGACGGCATGCCATGCCCAAGAGTTTTATTTTGTTTTGTTTTGTTTTATTTTATTTTATTTTATTTTATTTTATTTATTTTATTTTATTTTTATTTTATCTTATTTTATCATATGTCATCTCATCTTAATCATAATACACCCACTCCCTTTTTACAGAGGTAGATACAGAAAAGCCCTTTAATTAAGAGACACTTTTTGTACTATTGTTATTAACACAAAGATTTAAACTCATCAACTTGTTTCCCAAATATCTCCCACCGCTTTTTTATTTAGGAACTTAAGAACTGGGCTTTTTATAAAAAGCAAACAATGGCCAAACCTCTGCTGAGCCCTTTATAAACTTAGAGGGGTTACAGAACTATATTTCTAAAATAAAGTTCACCAAACTCTTTAACTTCATTTTGTGCCAGACATTTCATACTGGTACAAATCTGCAAAGATATGTTAAGATCTTTCTGTGAAAACAAATGCTTACAAGTAATTAACTTCTCATTGCAATGATCATTTATGCCTTTACTTTTCATAATAAACTTTTTTTTGGCATAAACTGGAAATGAATGGGTTGGATATATATTTTTTTTTCCTTCACACTGATAACTCATGAAGAACAGATCTATGCTCCTATAAGCTTAATGTTCAGAATAATAAGTTAGGCCATGAACTGAAATGAAAGACCAGGAAAGATAAGACCTTTATTTAAGTCAGGAATTTTCTTTAATTGGGAAAAAGACCCTAAAAATGACTACACACACACACACACACGCACACGCACACGCATACCACATACTACTGGACAGAGTTCAGGGTCATGAGATGTACAGAGGTCTTACTGAAGTCAGCGAATGAATTTTGGTTGCATCATTGAGGCAAGTGATCAAGAAGTATTCAAAAGAGAAAAAAAAATTTCAGTTGTTTATTGGAGATGTCTGGTACTCTGCAGTGAACTTTAAGAAAGTACCATGTATTCAGAAGTTGAGTTGGCTGATCTTTAATAATTGCATATCACAGAAATTCAAACGTTTAAAATATAGATACCATGTCAAAAGTTGTTTATAAGGACATTTCCTATGCTGTTATTGTAGTATTTCCTATACTGTTGTAATAATTTTACAAATGAGGCAGCAGGTTAATGACTTACCAAAGTCAATACCTAGAAAGGGGTGGAGCCAGAATCCAAGGCTTAGTCTAGGATTTCAAAGCGAAGGGTTATTGGCCTTTGTCACAAAAGGAAATGGATTCTTCTGGGGCTGGATGTGATTGCTCTTGTTAAAAAAAAAAAACAAAACAACTAGTACCAGTATTAGACAACTGGAATTTGGATGTACCTTAAAATATCGCGGTGTTAGTCAAGGGGCACTCTCAAATTAGGATAATTTTAGAGATTTTACTGGAGGGACTGTTTACAAGACTGTAGGTCAGGGCACTGAGGGTCACAAGGGAGGATGTAGTACCCTGGGGTTTGTACCAGTTGAACCTTAAGAGGTGAAGGGAGAGCCCAGTTGCTGGAGCCCCAGAACCCCAGAACAGAGGCCTGTGTGGAGACTACTGAGCCAGCTTGCCTGCCAGAGACCCTGGAAAGAAAGAGCTGAGTTATTGACCCCATTTTCCTCCCTGTCTCTGTTTTACTGCCGGGCTCCCCATTGGCTGGACTCAAAAGTCAGAGGGCAAGGGAGCTTGTTGATGCAGTTGGTACAGGTAAGGCTGGCAAGGCCCAGAGAAGGGTGGGGAGGGGTCTTCAGGAGCACATGCAAATGTCCCAAACAGTCATCCAGGCTGGGCTGTTAGGTCCGTCTGAAGGCCAGAGGGCAATCTGTGAATGGTCTGTTGCAGATTTGTGATAAGATAAGGGACTTGCATCAGAATGTAAATCAGTGATGACATCTTATTCATGCTAAGATGTTCTCCATGAAAGAGTCTTTGTGTTTCTTCACATTCTGGGGCAAGCTCTGTTATGACCGGGCTGGTTGAATAGCACTGATGGAGACTTCACAGCTCTGCAGACAAGGACAGACATGCCGAGGTCCTCGAAAGGTGCTCCTTTATTCCTGCTTTCATTTGCCTACTTTCCCTCTGCCAGAAACGACTAATCTTGTCCTGCACCTCCTCTGAGCTGGGCACTCTGCTAAGGTACCTTAGATAATGTTTAATTCTCGCAAGTTAGGTTATTCACCTCACCTCTACAGATAGAAAACCGAGTGTGAGGAAGTTTAAGTGCCATGCCCGTGGTCTAACAGCTACGAGTGGCAGAGCCACCAATCACATCCAGATCTGACGCCAGTCTCTTTGCTCTTCTTATGTCTGGGCTGACCCAAGCCTCTTAAAATTACCTGACATTGGGGCCCCAGGGTGGCTCAGGCGGTTGAGCGTCCAACTTTGGTTCAGGTCATGATCTCATGGCTGGTGAGTTCGAGCCCCACGTCAGGCTCTGTGCTGACAGCTCAATGTCTGGAGCTTGCTTTGGATTCTGTGTCTCCCTCTCTCTCTGCCCCTCCCCTGCTCATGCTCTGTTTCTGACTCTCTCTTTCTCTCTCTCTCTCTCTCAAAAATAAACATTAAAAAAAAATTTTTTTTAATTACCCGACCCTCGCACCCAGGAAATAATGCAGGATTGTAGGAGGATTGCCCTGGTTGGACACCCATGGCTGTGTTTTCTGTTGTCAGTAACAACCAACGTAGGGTTTCTGGGAACAGATGTACCCAATTCCCAAAAACTCTGGTAGCACCCTTTATAGGTCCCATGTTTCTGCACTTCACAAGGCCTTGCCCGGCCCAGCCAGTCAGATCAGAAGATGAAGTCAGTTTGTTTCTAAGTGGCTGTCATCTCTTCCCACCTCTTTTTAAACCTGGGAGGTGGAAAAGAGGATGGGGAGAAGGAATTCGTGAGAGGGATGCATTTCCTTAGAAATGTCATTAATTGGCTGGGCAAAACAAAAGAAGGAAATAAAATAGCTACTCCTTACTAAGCAAAGGCATCTCCTTCCCTTATCTCATTAAAAATTAAAAGCACTCTTGGTTTAAGTAGGGCAAATTAGTAATTAAGTGCTATATAATCAACTTGTGTAAACATAATATTGAAGGGGAGGCCAAATTAATCACTCCACTGGCTTGTTTTTGCCCCCATTAATGTACCTTTTACTCCGGTCCTTCCTGTGATGTCAGGATGCATTTTCTGCTCTCCTCCACCGCTGGACTTTGGGTGGGCCCCGCTAGCTCAGCTGACAGATGCCAGTGGACTAGATCTGGAAAAGGAATGCACGTGGGCCTTGATTCAAGTGGGTGATGGGGCTCCCTGTTCAATTCTTTAAGCCAGGGTTTGGCAACAAGAGTCTGCCATGTGACGAGGATGGCCGTGGGACAAAGAAGAATTAAACATATCTCAGTGCCCACATAGTTCCAATCTAATGGGGAAGAGACAGATACCATTATGAAAAAGTCTATACTAAGTAAGTGGCAAAGACCTTGGGGCCTCGCCTGAGCTCAGATCATGGCTCTGCCACTTACCTTGGGTGAATTACTTAATTTATCTGTGCCTCAGAGCCTTCATCTGTAAAAGATAACAGTAATACCTGCATTATAGAGATATTATCTCACAATTCGTGTTATAAGGAATAAGCACGTTAGAACATGTAAGGTGAAATAGTGTTTATTTAATGTTGGCTATTATTTTTTTAAACTGCAGTTGCTATGCAATGGGATAATGGAGCACCAAAGAAGGAGTACTTTCCACTGTCTTGACTTTCCACTGGGAAAGTCCTTTGAAGGCAACATTTGAGTTGGGCCACCGAGGATTAGCGAGTGATAGAGTGGAACTCAGGGGAGAGGCCCCGTGTCCCCAGGTCTGCTTGCAGTGGGGGGCCTTCTAGAAAGCAGAGAAAGGAACATGTGCCTCAGTCCTCACAAATCCCTCTCCGTTTCAGCTCAGCCCAGTAAATATTAGTAATTGCTGGAGCCTCAGTTCTGTGGTGGTATGTTAGCTGCCTGCCTGGAAGCAGGGCGGGGATGGGGGGCTTGGTGTGGAAGAGGGTAAGTGAGCTGAATCCATTGTGGGCAAGATGGAAGGAAATCAGATGGGGCAAGAGAGAAAAAGTAGCGCTCTCAGTCACTTTGCTGCACTCCAGGCTATGGCTTCTTGGCTCGCTAGCTACGTGAACGAACCTGTCTGGACAAGGTACTTAATTTCTCTGAGATTCAGTTTCATATTAACTGACCCACTGAGTTGCTGCAAAAATTTTATGAATGAAAGTACATTTAGCACAGTGCCTGGCACACGAAAAAGCACTAATGTTATTTCCTGTGTTCATTTCATCCGCATGACAAACCTGTGAAGTAGGTAGTATCGTCCTACGTTATAAAGCAGGAAATTGAGGCAACAAGACCGCAATAAGCTGGCCTTAGGTCACATTGACGGCTAGTGACGGCATGAGGGTTTCAACTCAGGTGGTCTTGCTGCAGAACAACCTGCAAACCCCCCGCAGCCCCGAGCTCCAGAGGGCACCTAAAGCTAGATTTACATATCACGCGCTAGAGAGAACAGGGGCCACGTGATTATGTCCAGGCCCCAGTTTCTTTTCTTTCTTGTGCCTGAGGGAATGGCAGGCCTGAACCCACAGCCAGGGTAACCCTTTAGCAGGTGGGGCAGGCCAGAGGAACGGTCAGCCCTTGGATCAGCAGGAATACCGCTGCTTGATCTTGGCAATTTTGCTTAGGGAAGAAAACAGTTTGTTTACTTATCTTTTATGCTTCGCTTCCATAAAGGATTCGTGGAGGCTTATAATATATGAGTAAGCAGAATAAAACTAAGCAAAATAAAAACTCACAAATCAGAAGCCATGTAGCAGGAAGAGAATATAACAACCACTTAGACTAGGGGATCCTCAAATTCATATGCCTTCAGATGCCAGATAGTCCGTTTGAACATGGGGAGATACCAGCAAAGGACAGCATGATTTGGTTGTATACCAAGTCGTAGAATGTATACTCTGCCGAAGGGCACTGAAATTCAAATTAATATAAATCCTGGATTGGTGAGTGCCAAACCAAACAGCTTTATGGGACAGATTGGCCTTTAGGTCTCTGACCCATAAATTAGAGAATTTCTCTGAGCTTCCAGGCAGCCAGGACAAAACTGGGAAATGTGTCAAGTCATACGGTGTCTGCAGACCCAAGGAAGTATACCAGTTCACCAAAAGAGACTACATTTTTCCTGGTACCAAATCCTAAAAATTCTGTTTCTTTAAAAACCAACCGAGAGGGGCGCCAGGGTGGCTCAGTCGGTCAAGCCTCCAACTCTTGACCTCAGCTCAGGTCATGATCCCGCGGCTCGGCTCGTGGGTTAGGGTTTGAGCCCCACATGGGGCTCAGTACTGCTAGCACTTGGGATTCTGTCTCTGCCCCTCCCTTGCTTGTGTGCTCGCGTGCACTCTCTCTCTCTCAAAATAAACTTAAAAAAAAAAATAAAAAAACAATCTAGAAATCCTTCCATGGAACTTTCACAGAAGCAGCAGCAGAATTCATCATATACTACTTTGTTAAGAGCCTGGAGCATGATATTGAAACCTGACTTCGAGTAAAGGATCGCTGGGGTTTATAACATTCAGGAGATGTCGCTTGACCCAGGAGTAGAAACTGAGAGCAGCCAGCACGGCCGATGGATGAGATGGCTCTTCACTTCTCCTCCCTGAATATCCCTTCCTTCGGCCAGCTTTACAAGCAAAGCTGCATCAGTGACCTAGGAGTGTGTTAGAGAACCTCAGTACCAAAGCTTTCCCCCAGCTTGGCATCAGGGAAGTGCTAAAATGAAGCACCCATCAATCGAGAAGGGCAACAGATGTTGAAGCATATCAAGTATCAGTAAACAGCAAGCCTGCAGAGGCCACTGAACTTGGGATCCTCTTAGCAAAAATACCCTGTTGCCTTCAAGAGGGAACACCATGGACTTTTATAAACTGAATTAAGTCATGCATTTGTTTTTTTTTTCATCTCTCCTTTTTTTAAGGGCAGAATCAACACTCACCGTGTTCTAGGCTTCCAGCCTTGGAAATGTAGGTCTTCAAAATATCCTTCCAGTGCTTGTGAGCAGTTTCAGCTTATCCAGTACCCTCCTTTTTACTGTTAGAAGTATGATTCATATTAGAAGTAATGGCTGGAACCATAGTTAAGAGCACACACTTTGCTATCACCTTAATCTGTGTTCCAGTCCTGTGTTCACATGCTGTATTTGCCTTAGATCAGTCCCTTCTCCAGCTGGTTTCCTCATTTGTGAAAATAAGGCTATTAAGAGTGTATACTTCATAACATTGTTGTAAAGATTAAATGAGATAATATGTATTAAGTATTTAGCACAGTTACTGGTATGAAAAAACTTTGAGCATTATACAAAATTGTAGTGGTATTCATGTCAATGCTTATTAGCTATGAGTTATAAACTGTGCCATTGCTTTGGATATGTTACTGAGAGATGGTGGGGCTGGTCATTTGCCTATTTGTTCTCAGGAAGCTTTATTCTCCCCTCCCGATCCCCGGGCCCCACTCTGCTGTGTACTACATTTCCCAGGCTCCTTTGTGGCCAGCCTCTGGGTAGGTTTGGCCAATGGGGGATACTGGTGGAAGACTGACCGGCAGGAAGAGGGGAGTTGTTAGGTCATCTCTCCCTGTGTGATTCCAGCTCTCAGCCTTCCCCCTTCATCCTCCACTTCTGGCCACTCAGCCCTTCTTTGGTTTCAGCTCCAGCCTGACATCTCCAGCTCCTGGCTCTGGTCACACCACAGCCTCCCATCATCCCTTGATCCCCCAAAGGGGTCGCAGCTTTCTGCCATTGCTGATCTCTTGAGTTACTGCAGGATCATCTGTTTGACTTTTTGGTTTCTTAGGTGACCTATGAAACCAATTTCTTGTATTAGATTATGTTGAAAAACCTAGAGTAGTTTTGGTTCTCCTGACTGGATTCTGATATGGTTGCTTTTTAATTATTAAAAGAGAAGTCAGCCCTTACAAGCCCTTACAGCCCTTATAGCCCTCCACTCCCCTTCTCTCTCCCTGTTGGAATGAGTTGGTCCAACTGGAGAAGGAGGGGCTGGTTATCCTGGAGAGCCATTCACTCTCAGTGAATGTGGTGCCCAAAAGATGAGGAATTGACCTAAGTATCTTTAGTGAATACCCAACTCTGTATAAGCCAACTCTAAGTTAGGCATTGAGGCCAACAGCCCCATGTAGCTTACTACCTCTCTGAGGAGACCAGACTTGTTACAAGTCAGAGCCAGGCACAGTCTAAGGTAGTGTTTAGTCAAAAGGAATAGAAATCCTCTTGCTTGAGCCAGATCTCGGGACCATTCATTATTCTAAGTGAGTCACTGTATTAGGTATGTAATTATTCACAACCCTCCCCCAGCCCTGGATAAGGAAATGGAAGCTCAGAGAAGGCAAGTGATTTGCCCAAAGTCACACAGATATTAAGCATTAGCGTTAGGATTTGAACTTAAGTTTATATGTGTCAGAGTCTGTGTTTATTAGAGAATTATATCTGTTCCTCAAAGTTTTCAAAGCTTTCTTCCTGCTTCAAAGCAGATAGTAAGAAAGCTACATACATAACCCATATTCTATGGTCTTCTTGTACAAATTTCCTTACAGAAACAACCTTTTTTACCTAATTCTCACAATAGATTTATTTGGAAAGTATATTTTTATCATTTTTACAAATGACTAAACAGACTCCGAAAACTGAAAGAACTTCTCCAAGGTGTTACTGGGTGTTAATAGTCAAGCTGGATATTGAATACAGGTTTTTCTGTCCCCAAGCACACACTCTCTGCAGGTGACATCACAGTGCTGGATTATGTGGTATAAGGCCAAGCATGTTTTACAAATAAAAAAACAGATAAAAAGTTTTAAAAAGAGGAAAAACCACCTTCAGGTTGGCTCTCCGAGGGAGAGATCTTCAAGTGGCTGATAGACTGGATAAATAAAAACAAGGCAACCTAAAAACAGAGCATGTCATTACATAACCTGCTTTCTGCAGGAAAGACAAGTTTCGTCTGGGATAAGAAGTGGGGCTTCAAATGGAAATGTTAATCTAGGATGAGCAGAGAAGCAGGAGGAAGAGGGCTTTTCAGGAGGTGCCGTGAAAACAAAAGAATAAACCACAGACAGAAGGAAGAGCAACTCAACCCCTGGGAAGGGTCCCAGGTCAAAAGGAGCAAAAGAGAAAGCTGGATATGTAATGACCACAGTTGATTGGAGGTGCTGGTTTTTAACTATAAACAGATCATTTAGGAATTTGATCAGGAATCTTGTGAGCATCCTTTGGCCAATATCCCTTGACTCTGTTCTTTAAAAAAAATTTAAAAAGTTATAAGCTAATAGTGTCATTTTTAGAAAATCAACATTAAGTGCTTCACAGGTGAGAACAGTGCTTCCTGCTTAGGAAAAAAGAGCCTGTAAATTGATTCGGCCTGGGAGTAATTACAAAGGTTTATTACTTACCTCCAGTTTTGAAGAGTCCCTGAAATAGAAGGGGGACACTCTTTAAATGCCCCCTGGAAACTGTCCCGTTTCACTAAAGCACACCTGTCTGTGTGTAGGGCGTTGTAACAGACCGCGTTTCAGGATTTCAGGTTGGAGTAGGCACCTGATGAGACAAGGCCACGGGCTGTGGGAAGCAAGCAACCCCCCTCGCACGAGTTCTGAATGTGCCCCTTCTCCCCTCCCCACCCCCCCTCCCTGTCAACTGACACCTCTGCCCGGAGGAGACTGTTGGATGGAGTCTGTCAGAGAAATTCCTACCAAGCTGGCTGTGTCAGTTTCACCTGTCAGCATCTCTGATGAGGAGGGATCCTGGCAGATCAGACTGGTTTGGATAGTTGGATTATAGTGGTTGTCTTCATCTCCGTAAGCTGACTAACCAACCGCTGCAGACGCCAGAGGAGAAATTCATAGACAATCCTGAAGTGGAGGTTCGAGCAAGTGCTTCGACTACTAGGAAGCAGCAGACAGTAGTGGGTCTGAGGTACCGCAGGGCGGTGGGGAGCCGGGACCCTTGTCTTCAGAGGACTCCTACAAATGGTTCGTGTACTATGCACCAGCCCCCTCTCTACACTTTTTGTGTTTGAACTCACTTAATCCTCACTAGCCTGATGTCAGTTGCGCTTTGCCTTCTAGGAGCTGGATTGTGAAGAGGTTAAGTACTTTCCCAAGGTCACATGGTTAGCGAGCTATGAAGCCAGGTACTCTGACCCTACAGTCTGCTCACTGGGATAATACGGAAACCCATCTCTATAAAGTTGCTTTGGAAAACTCCTCTTGACAAGACTCACCTCTACCCTTCCCCACCCCCCCCCCCACCCCGTGCTTACCCCTGGGGCTGCCCTTGGACGTTTCAGTATCTGCTTATCCCATGTGAGTGGGAGCTTCCAAGTAATGGACCAAGTCTTCCCCATCAGTAGGGGCTGGATAAATGTATGTTGTCCTGAGCTGCAGGTGAAATTTTATAGATACTTACTTGGCTGGTTACACAGAAAGCCAGCCGCCTAAAGCAGTGGTGCCTCTGTGGATAGACTTGGATTTAGAGTCTTTAACAGATAAACTCTGATCCAAGACCACCTAGATTATAGCTGAAACAGCTTTCCCTGTTTGCACTGGCACTCGCTCCGGGCTGCTCCTTACGATTCTCAGTTACGCCCATTTTTCAAAAACAAGCTCCCCACCCCCATCCTTAGTGGTTCAGTTACTGAACAGCTCAATGTGTGACTTGGGGCAAGAGGTTTATTGCCTCTGTGGGTCTCCGTTTCCTCATCTTTAGACTGAAAGAATCAAGTCTAGTTTTCAAAAAATTTATAGCAGTGGGACATTTGGGAGGCTGTTATATAAAAAAGGCAGAAGGTGAATCATGGCTCCTTCTTACCCTTGTCACTCCTTTATCTTTCCCCACAGTAGGCATGGCAGCCTTGGAAGGTCTCTTCAGAACATAAGAAGCAATGGACTAGAGTAAATAACCCAAAATATATTAAAGTAATTAATATAAATACTTAATAATAGGGTACCTGGGTGGCTCAGTCAGTTGAGTGTCTGACTCTTGGCTTCAGCTCAGGTCATAATCTCTCGGTTAGTGGGATCGAGCCCCACAAGGGTCTCTGTGCTGGCAGTGCAGTCTGCTTGGGATTCTCTCTCTCTCTTTCTCTCTTTCCCTCTCTTTTTCTTTGCCCCTCTCCCAGTCATGTGCTCACACTCTCTCAAAATAGATAAATATTTCAAAAATAATTAACGATAATAAAATAACTTCAAAATGAGAGTTCCAAACCACTGAGAAAGGTATGTTCCAGGGCTCTGGTGGTGGGACCTCTGAGCCTGCGTGATGGTTAGAGGCTGTGTGTTGCTGGCGAGGGGTGTCAGCTTGGCCTGATTGTGTACAGTGGGTTGGGGAAGCTAAAGCCTCTGGGCCTCATCCTCCTTGGCTGGAAACAGACTGCGTGTCGTGGCACTGGTGGATTAGAAATTCTATCCAGCGACTCTTAGAGATTGATTTTCCGTCTGGGGATCTGACCTCTTGCTTCACCAGCAGAGTGGATCAGACTGTTCTGGGAGGAGTCAGGGAGCCAGGCCTCTGAAAGGCCTTCCCTTTCTTTTTCTTTTTCTTTTTCTTTCTTTCTTTTTAAACTAGTATGTTTCAAAAAGAATTTCTAATTACTTTGGGGGGCTTAACGCCACCGCTTTGAATCCTTCTTGGCACTTAGAGCTTTGAGATATCCATACCACCCCACCACCTTGATGCTTTGTGCTAGAATATTACTGCAGATTTAAATCCATTTATGCCACTGGATTTATCAAAAACTCTCTGGAGTCGGGATGAATGCCTCATTTCCTTTATTTTTGTCAATTTTCATAGATCCCTTATGTGAATGCCTCAAGGGTGAGAATCTTGCTTTAATTATTTCCATATCTCCAGTGCCTACCACAGAAACTGACATGGGATAGCTGCTTGGTAAATATTTGTTCATTCAGCAAGTATCCCCTTGGGTTCAATGATGAGCAAAATAACCATCATATCAATTCTCATCACGTTTACAGCTGAGTATTAAGAGATAACGAAATAAATAAATACAAATAAATATATACATGCCTTGCGTTAAGGGCTGTAAAGAAAAAGACTAGTTGCAGGGGAAGAACAAATGACTGATGAATGATTGAAGGCAGAATGACCTCAACCCCCAACCCTAATCCCCTGTTTCATCTCATCTCTTTGTAAATAATTATTGCTATTATTTTAGTTATCACATCTGCTATCCTTTCTTGGGTATCCACTACGTTCCAAGCCCTGTGTTAACATCCTCATTTTTTGTTACATCAAATTCTGAAAATAACCTTGCCACTTAGGCCTTCTTGTCACTTACTCCATATGAAAAAGTAAAGCCCGGGGAAGGTCATTAACTTGTTCAGAGGGCTCGGGAGTATGAGAAGTGAAATTGGAATCAAAGTTGGTCAAATTTGCATTGAGCCAAAGGGGCAAAAATTCCAAAGGTTATCACTGGGAAGCCAACAGCGGCCCCTGTTTGAGAACACCACATCATACCGTGTGGCAAAAGGTCAATTATGTTTCTGTAGGTGAGAGGAGAAAGAAAGAGAAAAATCTCTGCTGGAGAGCGGGAGGGAAAAAGGAGGAAGATAGTGTTCCTGAACTGGGCATCTTATCAGCCTAGCAATAATAAACCATCACCTTCGCAACAGGAACTCTAATTAATGACAGATGTTGAGTTCCTTTAAAAACCACACCAACTGAATGCCGAGCTGGTGCTGTAAACCTCTCTCCCCTGCCCCAGCTGGGCTTATCTTGTCGGAGAGACCTGCCTTTCAAGGGTGGAGCAAACTCTGGACTTGGCATTAGAAGGCTTTCGTCTGGGCCCCAAATCTACCCATTCTGAGCTCTTTTGCCTTGAACAATAAGTTTGTCAAAAGTGGGAGGTGGCTATCATTAATGTCATCATCATTGTCATTACTACGAGTGGTAGTTTTGTGAGATTGCATTTCAAAATCTATGAAACGCTCGTATTTGTGTAAAGCGTGGTCAGGAGATTTTAAAACCAATGAAGGATATGGAAGTGCTTAGTAAACAGAAAATAACTCACAAAGATCAAGTATTATTAGCTCCAGGAGGCGGCCTGATATGGTAGAAGGGGCTTTATTGGAATCAGCCAGACATGGCTGTTTATGGATTGCTTCACCTGGGAACTCAGTGCAGTCAGTCTCGGTCTGTTAATCAATAGGATTTCTTAGCATAGGTCTGTGATTTGGTCTACCCATCTTACGAAATGTGACTCTTCCGTAACCTCTGTGCACTTCAGTTTCTCCCTCTGTAAAATGGGGATGACACTAACATCTGTCCTAAACAGTCATGGTGGGAAGTAAATACATTAACTCAGGAATTGCCTGTCCTTAGGGCAATGCATGGCACAGACAGTGTCCCATAACACATACGTGTGGTGGCGGTCATGGTGATGGTGGTGATGATGGTGGAAAAGGAGAAGAGTGAGGAGAAATTGCCGTGATGTATGTGCACAGAAATGTCAAGGCTCTGATGTGTGACACAGATGAGGGCATTTGAGTCATTGTCAAAATACTTCTGGTCAGCTCCTGGACCGGCCAGCTCATCCATATGTGCAGTTTTCTCAAAGGTTCAATTGTCCAGCCCAATGTATGTCTCCTGATTCCAGCTGTATAGTTTAAATCAGGGAAGGAGAACCAGGACAAAGACTTGATAGAAACCATCAGAAAAATTGGCTCACACCTCAAGTTCTCTATAAGCCAGAGTTTTCCAAAGGGTGGTCTTTGTTATATTAAAAGGTATTCCTGCAAAGAATTCATTTTGAAAATTCTATGTTCAAGTTAACTGGGTATCTTTACAGCAAGACTTCTCATAAGACTTTCATATGTAAACATGCATCATGGATTTCCATATAGAGCATAGTCTTTCTCAAATTGACTTGACCAATGAATCAGCTTTGAAGCATCTTACTTTGCTAACGTTTCTAGCACCAAACACTGGAAATGCTGCCATAAACCCATGGTCCAAACCGTCGAGCATACCACAAGCAATACCACAAAACAGATTTGAAAACTTATGCCAATGTTCCCGTCAGTTAACGTGTGCGTTTAACAAATGAAAAGTGCATCACTGCTGACTTTTGTAGCCACTATGTGTGTTCTAGATGGTGGAGAAGCAACAATAAGTAAGACTGATATACTCCCCAGTCTCTCAGAGCTCTTTTGGACCTCCTGGGGTAAGTAAGGGAGAAGTTGCCTGGCAATTTTAATAAGTTGCCTGGCAAGTGGGGTACCTGGGTGGCTCAGTCAGTTAAGCGTCTGGCTCCTGATGTCTGCTCGGGTCATGATCCTCAGTGTTAGTAAGATCAAGCCCCACTGACAGTGCAGAGCTTGCTTGGGATTCTATCTTTCCCTCTCTCTCTGCCCCTCCTGTGCTCTCTCTCTCTCTCTCAAAATAAATAAACACGTTAAAACGAATCCAGTGTGGCAAGTGAACAGTTGCAGGGCCCAGAATGCCATGGTACCAGGGACAGGGGCTTCTTACCCAACTTGGTGGGTCAAAGAAAGTTTCCCTTCCCAGAGGAAGTAGCTTCTAAACTGAGATCCCCAGAAACCACTAGAGCTGCAGGACACACTTTCAGTGCACCAACCATGAGTTGCCATCTTGTATCCTGAGAGCAGCTCTCCTGGTGAGATAGGACGGGAAAGGTAAGCCTCGGCTTGTACCACAGGCCAGGCACTGTGTGAGGCACTTTGTACACTTACTACACTCGATCGTTACCACAGTGAGCTGTAGCTTCGGTTTACACATGAAAAGCCGAGGCTAAGGTTTCACAAAGCTGCACATGTAGTTAGTGCACAACCAGGACTTGAACTCAGACGTGTGTGACTCCAGAGCCGTCTCCGGTTACATCTGTGGCCCATGGGTGCTGAGGCTGTCAGTGGCTGGCCCATGGCAGAGTTTTCACCAGATGGAGAAACAGACAAGGAAGCAGAACATCATAATTGTTTTTCTTAACTTATTTCCATTCGCCTGAGAAGTACTCCTCCCGATTGTTTGGTGTAGAAAGTCTTCTGCTTTGTTGTTGTTGTTGTTATTAATTACCTTGTGTGAGAATATTGTTTTGAGTTCTTGCTTACTATAAGAAAATAAAAACTTGCTATATGTCAGTCTCCAAAGTAGTTTTGGAAATGTTAGTATCCCTGAAATTTGAAAATCTCAGAAAGACTCTGTTCTACTTTATAGAACCCAACCATTCTAAAGATGAGAGGAATATGAACCAGCATGTTGAGTGGGGTCTGTTGGGTCTGCTGTGGCTCAAGTGTCCAGCAGCCATAACTGGAGATAAAGTGGGTTAATGTGGCATCTCCCATATACACCCATATGCCACCAGTGGCACCCAAGATGACTTTAGCTGGCATGTGGACACTCTTTTTCTACTAGTTATATATTTATCTTAATGTGTATATAACCAGCTTCCCACCTGGGTTCTCCTGGACATTATTGTGTAGAACATGGCAATTTAAAACAAAGAGAAAAAGCGGTTTATTTGGACTTTAGAAGAAAAAATTATACATAATACATAGTACAGGTAGTACTTGGATATGGAAACAATTATGAAGATAGTGTGTGAATTGCCAAAATTGTAAAGTAAAAAGATAATATGTGTGGAAGGACCTTCTGCAGAGAAGACCCCAATAAATGCTTCCTTCCTTTCTGATTCACATGGCTAGCAAGTGGGAGAATCCAATGGAACCTCATAGCCTCAGACTCCCAGTCCAGTGCTCCTTCCAGAACACCTTTTACTCTTTTGCTTCCTATTGGCCTACCTCATCCTGCACCTTTCCTTCCTGCTTTTATCCCTTGGGGAAAATGCAGGGAGTAGGTATTTCATAAACGAATAGCGGCTTGCAAAAATGTCCCGATGAATGTCCATAAGGGATGAAGTATACTTAACAGAGGACAGTGTTAGCATTTGGAAAAACAGGAATTGGAATCTGAGAATTGAAAGGGCCCTCAGAGATCATCTCACCCACTCCCTCCTTTTATGGATGAGGAAGTTGGAACCCAGAGAGGGGAAGTGCTTTGTTCAAAGCTCTTTTAGCTGGTCAACCAAGATGAGAATTCATATAAAACATGCAGATATAAAATTTTACATGTTAAAAAAAAAAAAGACCTGTTTCCTCCAGACTTCCTGCTTTCCAGAAAAGTACCAAGGATGTCCCATAAAAGGACTTTTACTTCCATAAATCTGAAAATTTGGAAGGTCATGTTTCATACTGTACCAGGCAAGAGACATTGTAAATTACCACCGGAGCGGGTGTTCGTGACTGTATGCTTTTCTTCCTTTCTTTGTTTGTTTTTTAATTGTAGTAGAATACACATAACATAAAATTCGTCATTATTAAGTATACAGCTCAGTAGTGTTAAGGACTATTCACATCATTGTGCAACCAGTTTCCAGCACTCTTTTCATCTCGCAAAGCTGAAACTGTGTGCCCGCTAAACAATGATCCCCCAGTCCCTCTTCCGCCTGGCCCTGGCAACCGCCATTCTACTTTCTGTCTCTATGAACGTGACACTCTAGGTACCTCATGCAAGTGGAATCATACGGTATTTGCCTTTTTGTGACTGGCTCATTCCACTTAGCATCGTGTTCTCAAGATTCATCCATGTGGTAGTGTGGGTCAGAATTTCCTGTTTCCCTGGTTGTAGTCTCACTACAGCCCACACCCTGTTCCCTGTGGCCCCTGATTGTACCCATCATCACTGTAAAGGCCTTGGCGTGCTTAACGTTATCATGCGTTCTGTCCAGTGGGGGACATAGCCCAGTTGCAGATGACAGTGACAGGGAGAAGCGGTCTCTGGAAGGAACTTGGCCCCTCTTCTTCCATTGTTTTGCAAGTAGGTGACAGGGAAATAAATGAGATTGCATGTGGTGTCCCCACCCTTACCCCTAACTTCCATCACTGCGCCTGTCCCCAGTCTTCAGTCATCCACAGAGAAGCAGTGGGGCTGTGGGGTTAGAGGTTAGAAAAGTGTATTTCCGGAGCACCAGGGTGGCTGAGTCAGTTCAGCATCCGGCTTTTGGTTTCAGTTCAGGTCATGATCTTGCACTTGGTGGCTTCGGGCACCATGTCAGGTTAGATGCTGATAGCACGGAGCCTGCTTGGGATTCTCTCTCTCTCCCTCTCTCTGCTCCCTCCCTTGCTTGCTCTCTCTCTCTCTCAAAATAAATAAACAAATTAAAAAACAAAACAAAACAAAACATGGATTTCCACATAAAATGGCCTTGGGTTTCTGGCCAGGCTCTGTGCCTTACTGAACGTATGATGTTGGGTAATGTTATTAACCTCTCACAGCACCCCCTCCAATCATCCATAAGTGGACAGAAAAATACCTGTATCAAAAAAGCTTGCTCTTTTGTTTCCTTCTGAGTTGTAAGATATTTTCTGGACTTTTCCAGGCTTAAACTTAACTTCTCAAATTAAAACATAATAATATCGTGACCCGTTTCACTGAGTTGTTTAGAGACGTAATGTGAAGTCATCTGACATTTTGGCCACTCTGAGATGTCTTGTTCCAGCCTGCAGATTTTAGGGAACCTCATGATACTGGAAAAAAGAGAATGCTCATTACTGTGCAGCTTTTGCATGTCAGACATATTATTTTTTCATCAAAAACACTGAGTAGAACTGTATTATGGTGCTTGGCTCTTTGCATTATTACCATTATCTGTCTCTTTGGTTGTTCTGAACCACCCTAGCACCCCCAACTCCTACCGTTTGATCAGTGCCTAATGCAATGCCCAAAAAACTACAGATCCCCCCACCCCCAACCAGTAAAAAAAAAAAAATGTTTCTTTAACACATGGGGAATCAGCATCTGCCTGTATTTGGCCACTAATACATTCCCCATATCTTAAGATACTCTGTTCCCATTGTGATACCCCCATGGCCTCATGGTGAAAGGTACCATTCATTCGACCTCTCAACTCAGGCAAAGAAGGAAGCCTGGCTGTAGAAACTGATTTCGGCTCCTCTCTGAAGTTGGGCATCTCTCTTTGCAGACCAGTTAGGAATTTTTTTTTTTTTCCTGCCTCTGACCCTACCCTCCTTTCTTTTGATAAACAGGACAGCTGTCCCCAAAGGGATGAATCCATTACCTTTCACCAGAGTTGAGTTCATTTTCCATTGCATGTTTCAGTTTAAAGAGAAAGCCTTTTAAAAGGCTTGAGCATACATGGAGTATGTGTACTTAATTTTTAATATGTGTATGCACACCGCCAAGAGAACAGAGAAGCCTTAAATAACAATGAAACTGAATTGTACATTTTGCGTGTTTTATGTGGCACTGATTCCCAAATATACTCTTAGCAGCCAGGTATTATTTAATACATCCCCATTAATCAAGTTGCCAAATCTAAATGAAAACCATGTTTAAATATGTTTAATAAGATTACAGCTTTTGGTTGAATATCAAACTAACATAACTGTTTTTCCCCAGCCAACTCTCATTTGCTGTCTTACATTTTTACTCTGAACGCTACTTCTTTTGTTCTACCAAATGAATCTTGATTATAAAACAGTTTATACTACAAACTTTTAGCATAGTGTGGGTTTCCACTGAGCCCTTAAATGTAAATGTTTTAGAGCAAGAAAACAACCCTGAGATTTTTTTCTGGCTGAAAAATGAGATGTCTCTTTGTGGGGTGAGCACTTGAATTAAAAAGGAAATTAATAATTGTCGTAGAGATACTAAATTGTAGCTTCTGTAATAAATGGAGTCTGCCTTTGAGCTGTTATTGCTTTTAGTGTTTTGTACTAAATGTACTTTGTTGATTATTTTTCCCCCCTTCGGAGTATTCAGGCTTCTGTTTTGTAATAGCGCCACCTAGAGGCTGTATGGAACATGGCATGTGCTGCTGAAACCTCAGTACCTTTTAAAAAAGCAATCCCCCTGTTCTTTGAGATGCGGTGATAAAATGCTGTGGGTCTTGGGGTTGGAGGAGGGAGAAGGCGAGGGCATCCTGATGAGGTAGGTTGCGAGTTCCATCCACCAGGCTTCCAATCTGGCGATAACCAAAAAGAAGCTGTAACTAAAAAGAACTGTTTTTATAAAGAAGTTATCCAAACTTGGAGTAATGTGTTCGTTTCTGGCAGATTTTTTAAAGTTGTGAACAAATTTCCTTGGATTCATTTAAACTGTTTAACTCTTGTTCTTGTCCTCAGCAGTTTGCTGTTTTTATCCTCATCACAGGCATTTCCTGTAGTGATTCCATTGAAACGATTATTGCGTGTGGTGCTTCGATTTACCGTCCTGTGCTGATTTCTTCTCACTTATGGAAATGTTTTTTTCTTTTCTTTCTTCACTGTTCTCTGTATGAGTCCTTCTGGAGTTCTGTTTCAGCCTTTCAGCCTCTTTATCCTTTCCACTGATGATTCATTATCACTTCCTCCAGCTTCTCAGAGTTCCTGCATGGCTGGCTATTCATGCTTACATGTCTTAAAGCTTTTGCATCTTTGATTAATATGATCGTAAATGTGTTTATTAAAAACAATAAGATTCTTTGATTCTGAATACTGATGACTAATCCTTATAAAACTTTTTGTACTGTAATAAATGCAAAATAAGGGACATATGTTTAACTTTGTATACTATAGAAGTTATGTGCTTCATCTTAAATGTAGGGGCACCTGGGTGGCTCATTCAGGTAAGTGTCTGACTTCAGCTCAGGTCATGATCTCACAGTCCATGGGTTCAAGCCCCACACTGGCTCTGTGCTGACAGCTCAGAGCCTGGAGCCTGCTTTGGATTCTACGTCCCCCTCTCTCTCTGCCCCTCCCCTGCTTATGCTCTCTCTCATTCTCTCTCTCTCTCTCTCTCTCTCTCTCTCTCAAAAATAAATAAGCATTAAAAAAATAGAAAGTAAATAGCATACAGCAATGCATAAAATTCTTCTGAATAGATACTATCTGTATATCATATCTCTTTGTAGATGATGATGATGATGATAGACAACATTTATTGATGCTTTCTTTTTTTATAAGTTTATTTATTTATGTATTTATTTACTTTGACAGGAAGAGGAAGAGAGAGAATCCTAAGCCGGTTCCTCACTGTCAGCTCAGAACACAATGTGGGCTCCATCTCATGAACCATGAGATCATCACCTGAGCCAAAATCAGGTGTCAGACGCTTAAACGACTGAGCCACCCTGGCACGCCTATTGATGCTTTCTGTATGTCAAGCACTGTTCAAATCGCTTTACATGAATTAGCTAATTTAATCACCACAGAAAAGTATCATAGAGCAGGAACTAAAATTATCCGTGTTTTTACATATGTTCACAGAATGTTTATGCATTCCCAAAAGGGAAACGTAGCAGTGTCATGCATAAGCCTGCTGTATTAGTGTATAGTAAGTGAGTTAATATTATTCATTCTTCCTTAAACTTTCAGAGTCACTTTGGTTCCGCTTTCTTTGCCCCATCATCTGCCTTTCCCTTTAGGATCTAGTGCACCTTTTTCATCCTTTGATACCTGTCTCTTTCTCCTCGCTCAGTACCTCCAGCTGTGTCTAATGAAAAAGCAATGTCTGCCCTCACAAAACTTATATTCTAGTTACAAGGAATCCAGTAGCAAGTAATTTTAGCAACCGGGGATCACAACCAATAATATGACTTCAGGTAGTGAAAAATTCTGTGAAATAAAGTAAAGCAGTACAAGGGAACAAAGAGGGATCGGACAGAAGGAACATGACATCCTGGCTGTGTGAGCAGCAAGAAAGGCCTTTCTGAGGAAGAAGTATTTGAGATGAGATTCGAGTGGCAGAAAACACAGTGAATGCAAAGGCCCTGCGGTGGAAATGAATTGAATATGTCTGAGGAAATGCAAAAAAGACCAGGGAGGCTGGAGTGTGTTATGTAAGGAGAATTCTGTGATGTGAATCTCTTCTCTGTCTTTCCTTCTTCACTCTGTGGTACTGTTTTGGTTTTTGTTTGTTTGGTTTTGTTGTTTTTTTGTTTTGCCTCAGACCCTGATTTCATTGAATTCAGAGAAATCCTGAAGTGTCTTCCATGGGAGTCGCGTACAGGGAAGTTCACAAGCAAGAGAATTGGACTGAGAAAGTTGACACTCTGTGTGTCCTCCACCTATACTCATATCGCACACGTTATATCCTGTAAAGTCAGATTATGATGAACATATGGCTTAAGTGAAATCCAGCCTCCTTGGTACAGTCATTCATCAGTCAGGTCTGCCATTGTGCAGAGCAGACCTTAGGTATAATACTTCTCACACGTATGGTGACTGTCCTTTGTGTGTCCACCCCCACTCCGACTCGAGTGGAAGCTTCATGAGGGCAGAGTCTATGTCACAATCACTCTTCAGTGAGTTTTCTTTATTTTCTTCATTTATTCAACAAATGTTTCTTGCGTGCCATCTATGTATGCACCAGCCACTTGTGCTAGGTCTGTCTCTGGTTTTTACAGACAGACACAGCTCTGAACAAGAGAGGCTCAGTCCTTCTTAAGTTTCTTACAGTATTGCAGAGGAGAAATACGATGAAATAGACAGCTGTGATAGAATGTGCTATATGATAGGATAGGTAACAATAGGTGACACACCTTCCCCAGCATTGGGGAATCAGAGAAAACATTCCAAAGAAATGGCAGTTGAAACAAGGCTTGGAAATGTTAATTAATCATAGGTGTGTGTGTGTGTGTGTGTGTGTGTGTGTGTGTGAGAGAGAGAGAGAGAGAGAGAGAGAGAGAGAGAGAGAGAGTGAGTCTTGAGGGCTGAAATGGGAGGGTATGCAGAATTTTAGATCTTGGGAACAAAGGATTTATGAACCCAAAAGTGAACTCAATTATATATTGGGAAGCAAATGTGAATTTGAGTGAATGAATGAATAAATTAATGCTTTTGCGCTCACATGTGGTAGGGGCAGCTCATGAGATGGAAACATAAAGCCAAAAGGCATTTTGTCGCTTCACCTTGATAGATCACTATTCCAAATTTTTCCCATCGTTTCCCTGTAGGCAGACTCCTATGGAGACCCACCTCATTATCAAAAGGTTGTTTGCCTAGTACATTATTCAATGACTTATTGGGAGAGCAGGCTAAGCATTCATCTAACCCTGGGGATGGTTTATCAATGGGTTTGGACAGATCCAAAACCCAATGGCCAGCATTCCTAACTTTCCTGAACACTGCTCAGATGAAAACTATGGAATGAATGAATAACTGAAATGAGGAGTCATAACTCAGGAGCTGTGCATTGAACGGACAGTGGCCACTGGTGTGTTTTAGATGCCAGAGGCAGAATTGCTGGCTTTGGAGGTAGGGAACTGGATTCCAGTCTTTGCTCTACCATTAACTTGTGTGGCATTGAGCAAGTAACAGTTCTCTAACCTGTGCACTGGAGGGCCACGCAGTATCTAAGGTCCCTTCCAGCTTTGGAATTCTGTGTTCATTTTCGTTCTGTCTGCTGAGGAGTGGGAGATGACGAACATGTGTGGGTACCAGCCAGGCAGTCCCCTCATCCTTCTTGGCCAGCAGCCCTGTCTTGAGGTACTCATTCCTTCAGAAGCATGGGCATCTCTAGGCCCAGAGCACCCTGAGAAGCTGTCCGAATATGCCACATTCGTGAGTAGGTTCTGGTTGTCCACTACCTATGTTCTGACAGGGCCATGAATGACCACACTCGTGATGTCCTTCTCCTTCCCCTGGTATCTGTTCTTCTAAAGTGATCCGAGAGGTGGGCTAGCCCTGATGTGGGCTTTCCATAGATTCTGCAGGGGGAGCTTCTGGTCTGCCCGTGTTTCCTCTCCTCTTCCTGTTCTAGAGCCAGACAGCAAGCATCCAGACCCCAGCCCCTCTACTAACCACCTGTGTGGCCTTGGTCAGCTCCCTTAATATCTCTGTGCATCGGTTTCTTCAATCAGGAAATGTGGATAGCATTTGTTTCTACCTCATAGGGTTAATTGTAAGATAATGAGATGATTTATATAAAGCAGTTAGAACAGTGCTTGGCACATCACAAGTACGAAGTACCTGGCTGCCTTCCCCCCTTAAATATCTGTGCCCCATTCTCAGGCAAGCGGTAGAGCTACTGAGGTAAATTTAGGACACCATCTCTGCGCTGAGGAGTCCAGTCCAGGGCCATTCACCGAGCGCCTCCTGGGTGGTAGACACCTGGCCTGGATTGCCTCACTGAATTCCCACCACAGCCCAGCGTGATGCTTATTGTTCCTATTTCACACCCTAGGAAACTGCAGCCCAGGGACATCACGTGACACTCCCAGCATCTCGCCAGTAGTAAATGGCAGTGCTGGAACCAGAGCTCAGTTCTCTTAGGCTCCAAATCCAGTGCTCTTTCCACCAGCCTCACGCAGCTACCGCGAGGCTGCCCTCGCGTGGTTTGTTTTGAAAAGAAAAAGAAGGGGCGCCTGGGTGGCGCAGTCGGTTAAGCATCCGACTTCAGCCAGGTCATGATCTCGCGGTCCGGGAGTTCGAGCCCCGCGTCAGGCTCTGGGCTGATGGCTCAGAGCCTGGAGCCTGTTTCCGATTCTGTGTCTCCCTCTCTGTCTGCCCCTCCCCCGTTCATGCTCTGTCTCTCTCTGTCCCAAAAATAAATAAACGTTGAAAAGAAAAAGAAGCGGGGCACAATGGGAGTGAACCTGATGGGAAGTAAATCTCTCCTGCTCAGGGCTCCACGTTTTGCTCTCAGAAGCAGGGGAAAGGCAAGGCGCATGAGCCCAGCTCCCAGCAGCCCTTGCTTTCAGCCCATCTGAAAAGGATCCGTCTTTAAAAGCAAGGAGCCAGAAAAAATAATTCATACTAAAAACAAACTCTGTCATGAGTCATTTGACTTTGCTTTCCCCTGAACCCATAGTTTATGTCTTGGGCGAGCTAAGGCTAAAGGAACATCTGATAAGTTTTAGGCCAGCAGAGCCATTATTTAAGGAGCTTCGCGTCCAATATGTGCCTGTTGGACCCCGTGATTTAAATCAAGGCTTGCGCCGATGGGGCCTGACCATTTGTTATTTTTCTGTAGTCATATTGGGGTGTGATTGTGTAGTAGCTTTATCAAGATGACAAAAAATCACTTTGGTCTGTGATTCAGAAATTCTTGAGCCATGAACTAGCCTATGTGGTGGTTATTCTGAGTGAATGTGTGCCCAAGAGGAATGTGTATATGTGCGCACAAGTTCAGATGTGTAAACACCTTTGGAACTGAGGGAGCGAAGGAGGGAAAGGCAGCTTCCCCGTGAGCTGCTTTCCATTCCCATCAGCAACGGATGAAGCCTCAGCCCTGGGTGGACACCACCCAGAGAGCAAGGCAAGTGACTCTGTCTGTGCGGCCAACTTGCTCTTTTTAGATAAGTGAAAAGTCAGGGTGCTTGGGTGGCTCAGTCGGTTAAGCGTCTGACTTTGGTTCAGGTCATGATCTCGCGGTCTGTGAGTTCGAGCCCCACAGCTGACAGCTCAGAGCCTGGAGCTTGCTTTGAATTCTGTGTCTCCCACTCTCTCTCTGCTCCTCCCCCACTCATCTTCTCTCTCTCTCTCTCTCTCTCTCTCTCTGTCAAAAATAAATAAACATTAAAAAAATTTTTTAGATAAGTGAAAAATAACAGGAATACACTTACATCATCAAAACTCGAACACTCTAGGACTACAGAGTAAAAGACAAAAGGCACAAACCTCACTTGATCCTAGACATAATCACTATCATACAATGTGCATATCTTCTGAACTCTTTTCATGCTTTTGCAGACGCATATATGTGCATGTATAAGATCATAGACTACAAATTGTCCTGCAAGGTTGTTTTTTTCATTTATAAGGTATTTTGGAGTATGTTAGAGCACATAGAGCTGCCCCATGCCCATTACATACTGACATTAATTCCAGAGTCTGTATATGAAAAAATTATTTAACCACTGTCTTACTGATAGACACTTAGGTAGTTTTTATAATCTGGCTTTTATAAACAGGGATCCAGGGACCATCTTTGCTGTGGCGCTTGATATACAAGTATGAAAACCTCTCTTGGAGAGATTTGAAAAGGCAGAAATGGTCCTGGAAAGATTGTGCATTTAAAATGTTAGCTGTGGCCAAAATGTCCTCCACAAGGGCTGTCCCGATTTGTATTCCTGCCAGCGGTGTCCCTGTGCCTTTGCCAATACCGGGTGTTGTCAGTCGGGTAACATTTTTGCCAATTTCTTGGGCAGAAGAGGACTCTTCATTGTTGTTTGCCTTTGCTCTGTTACTAGTAAGAATGAACATTTTCTTCATCTCCTTGGTCACTTGACTTCTGTTTTCTGTTAATGGCCTCTTAATATCCTTTCTTCATTTTCCCTTGGGGTCTCTCTCTCATTGACTTGCAGTTTTTTGTATGCTCTGTATATCAGCCCTTTGCCATATATATTGAAGAGTTTCTTATAATATGTCCCCCACCATCTACCTTTGCCTGTGATGTCTGGTACAGCAGTGTTAAGTTTTCATATACTCATATCTGCTACTCTCAGTCTCCGTGACTTTGGGATTTCTTGGAAACGTTCCCTGTAAACTATTTCTTCTCCTACAACTGTTTTTCAGAATGCTAACATTTTAGACCAGAGCACACCAGGTTAGCAGAATGGTCTGTGGGTTTGTGCATTCTTGGTGATTTCACCATTAATTATGGGAAAATTCTGAAACCATATGGATCAGTCATTAGGCAAATGAGAGGCAGCAGAGGTCTAGCTAAAGCATGCAACCTGAAGTCATTTATATGGGTTTTGGGCCATGTCCAAGACCCTTTACTTGCCATTTGATTTGGGGACATCACTTTGCTGCTCTGTGCCTTAGTTTATTTCTCTGTAAAATGAAGTGAATCACAATTTCAGACGTTATTATGAGGTTTAACAACTCCCATGTTTCAGCATGTGGTCACTATTCAGTACGTGTTTGTTTCTGTCTTTCCTGACAAAAGGCCTTTCTCCCCCCTGAATATTTAAATATAACTGGTCATTTAAAACTGTTGACTTCCCTCTCTTCTGAGGATTTTGTAGCTGAATAGTGGGATCAGCTTGCTCATGAAGGCAATTTCCTCATGATGCATCTCAGTGGGCCTAAAGGAAACAAAACACCTACACCATTGCTCAATGCTGGAAAATTCTCCAGGGTGGCCGACCCCTTTTGGAGGAGAGAGCCAAGGCTCTGGGGTACTACTTCAGTCGATGTGGGTGGACAGTTCTTCTTCCAGAACTTTTGTTCTCACTGAGCCTCTTGCCCACGCAGAGATAATTCCCTCTGCCTCTGAAACCCTCTCCTCTTCCCCTCACCTCGCCTGGCATCCTTCCCTTCTTACGCCAACATTGTGCTAGAGATCAGGAGCTCAGACTGCGTGGCTTCAAAATCCAGCTCTGCCACGCTTACTTGTGAGGCCTGGAGCAGGGGGTTAATTTCTCTCTGCCTCGGTCTTCCTACCTGTAAAATGGGAATTCTAGTGTTACCTACCTCATAGACCTGTCACAAGAGTTAATATTTATAAAGCACTTGGCACACAGTACTGTGTTCAAGGAGCTACAAAGAAAGCATACGTGGTATCTGAATCCCATCTCCTCCTCTCCTAGCCAGCTGACACTGCATGACATACGTATCCTGACCTCAGCTTTCTCATTTGTAAAATGGGTATGAAAACATCTACTTCATGGAGCTGCCGGGCAAGTCACATGGGATAATGTGTGTACCGATTATAGGTACTCAATCAGTGGTGGCTACTGTGGTGACGATTCTAGAGAAGGACACGAGTGAACATGCAGGGAGGCTGGTGATTGATTTAAAAGAAAAGACCCGAGTCAGACACTGGGTTAGAATTTAGCCTCCCACTTGGCCCTAGGACCTTGGACTTAACCTCTTCAACATGCAGTCTCCTTATCTATAAAACTGGATTGATAATGGTGCCTACCTCTAGGCTTATTACAAAGGGGGAAAATGATAATCAATTGGGCACATAGAAAATGCTTAATAAAATGAACTGTTATTGATTGTTCATGGCTCCTGTCCATCCGTGGGAAGATCCCTGCCTGCAGTCAGGGGTCCCTGGTTAGAAGGAATGGCAGGACAGCCACATCCCCAACCCAATCTGCTCTCCTGCATATCTGGAGCACAAAAGAGGAAAGAGGATCAAACTCAGGAAGGAAAACTGAAGCAGAAGCTTGGTCTCTGGGGAGCAAGCCAAAATGATTGGAGCAGAGAGAACAACACAATGAAGTATGTCCATCAGGATCTACAGCAACGCATCTCATTTTAATTCTTAAAACAGTCCTGTTGGGTAGGTATTATTATTTCCTGTTTTTACCTGGTGAAACTAAGGGTCAGAGAGATTAAGTGACTTGCTCAAGGTCACACAACTAAAAAGTGGAGAAACCGGGATTTGAGCCCAGGTTTATCCGACCCCAAATCCCTAATGATATGCTGTTAATATATGTCCTGCCTCTGTTGAGAATGACTCATAGGCCAAGGGAGAGGGGGAGGAGGAGGGAGGGATGACCCTGTTTCTCTGGGAAGAGGCAGGGCAGTAGGCCTGGAGCTGACAGGCTGTATGTAAAAATTTGGAAATTTTGCCCTAAAAGACAAAAGAGTGTTTTCAGCTGAGGCCATTTCCAACTGTACCCTATGTACTAGGCCAAGGGTAAACCAAAACACAGCCATAAATAGTATTCTCCAGAATTCCTGTCACAACAGCCCACTGTGCTCCTTCTGTTTGGAGATGGATGTTGAAACGCCCCGCAGGAAAATGGCTGAATCTGTCACTGTTCCTGAAGTCAGTCATAGCCCATTCCAATGATATATGTGCCTTCGGTGTGAATCATCAGGAATCATGAGATGTCCGCCATTGTGGAGCCCCAAGCAATCAGGAGCATCCTTGGACTTGAGGCAGCCTTCCTACAGCCACTGCTTTGAAGGGGCCCATCCTAGTTTAGCAGGCATGTCCCAGCTTATTACAAAATATGTTTTTACAGCTATCCACTCCTCTATCAAAGCTGAAATAACTTTGAACAACTTATCTAGTCTAATGTGTTTAAAAGACAGGGGACATTTGGTTCTAGAGTAGGAAGTGATGAGAGAAAGGTTATAGAGAGAAAACCTGAGACTGGAATCTGGGCCTTCGGATTCTTCATCCAAATCCTGTTGAAAGCTGTCCTCCTGAACCTTTCCACAAGGTCTGCTAGCCTCTCCGAAAGGCAGGGAAGGAGGTTGTGTTTGTACTTGGTGCTTTCTACCCTACCCCCAACTTCGGTACTTCTTTTCATCTGTCAAAATAACTAGGCCTATGTGCTCAAATCTTGTTCCTGGAGAAGCATTTTCTAAGATTTCCAGAGTTCTTGCCCCTCACCTAGCCAGGACTTTTTCCTATTTAGGGCAGTGCTGCCCTTTGAACAGTGGGAAGTCCTCTTGGCCAGGAGGATTCCTGGCTCAGCCCCTGTTGGGTGGCTTTTCCCCAGAGGAGACTTTGTCTCTCCAGGCATTGTTCCTCATCTCTAGGGGCCAGGAGAGGAAGAGGGAAGCAGTAAATGTTAGTTGATCACCCGTAACTTACTTGGTTATATAGCCACATTTACTTTTTTAAGTTTATGTATTTTGAGAGAGAGAGAGAAAGAGGGAGGGGCAGAGAGAAAGGGAGAGAGAGAATCCCAAGCATGCTCAGTGCTGAGAGCGCAGAGCCCGAGGCACGGCTCGAACCCATGAACCTTGAGATCATGACCTGAGCCAAAACCAAGAGTCAGACGCTTAACCAACTGAGCCACCCACGTGCCCCTCTGTAGCTACCTTTAATCTGTAAGTTAGCTGTGTGAGGTAGGTAAATATTAGTATTTCCATTTACAAATGAGGAGTTAGAGGAGCTCCTGGGTGGCCTCGTCGGCTAAGCATTTCACTCTTGACTTTGGCTCAGGTCATGATCTCATGGTTGTGAGGTCAAGCCCCGCATTGGGCTCTGCACTGGGCATGGAAACTGCTTGGGATTCTCTGTCTCTCTGTCAGAAAGAAAAAACGAAAACAAAAACAAGGAATTCAAAGTCCAGAAAAAGGCAGATATGCTTGCTCAAAGCTACACAGCTGGAAAATGAGAGAGTTGGGACCTGAACCTAGATTTGCCTCAAAATCCAAAGTATAAGTTCTTTCAGGTTCATCCAGCTGGAGAAAGGGGGATTAATGAATGTGCGCACATACGCATGTGCATGCACACATAGAGTAAGAAGAATGCTTTCTAGACTGTGGAGTGCTGCCCACCGGTGAAGGGTGGTAAGAATGACATTTTGCCACCCAGTCAGACCAGTGCTGAGTCCTTGGGGAAACTGGCTTTCCACAAGGAAGTCTGGGAATCACAACCCTTATTCACATGTGAGAGGAGGTGGGAAGCTATTTAGGGGCAAGAGTCTATGAGTAGTCCGGTAGTTCTCAGATGTCATCAACGGCTCCTGCAGGCAGAGCCAGATGCATGATTTGTGGGATCCAGGGACAGGGAAGTCCCCCCTTCCCACGGGCCTGCTGCCTCAACTCATGACTGACAGGTGACCCCCAGGGTTGCCAGCTTCCCGGCCAGCACCCCACGGCAGTGGGGGTGGCAGGGAGAGCCACAGCCTTCCCCCACCCTGAGACACCAGCTGCTCACTACCTGACCTGGCTCTCCCCACACCTGTGCTTGGCCCTGTGTGCCCCCCACCTCACGTAGCCCGTCACCACCCCAGAGGTGCACAGTCAGCAGTGGGATGTGGAGTAGGGCAGAAGGCAGAGAGCAGACAGCCAAGAACAAGCTTGAGGAAAGGAAAGGCAACAGCCTGCCCCCAGCCCACCTTTCGTTGTCCCATCAGCCTTTATTTGCAAAGCACACATTCAAAGATAAAATTGTTAAGAATTTCACAGCAATGACTACAGATCACTAAACCCCAAGCCTGGGCTCTCCCTGACGTGGGGCCCTGGGCGACAGACAACCCAGAGGGCACACCCATGACGCTGGCCCTCGCTGGCCCTTAACAAAGGGCCCTTTGCAAAGTTCCAGGCCCTTAACAAAGTTTCACCAGCCAGTGGGAATTGAAAACAAAAGAGCAGTGCATTGAGTTTTTAACAACGCTAAGTGTAGACAGTTTCAATATTTTACCTTTATTCTGAGATCGTGGTAACTGTTTTTTTATTATGTTAAAATCGCCTATTATGACGTAACGGTCAGAGCACATGTCAAGTAGTTGTGGGGCTTTTTGTACATCTTATTTTTAAGGTCCTTATGTGGCAAAATAAAAAGCTGGTAATTCTTTGCTGGTTTCTAAAATGGATCCACAATGTGGGAGCTCCTGAGCTAGGCCTTATGAGAAGATAGCCCTTCCTGCCTGAGGGAAAGAACCTTGTCCCCCAGCCACCAGCATCAGACAGGCTCCACCCGGCCTACGGTTAGCATTGTTGTTGCACGCGTTAGTATTTTCTTCTTGGTGCGTCTTCACTTTCGTGAAGTCTGAAGTCTGGTGGCTTCTGTCACAAGAGGCAAGACAAAATAAGGGCATCGAAACCAAAATTAAAAGTTTGAAACTTCCCAGTTTTCTCTGACCCCAGAGAGAGCAGGGCCTGAGGACAGTTACTTCCCCAAATCGCCCAGCCATCCACAGCCCCTGAAGAGAGGTGATAATACATCCAGGACAGACCCAGCCTATGTCTTACGTCTTGATGTCATTATTGATAATTGATCATCAGAGGGATTAGGACCCAAAGGTGAGTTTTACTGCAATAATAAACTATGGCCACCCTAATTACCCACGCCGTCATCTCTCCTGAGACAGCAAGCCCCAGAGAGGCGGCTGTTTTCTCTGGGCAGAAAGCCCATGGCGGCCAGTGGAAAGGTTGCATCTGTCAGCCTGGAGCCTGGAGGATCCACTTTGTTTCTGGGCTTCAAAGACTTAGTGGTGGATGAATCTCTGTAATTCCCAGCACAGTGGCTTCTCCCATTGCATTGTCTTGCAGGCACGTCAAGCTGAAGGCCAAGCCACTTTCCATCCTTTGATGAGGTAAAACACATCAACACAGTGGTCCACTGAACTCTGGAAGTAGACGGCATGCAGTGCCTTGGGGGCATGGCAGCCTAAATGGTTTTACTCCAGAAGATGCAGAATTAAACATAAAACAGACAGCTGATTGCTGTTATATTCACGTGCACAAAAACCAGTCATGAGGGTGTCTTCTCAGCTATAGAACCAGAGAGGCTTTCCCTGGAATAGACCGGATGGTAGACGTGGCTTTAGGGTGTAAGGAGGAAGGGAGGAGGAAGGAGACAAAGAGGAGGGGATAAAAATAACAAGTCTGATAGGTGGATAGTTTTGAAATGCACAAAGTCTGTGCTATTTAATGGGGATTATTTTTTTCTTTTTTTTCCGTGTAGGTAACATATGCAAAGAAATCTTTGCTGATACTGGCTTCAGAGTCCCGGGTTTAAGAAGCCAATCATTGACCCGAGGAAAAAGTTTTATAAATCACACTTTCAAGGCTTTCAGACAAAAGAACAATTTGGGGCAAGCTAGAGAGTTTGCAGGACATTTCGGTGACATTTCTCCATGCCCTTTGTTTCCCCCTTTCAAGAAAAGCCCTTTCTTTCCTTGCCGTCTCATGTAACAGCTTGGGATTCTTGACCCCCAACCCCCACCCCAGAAATGCATTTGAACTTGCTGGGTTTGTTAAGACTTGGGGTATGAAGCGTTTTTCCATGGTAGAAACGTTCTGGCATTCCAAAGCAGAACTAATGTGGGATTTGGGAAGGCTGCCCTATTTGTGCACTTAATTAGGGCTCCCCAAAGGCAGCTGATCCATCGTTGTCATAGGAAACCGACGCTGAGGCCAGGGAGGGCTGACACTTGTGTGAGCACCCAGGAGAGTACTGAACATGGATTCCACACCTGTTCTCCACTGACTGGAATCAGGATTTAAAGGAAGTAAAGTTGGGGGCTGTCTGACAATGCCCATATGGATCTCAGGCCTGATTTCAGCATTCAGTGTGTGATCAGTGTTTGAGTCAAGTCCCCAAACACTTGGAGATACTGGGGTATAGAGCAAGGCTCCCTTTGGGTTTATGAAATAAGGTCTTGGTTCTGATAAGATCCTTGACGTTGACAAAAATTACAGTGAACAGCTATAGACTTTAGAGTCCCACAGGTCTGTGCTCTGAGTCTGACTCTGCTGCTATTAGAAGATGCCAGATTTTGGAGAAGATCTTCATTTCTAATCCTTTTTTAAAAAAAAATTTAATGTTTATTTATTTTTGAGAGAGAGCCAGACAGAGACAGAGTGCGAGCAGGGAAGGGGCAGAGAGCAAGGGAGACACAGAATCTGAAGCAGGCTCCAGGCTCTGAGCTGTCAGCACAGAGCTGAACGTGGGGCTCGAACTCACGAACCATGAGATCATGACCTGAACGGAAGTCGGACACTCCACCAACTGAGCCACCCAGGCACCTCAAAGTTCTTCATTCCTGAACGTTGGGTTTCTGCCCTGTAAAGGGGCATTCTAACGCCTATTCCATGGGTTCCTTATAATGCTAACAACAGCTAACCTTTCTTGAGCAGTTACTGTGTGCAGGGCACTGTTCTAAGAGCATGAACTTTATTAACTCTTCAGTCCTCTCTGGACCCAGTGAAGTGGCTTGTGTATTAGAGGTTGGCAAACCACTCCCTGTGGGCTGATTCTTGCCCACTGCCCGTTTTTGCAAATACTGTTTTATTGGAAGACAGTCACGCCCATTTGCTCACATAGAGTCCGCGGGCTGCTTTCACACTGCAACTGCAGGGCTGAGTGGTTGTAACAGAAGCTGTGCATCCCTCAAACCCTGAGATATATTTGCTATCTGACCCTTTACAGAAAAAAAAAAAAATTGCCAACTCCTGCTTTAAATGATCCCAATTTAAAGATGAAGAAAAATCTAGCGTAGGCATCTTGCATAACTTAACAGCTCACACAGCTGGTAGCTGATCGAACTGGGATTGGAACCCAGAAGCCTGGTTCCAGAACACAAGCTCTTCACCATTGTCCTGTACATCATGTGTACAAAGCTCCTAGCACAGTGCCAGACACACGGGAGACACCGACTGCCTTCGTTTCGTTAGCAATTCTCTGCATTCCCCTGTAGAACTCCTTTTCCTCTGCCTTAGGTTCCTATGATTTCCGATTGCTTTTTCCTTCTCTTCTGCCAGCTTGTCTTTTCAACTCAGCAGATTTCTGAGCAGTTTTATCCCCATTATCTCAATCTATCAAACACTGCTATGAGGCTGGTATTATTGTCTTGATTTAAAAGAAGAAAACCACTCCTGAGCTCCCAGGAATTTTTACACTCCATTTGGAAACCCTCAGAGTAAAAGTCACTAGGAGCTTTTAGAACATTTGTTTTATGCTGAAAACTAACATTAAAGGAAAAAAATAAGTAACCCAGCAGTTACTCAAGAAAGGATTACAGTCTAAGTGGGGTGAGAAAATCAAAATATTGGAACAATGGCAAGTATTTAAAAGTTCTTTAGTACACACTGTAGATGGGAATGACTCTGGAGAGGTGGGATGTGGGTACGTGGACAGTTTCCTGGAGACGATCCAGTGTGAGGGGGCCTTGAACACGGGGCAGGATTTGAAAGAGGCTCATATTGGGGCATCATGGGAAGGAACCACAGAGAGAGACATGGAAATGGAAACATCCCAGAGGAGCAAGTCCAGCAAATTCCTGGGGGCTGTTGGAAGTCAGATTGGGCAATTAGCATGGGGGGAGAATGTGCAAGACTTTGAAGCCCAGAGAGAAGGATCTGGATTTTAGAATAATAATAGCAATAATTATGATGGTACTTAACGTGCACAATTATTGACCCAGGCATTATATATGCATCCTCTCCTTTAACTAAGCCAACTATTTTGTGCTGATGATAATCTTAGGTTCTGCCTGTGAAATAGTTCCTGCTTGCTGTGATGCGGTTATCTATTGTCAGTCTCTCGTGCACTCAGAGAGTACCAGGGATTAGAAGCTCCCCATCACCTGGACCAGTCTGATACCTCCCACCACAGGCACTGGGGAACTATGGAGTGCTTTTGAGTGGGGGATGCCATAATGAAGGGAGCTGCTTTGCCCACAAAGGCTGGATGGGAGCTGGGAAAGACAGGAAGAAGGACGTAGTATGAACCCATATGTGTGGAATGCATTTGTGAAGCAACCTTAGATTGTGTCACAGAAGCTTGAATTTGGGATGACTGAAGAGCACATAGCAAGAAGACAAGGACATAGAGTCTGAAGAGATTTAGGTTCAAGTCCCGGCTCCGCTGCTAAAGCTGTACTGTGTAAAGGAGGACAAAGGAAAAATAATTTGCTGATGGGGTTACATAACCTCTCACCGTGTCTCCTCCATCAGCTCCGGGAGGGGGTAAGAACCAGAACAGCAGAGAGCGCTTAAACAGTTGCACGTGCCAGCACTTTCCACATTCTCTTCTAGGCACTTGGTATATATTAGCTCATGTGCTCTTCATAGAAACCCCATTAGATAAAGGGGGGTTATCCCTTTCGTGTAGATGGGGAGAGACTAAGGCACAGAGAGATTAAGTAACATGACTGGTCACACAGCTGGTAAATAGAGAAAGTAAGCTTTGAACCCAGGCCCCTGAGTCCATGCTCTTAATCCCTTTCACACTGTCTCTAGGGTGATTTTACCCACAGGAGTGTTCTGGGGTTAAAGTCCTTTCCCACCCCTTTCTCTGTGTGTTGACACTCTGCCACCACACCATGGGCTCAGGGACCTCCCCCAAGAGGGCCTGCCACAGTCTGACATCTTCCACAGCCTGTCTAGAACTTTTCACTGCATCCCCTGACCCCAGACCTTCACCCCTGGCACTCCCAGTGCCCTTGGTTCTAGCTTCCTGCCACAACAGGACTGGCACCGGGGACCACCACCCCCCCCCCCCAGCTCCCTTTCTTGGAATAATTTGCTTTGCCCTTGGAGCACTTTTACCTCTTTTATTCAAGATGACACTCGAGCCCAGCAGCCAGGATCCTCCTCCCCTGCCAGTCCACATAGCTCTTCTGAACAGGACTCGGCCACCTTCTCCAGGTCAGTCCCTGGTAGCTCGGCCAGTCCCACTTGTTCCTCGGAGCTGCCAGTCCAGAAGATGCGGCTATCCCAGGCAGTCAAAGAAGGCTTACTCACCCTGGTTGAGTCATCTTAGCAAAAGAAGTCAAAAGTGCCTTTAAAAAAAAATGCTCTTGGGGCGCCTGGGTGGCTCAGTCAGTTAAGCGTCCAACTTCAGCTCAGGTCACGATCTCACGGTCCGTGAGTTCGAGCCCCGCGTCAGGCTCTGGGCTGATGGCTCAGAGCCTGGAGCCTGCTTCTGATTCTGTGTCTCCCTCTCTCTCTGCCCCTTCCCCGTTCATGCTCTGTCTCTCTCTGTCTCAAAAAATAAATAAACGTTAAAAAAAAAATTAAAAAAAAAAAACTTTATAAAAAAAAATGCTCTTAAGAGCTGAAAGAAGGCCTACCTTCTTTAGGGGACTATGAGAAGTCAGTGAGGTGATGTGTGTGAGTGGGTATCACAGCACCTGCCCAGTAGTAAGTGCTCAACAAATGATTGTTATTGTCAGCATTGTAGTAAGTATCATTACATAAAGTATCATTCATGACTCCCTGGAGGTATTCCCTTCAGACAGTTACATATTCAACATTTATCAGGAGGCAACGATTTACCAGATCCCTGTCTGGTACAGATACAGGCTGGATAAGTATGTTCGTAAAAGGAAGCAACACATGTTGGTCACTTATTTTAAACTAGACACTGTTCTTGGTGTTTGGGGACATTATTTCATTTAATCTTGAGGAGTTCTTTGCAGGAGATGCCATAATTGTCATTCTACAGCCAAAGAAACTGAGGTTCAGAGAGGTCAGCTCACCAAAGACGTGGCCAGTGATTGAGTATTCTTAAATATTCTTTCTCAACTATTCTTAAATAGATCAAGATATTTTGAGATCAAGTCCTTGCTGTTGGATGATCCATATTTTATTCCCATGCCCATGCAGTAGAATGCCTTTATTTATGTACATTTCTGGTTAAAGTTCATAGAAAGGTGTTTTTGATTTCATCTCTATCGATGAGTGTTTTTGTGCCCGTCTTGGCATGCAAGTGATGAGCTTGGTGTGCTTTCCTCTGATGAGTGTGGCTTTCGTCATCATCCAGGATACCATCTCTCATTACCTGGGACTAGGAGTGGAGAGGGAGAAGGTGGCTGGTAAGGATCTCACACTGGACTCACCTAAGACATGGTTTGCAAGTAATTTTGTTTTTTAAACAAGTCCCAGTCATAAGCTTGCTTCTTGGATTGGTGCCCTTTGCCTGTAGCCATTGAAAGCCAAGTATGTCAAGGAAAAAAAGGTCCTTCAGTTAGTTGAGGTTTTATTCTGGTTCTACTTTGGTGGTTTGAAACTAATTACAGACTCTGGGTTGTGCCTACAAGTACAAAATGAAATGAGAGTTTGAGCCAATTACTTTAATAACGAAGAGAGGAAAATCCACTTTTCTTTCCATTATCTAAAGATTTCAGGCATATGTAAGTTTCTTTTAAATTGAATTATGTGAAAAGTTGGCCTCAAGCCTTCATTTCACTTTGCTTGCCTAGAAACCGTCTGAGATTTTGTTTCAGAGAGGGGGTGGCATGCCTTAGACTGCTTCTGTGGGACTAGAGGGTCGGGTCAGCATAATTGCAGGCTAAGAAATGTTGGTATTGTTGTGATAGAATATTTGTGTGTACTTGTCGGGGGGGGGAGGTGTTTCCAGATGACTCTTCATTTACATTGAAGAAAAAAAAAAAGGCTGGAGTACCTAGAATAAATTTCAAGATGAGTTTTCATTCATGCCCTGTACTGATTGACTTGCTTCGTGACCGTGGCCTACAAGGCCCGCCTGGCCTGGCACCCACCCCCTTTCGGACTCCACCATCTGCTCCTGACCAGGCCACACCACCTACCCTGGCTTCTTTCTTTTCTTTGTGCATACTGAACACACCCCCCAGCCTCAGGGCCTTCCTAATGCCCTTTCCCTTCTGCGTGGAATTCTCTTTCCCTAGATATTTCCATGGTTCCCTCCCCCATTTCCTTCAGATCTCTGCTCAGATATCATTTCACCGATATCATTTTATCAGAGAGACATCATTCTTGGCCACCCATGCAGACGGCTTGCTCCATTCATCCTTCGTCATCACTGCCCTACTTGTTTTTTCCTTCTAGAACTGACAACCTCCTGACATAATATATGGGTACGTGCATTATATGCACGTGTGTGTGTGTATTATTTTGACAAACTTTATTTTTTAGAACAGCTTTTTTTATTTACAGAAAAATTGTGAATACATGATTTTCATAAACCCCATCCCGGTTCCCCTTACTATGGACCTGTTTCCCTTATTGTTACCAACTTAGGTATGTTATGATGAGTCAGCCGGTATGGATGAGTTATTAGCTAACGTCCCTATTTTATTCCTAAGTTTTTATCTAGTGTCCTCTTTATGTTCCAGGATCTCATCCAGGATACCCCATTACATTCAGTCATCATGTCTCCTTAGGCTTCTCTGGTTTTTGATGACCTTGACAGCTTTGAGGAGTGGTAATCAGATATTTTGTAGAATGCTCCTCAGCTGGGATTTGTCTGATATTTTTCTCATGATTAGACCAGAGTTAAGATTTGGGGGGAAGAAGACCACACAGACAAAGTGCCATTCTCACATTATATCAAGTTACAGACTATCAACCTGACTTACCTCTGTCAGTACTGACCTTGGTCCCCCAGCTGAGGTAGGGTTTTCGGGTTTCTCCACTGTAAAATACTTTGTTTTTCCTCTTTCCCTGTACTCTTTGGAAGAAATCACCATGTGCAATGCACACTTAAGGAGTGCTGCATTTCCTCAAGGGTAGAATGTCTACATAGATTTGGAATTAACTCTTCTTGGGACATTTCTGTCTTCCCATTCATTCATTCATTCATTCATTCATCCAATTGCTTTAGAACAGTATGAACTCACAGACATTTATGTGCTATTTTGGGCTATGACCCAGTATTACTTTATTCTGTTATTTGTTCTGGTTTTGGCCATTGGGACTCCTCAGATGGATCCTTTATCTCTCTGAAATAACCCCTCATTTCGTTTGTTCTTTTTTATTGCTTCCTTACTTTCTGACACTACAAGATCCTCTAAGCTCATTTTGTCTGTTTCCTGCCCCAGCACCAGAATCAGCCACTCTCCATGGAGCCCTGATTCTTTTTTTGCTGGAGGGTGATAACAAACACCAAGATCTGGGCACTAAGTGTGCTCATTGCTACTGAGCTGTTGTTGCTTCCTAGAGCCACCCTGTTGACAGTGTGAGCAGATACCTGTGTGTGTACTAATCTATGTGTATACCCATATCTATAAATATTTACATACGTAATCATCTCTGTCCACATTAAGCTAATCATTAGTTTATACTTTATCTCCAACACTAATCTCTTATCACATGAGTCATTCTAGCTTCCCTCTCTTGCTTTTCTGTAAGCTTCCACTCAAGTAGTGAGAAGCCTGGCACCTGCCATCTACCCTGCCTTTTCTTAATTATCCAGTTACAATATACAAGTGTAGAAATACCAGAAGTGTTAACTTTATCAACTGGAGTATATTGGTGATGTACAGTCTCTGTTGCCCTGTATAAACTCTCCTCATTTCCAGAGTTACTTAGGTCAGTCCCTTTATCTCCCACAACCGTCAGTGACATTGACAGTGACATTGACATTCATATGTTTGTAATACAGTTGGATGCCTTGTCACATATAGCACTTTCCATTATGGGTTATGCAGTGCATGATTCCAATTATGTGACATTCTGGAAAAGGCAAGATCATTGGGGCAATAAAAAGACCAGAGGTTGCTAAAGGCTCAGGGAGAGTGAGTCACAGGGATTTGGGGGTGGGGGTGTGGGTAACTGGTGAAACTATTATGATACTGTCATTGTGCATGCATGACATTGTGCATTTGCTAGAACTATTGAACATTGTAGCACAAAGTGAACTTGAAGGTGTGCATTGTATCAAATGTCTTTTCTGCCTCTATTAATAGGATTATATGGTTTTTATTCTTAAACCTATGGATGTGATGAATTCATTATTGATTGTTGAATGTTGAACCATCCTTGCATACCTGGAATAAATCCCACTTAGCTGTGATGCATCCTTCTTTTTATACTTAGTTGGATTTTATTTACTAATATTATGCTGATGATTTTTACACCTATATTCATGAGAGATACTGACTTTTGGTTTTCTTTTCTTGTAATGTAGTTACGTTTTGGGGGAATAAAAAGTTACACGCACATTTTCACCTGTGGGGTGTTGGTGCCTCTAACCACTGCGGCGTTCAAGGGCCAAGGGTGTATCTCCTTAATGTAGTTCCTGACTTTCCATATCAGGATGTAAACTCATGAAAAACCAGGGGCTATGTCACTTTTACTCACTGCTCTTTCTTCAGTAGCTAGAATAAGTACCCTGCTCAGGGTAGGTGTTTGATAAATATTTGTTAAATAAATTAATCAGTTGATTTTTATGGAGCACATCATTGTACTAGGCACTGTGCTCCGGAGGGAGAGACAACAATGAGAAAGAAAATGCCACACATCTACAGTTGTCCCAGGGGTGGTAGGGGGCCATGGTGGATAGACACTTAAGATGGAAAAAAACAACAGACTGGAGCAGAGGATAGGGAGGTATTGAAGTGTAGAAGACACTCACCTGAGCTAGCCTGGGCAAAAAGAAGGTAAGACATTTCCAGAAGGGGAAAGCACCGCCTGAGTTGAGTTGTCGAGAATGCGGTGACTAGCCTCTGTGAGCAAGAGCTATCCTGGTTGGGAGGCCAGCGCAGGCCCGATAAAGTCCATGGCAGACGATGTGCGAAGTGATTTTCTCACCCCACCTCATGTAACCCATTAGTGCTCCACACAAGGCAGGAACTATTAACTCACTCTACAGTTCAGAAAGTCCAAGTGACTCGACAAAATGTCACCCATGCTGAGTGACGACGGAGCAAGTCTGTTTTCTGTCCAGGGCTCGTTTTCTTTCTGCTACATAGATGACTAAGGCACGACTCAGGCTCTGGCGAAGGAGCCAAACACAGAAACAGATCTTTATGGTTATCAGTGCTTCCTTGGAATGTGCTTTATTGTTGTTTTCTTTAAGACTTCGGCCCTAAAAGTAGTAAGCTGAAAATCAGGGCTGCTTTGCGAATGCCCACAAACCACTGGGGGGGGAGTTTTGTCAAAGAAGGCGGGAAAGAAAAATAAATGTGGGCTTCTGCTCTTTAAACCTCAGCCCAGTGAGCCCGGCTTCCCGGAATACTTCAGGCCGCTTCAAAGGCCTATTGTGGAAAGTCTCCAGATGTGCGTGGAAAACCTCACTGGGGAGCTTCCCAGTGAAGAGGGCTTTTAAGCTTGAACTGAGATGAAGGAAGTTGACGTGATGAGTCCTACCAGGTGGCCCGTTTTCTGAAGGAGCCCAGATTCCACCACGACCTTAGGAAGGCAGGCTGGGGGAGGGTGGGCTTAGCCAGTTCAGCTTCCTTTGCCAAAACGGCATCTTCTTTGTTTGCAGAAAGCAGTGGTCTTTTTTGCTGTAGTGAGAGGTAGGGGGCACTCAAGAAGTGATTTATCTACCTGTAAATTGTTAGTGACATCTTGTGAGGGCTGGATGGGGTTTCAAGAGTAGAAAAAGTCGAGGTCCTGAATGATCCGTGCCAGTCCCAACCAACGATGCCTCTCAGTGTTCTGAGCAGCAGCATCCTTTGGATTTTTATCCTGATGCTTTGCCCTGCGTCTCCGTTAGAGCTTTTTACCCCGTACCCTATATCTGTCCTCAGTTTGAGGCCCCATCTTCCTTTTGCTAGGCACTTTGAAGTTAGAGAGACTCAGGTTTAAATCCTGGCTCTCTGGAGAGCTGTCTCATCTCGGACAAAATAACTTTAGCGGCACCGAGCCTCAGTTTCCTCATCTGTAAAAGGAGCGTAAATCTAGCCCCTGTAGCATCCTCTGACTGGGAGGAGGAAGTGAATTGCCGAGTTGACTCACACAAAGTGCTCGCACGGTGCCTGGCACAGAGGAAGGATTCAGTCTGCTTTCATAGCCTTCCTCTTCGATCCAGTCCTACGTTTGGGAAGGCAGGGGCAGTCCCATTTGGCTTTGACTGTTCCTTCTGTAGCTTTTCAGATCCTCTCCCCGCCGTGTCCATATGCGCTTAGCTAAGTATTTTGAGATCACAGTGTATTTGGGGGAAAGTCCTTTTGGCTACAGCTAAAATTAGGTCTCTCTTTTGCTCCTCTGTTTACCACCCCTCTTCCTATTTTAACTAATTAGAAGCATTGACACTAAGAAACACTTGAGAGAAGTTGGGAGAACAGCTGGGTTCTAGATACCAGCAGCTGCTCCCTCGAGGCTTAAAAGCGTGGGAAAGAATGATCCCGAGTCGGGGAGGCAGCAAGGCGAAGGTGACAGAATGCCGAAGTCCGCGGCTTGGCAAACGGAGCAGGAGTCGGGGTCTTACCACCACGTCCTCGGCCTTCTGCTGAGAGGGACAACGACAGAGAGAGCAGTGGGGGCAGGGAGAGAGAGGGGGGAAGCAAGAGACCAGGGAAGGAAAGCACTGAGGAGCTCCACTGGTTGATCGGTTATGTAACCGGGTACTTCTTGCAAACCCCTGTTCCCCCCACCCCTGGACTACTGCAGGGTTCTCCCAGCTGGGCCCGTGCTCTAGGCTGCTTCCCCACTGCACCCAGAGAGGCCCCGTGGAAAGGTCAGTGTCACACCCCCCCAAGACTCCTGCAATGGGTTTCCACTGTCACATTTAGGAAAACTTCTAGAACTCATCACATGGCCCCTGAGTGCCTGGCCGTGCCCTCTCCCACCACCCCGGTAGTTGCTACAGCTCAGCTTTGTTGCCTTTTTGTGCATGCCCTTACTTCACCGGGCCTTCCTTTCCTGGAGCCAGATTATCTAGGTTTCTCTACCCTCCAGCTATGTGATGGGCAAGCTCCTTCACGTCTCTGGGCCTTATTTTCCTTATCTGTAAAATGGGGACAATCATGGTATATTGCCTCACAGAGTTGGTGTGAGGGTTTAATGAATACTTATTAGATGTTTAGAATCGTGACTGGCACATAATAACTGTTCAGTAAGTCTTACCTATTGCTTTTATCATCACTGTTATTGTTGTTATTGTTTCTTTTATTCCCTTGGCTGTAATGCTGCCTCTCCCCCACACACAGATTTTTCTTGACCTAATTCTTCGTCTTCCTTCAGCTGTGCGCTTAAATGTCACTTTTGGGGACGAGGATCCCTTGACACCCCCCCACCCACCCCCATCAAGCTAATGTTCCTTACACAGCCCTTTGTCTTTCTTCTTCATAGCACTTACTGCAATGCGTGATGACAGATATATTGGGGGAATGCTTGTTGACTGTCCGTCTCCCCTACAAGGCTCTAAGTTTCCCAAGGACAGAGACCGTGCTGATTTTGTTCACCAGTGACTTCCAGAACCTAAAATAGTGACCGACACATGGCAGATGTTCAGTAAACATATATGAGGGGAGGGAGGGAAGAAGAGGAGGAGGGAAGAAGGAGAGAGGGAGAGTGGAAGGAGGGGACAGAGGAGAAGGATAGGAAGATAATTAGGAAAAAGGAAAAAATACTTGTGAAGCCCACTCTCCTTGAGATCTTGTTGTCTCCCGTGCCTTAAGATACGAAGGGGCGGCAGAGCACTTTTTTGTCTCTAGGTCCCTCTCTCCTCTCTTTCCCGTATCCCACCTTTGGGACCCTGCTCTAGGCTTCCTCATCTTACAGCTAGTTGATATAACAAACATGTGCCTTCTGGTATATCTACTATTCCAGTAATCCTTTCTTGCCAGACATAACAAATGTATAAGCATTCATTTTCTGGACATACTGCCTTCGTTAAACTGTCTTAGAGGCTGAAAACTCCAGGTAGTGAGGCAGAGAGGTAGGCAAGCTTTTGGTGTCACCGTTCCCTGAGGATCTTCCTCCTTAGGACTCTTCCCCCAACCCCACAGAACATTTCAAAGGTAGCATGGCAGAATTTGGGGATCAGGAAGATTTCCATCTGACCTCATCTTTGCCTGTTCTCTGCCAGACTCCATGTTACATTCTAAACCATTCCATGACTGGCTGTGATGCCAGACCACCTATGTCCCTGCTGTCACCGTATCATGCAGTTCATGCAGCCTCTCTCCTGGGATGTTGGCTTTGAGCGTGAGGACCGACCTCGCTGTGACCCACCTCTCAGAGGAGACCTGGGAACTCTTTTCTCACGGTGGACCACCCAGAAAGGTTGACTGGAACATCATTTTATTTATAGGGGTGAAATACAGAAATATAGTTTAAAGGATAAAAAAAAAAGAGGACATGATACAGCATGATACCTAGAATGTTTTACAAAGGATTACAGTCTTGTTTAACAAATGGGCTTGAAGAGGCTTGCTGAAGGGATGCTGACTCCATAGTGCTTTAGCAAAATATATATTAGTTTTAACGAACTTATAAACGAACATGCTCTCATTTCAAAATAAAAACAACATCCCAGGTCATAGAGATGTTTGCAGAATTATATTTATCTAGCAACTTAGAAACATGCCAAAAGCAAAATAGATTCTCTAAGGAACATGCTGGGATCTTTTATATCTAGATCTTTTTTTTTAATATGAAATTTATTGTCAAATTGGTTTCCATACGACACCCAGTGCTCATCCCAACAGGTGCCCTCCTCAATGCCCATCATCCACTTTCCCCTCTCCCCCAACCCCCATCAACCCTCAGTTTTTTCTCAGTATTTAAGAGTCTCTTATGGTTTGCCTCCTTCCCTCTCTGTAACTTTTTTTTTCCCTTCCCCTCCCCCATAGTCTTCTGTTAAGTTTCTCAGGATCCACATAGGAGTGAAAACATATGGTATCTGTCTTTCTCTGTATGACTTACTTCACTTAGCATAACACTCTCCAGTTCCATCCACGTTGCTACAAAAGGCCGTATTTCATTCTTTCTCATTGCCAAGTAGTATTCCACTGTATATATAAACCACAACTTCTTTACCCATTCATCATTTGATGGACATTTAGGCTCTTGTATCTAGATCTTAAGGATCGTCCTAAAGATAATCATAAATCTGTGCCTCAGTTAGGTAGTTTCTGGCCCTAGACAGGTGTAGAAACTATCAGTTCTCAAATATCAATCCTAAGAGGGGAGTCTTTTCTTCCTGGTTCCACAATGAGGAATGTTGGGGTGCCCTGAAGCTCAAAGCTACACTGAGACCCATGCTTTTCACACCTGGCCCAGAACTTTCAGGGCCGCCCTGGAGGGAAGGAGAGCCCAGCCCATCCTGATGGCTTCTTCCAATATCTCCTGTTCCACCTTCTTCTCTGAAGTGCAAAGCTCTTCTACCCTCAAGGAAGACTTCATGGAGGAAATGGCATTTTAGATTGACCGTTCCTTCATCCTTCTGTGCATTCAGCAAATATCTTTTCAGGTGAGCACCACCAACATGTTAAGCCAGGCACTCCAGTAGGAACTGCAGACAGTCCCTACCCTCATGAGATTGATGGTCCAATGGCAAAGGCAAACACTAAAGAAATATGTGTACATGTGACCAATATACTTGTTAGTGGGGAGCAAAGGGGCTGTGCAGAGTGCAATGAGAGTGTTTGGATGGGATCTGAAATCTGCAAAATGTGACTTGTCATTCCTCCCTTTTAGAATGGTTTAAACCAGTGGCTTAGGAGGGGTGGGAGATACATCGGGTAGGAGAGGTTTGCCCTAGAGGGGAGATTTTACTACTCATAGATTGTTAATGCATATGAGAATAAAAAAGAGATGGATCTTTTAACTGATTTTATTATTATAATTTAATTCTCTAGAGACAGTGCACCCCTCCCCTCATTGCCTATACCCCAGGTGAACAGCTCCTCCCACCCTGCCCTTTGGTAGCCACCGAGTCCAGGAAATGGATTTTACTGCCTGGGTTTGAATTCTGGACCTACTACTGTTTATTCACTGAGTGATCTTGGGCCAGTTATTTATCCCTGTTCACCCCTCTTTTCTTCCCCTGTAAAATAGAGTTAATAATGATAATACTCATCTTTTGCAGTTGCTGTGAATATTGATGAGGAAGTTCAGGTTCTGCATTCTGGCCTTGAAAAGCTGCTGAGCACTGCCCAACCCCTTCTCCCCCCCCCCCCCCCCCATCGAATTGCCTGCCCAAATCTTAACACTCCTGGCTGGAGTCCCCCCTCCTGCCCCCCCCCCCACAGATAGAGGCTTATAGGATCCCAGGCAAACATAGTTTCTTACTTCAACTAAGAAATGTCTGTGCACAAGAACCCTGCCTTTGCCAATGGCCTCATAACCTTCTCTCTTGGCATGCATTCTCCTGTCCACCACCCTAGGGAAACTGGGAAATGCCTCCATGGAAAGGTCCGAGCCACAAACAGTGTGTTGGGTGTCCCGAGGCTGCTTTTAAAACTCACGGATTGGGGCGCCTGGGTGGCGCAGTCGGTTAAGCGTCCGACTTCAGCCAGGTCACGATCTCGCGGTCCGTGAGTTCGAGCCCCGCGTCGGGCTCTGGGCTAATGGCTCAGAGCCTGGAGCCTGTTTCCGATTCTGTGTCTCCCTCTCTCTCTGCCCCTCCCCCGTTCATGCTCTGTCTCTCTCTGTCCCAAAAATAAATAAACATTGAAAAAAAAATTTAAAACTCACAGATTGTCCAGAGCGTCTGTGGCTTTAAAAAGAAAAAACTAAAAACACAAAGTGCCTTCACATCTCAGGTGTAAGTGCCAGATCTTGTAGCACGTACAAGGACAAATCCACTTCTTACTGAATAATAGAGCTTGACACGCACATGACTGGCTGATGTAAGCTTTGGCCAGGTCTGTGAAGAATTTTGCGACATTATTTCTCTTGATGTTCTTTTCTTGTAGCTGTTGTTCTCTGAACAGGAGGCCAAGCTGAGGTGCTCCTTCTTCCTTACCCCATGACCCTGAATGAGCCCTTTCAGATGTAGAGAGGCAGACTTTAAGCAAACACCTCTAGATGCAGGTTCTCACTCTGCCTCTACCCAAGTGGGGAAGATGCGTGGGCCCAGAAATCTAAGGGTCCTTCAGTATTTCCCACAACTCTTTCTCCCTAACACCGCCACCCTATCCATCACCAAAGCCTCCTGAACACCTCTCATATCTGCGTACATCTCCCTCATGTATCACCGCCACCCTGATTGCCTCCCTAGACCTCTGCACCTGGCTCCTGCCAGACCGAATGCCGGTGCTTTAGGAAAGGAGACTGCAGGGTCCCCGCGGTGTGGCCCCAGCCTGCCTCCGGGTTCTGTCTCCTCCACACTTGCCCTCACTCCATCTGTTCCAGTCGCACTGGCCTTCTCATTCCTCAAGTGTGTCATTTTCTTTCCTTGTAGATAGTTCTGTTCTCTGCTGGATGCATGCTCATGCCTGCGCATCCTTTTACTGTCAGCCAAGCCATTACATACAGTATACATGCATGCATGCATATACCAAATTACACATACATACATATCGTACATAATGTGAGGCGGCAGAGACCCAGGAATGCCAAAACCCTCCCCTCCTTGCCTCTCCACACCCGGAAACCCCATACCCCGGGTCAGGAGAGAACCCTCATCTCTCAGATTCTGACTGCTCTTTGACAGAGGAAAGATCTAGAGACAGCCGCCTACACCACCCTTCTCACACAGCTTCTCCTCATGCTTCTGAGCAGAGAGGGCCACAGCAAGAGGCTGTGGACAAGGTAATTTCTTGTTCTCTACTTGCCTCTGACCTGACAAATTATTTCTCAATTATCTCAGATTAATTTGGCTTTTTCAAATAAGCCTGCAAAGCTTTCCTGCCTAAACTATCAAACCCAACCTCACCTGTCGGTCTGGTCATATCCAAAATCATTCATTCAAATAATTTTTGTTCTTTTGGGTTTCACTTTCACGGGCACAGAGACTAGTCGGGAAGGAATAAGGGCAGAAGGAGAGGCGGGGGGGACAGATGGTGAGAGAGAGAGAAAGAAAACCTCTCAGAGCAGTTTGAGGACATTCACAAAAAGAGGTCCACTCCCTCTTGCCACCACCCCATAACACTTTTCCTGACCCCCTCAGGAATCTCTCTTCCACTTACCAGCCCTCTGGAGTAAGGATTAGGCCACCTTCCTTTCTTAGCCATCATTTGGTCTCCGGTGAATTTGACTCAGCCCCCCACCTTTTTTCCCCACCCCTCTTTAACTCATGAGAAGGAACTGCAGCCTGGGAGTCAGGAATCCCAAGTTCTAGTTCAAGGTTTGGCATCCATTGATTTTGTGATCTTCCGTAAGTATTGTCGGTGTCCTCCTCTGAGGCATTCTCAACACCGTGGCATTTCACCACTGAATCCACCGTGCACAGAGGTAACCAACATTTGTGAGCACTTGCTTCATGCAAAACGTCATCCTAGGATTAACGATCCCTTCTCCGCTCACTACCCCTGCAAAGGCAGATGGTACTCCTGTTTTACAGAGAGGGAAGATACCACTCAGGAAAATTAAGAAACCTGCTCAGGGCCCAGGCTGGGAAGAGAAGAGGGGGGTTTCAAACCCAGGTCCCAGGTCCGTGTCTTTCCAGAGCTCATGAGCCATCACACTAAGCCGAGGCCCAAAGAGACTGTAGAAAAAGAAATCAAGATAACTTCTTAAAAAACGACAAATAGAGCTCACCCTCTTCATTCCTGCATTATACAGAAGACGGGATGCCTTTCTTGGATTTTTTTCCTCCATGCACACCTCTGCTTGGGAGCCGGGAAGAAGGAAAGCACACATTGAGACTTCAGGTAGAAATACGTAAAAGCTGGAAGCCCAGGACCAGAGGACGGAAGAGGGCAGGGAAGGCTGCGGCCCCACGCAGGTGTCAGAGCATCCCCAGCCCAAGCCCTTTGATCTGCAAGGAGCAAACTGAGGCCAGAGAGTTACAGAGTTTGAATTTACACCTTTTGCAGGTGGAGAGAAGGGCCTAGAACCCAGGTCTCCTGACTCCACAGAATCACCCACATCTAATAAGTGTCCTCCATTCAGAAAGAAGAACCTTCAGAACATCAGTTCGTACCTACCTAAAAGCCACACCGAGCTATGCTAACAGGCTCTGCAAAAAATGTTCTCACGGCAACTCCCAGCTGAGCACACAAAGAAGCAGGTCCCAAGGAACACTGTAAGGATTGTCTGAAGGGATCTATGCTGGTGAGATTACAAAAATCATAATATACGAATAAATGAACATATGGAAGAAATCAGCAAAGCCCTCTCCTCCTTCCCATATGTAAACTCGGCCTTCGCCTAAAGTCATTAAGCAAACACAGATGCGGCCAACCCAGGCACCAGATGGCAAACGAGAGTTGGAATAAGTGGGAAAGAAAGCTCTCAGTGTTTATTCAAAGAAGGGAAAAAAAGCCATGATCCAAATTGCCGCAGCTTCCACAGAATGGTCACCTGGGGTCACCAAGGCCCAAAGGTGACCAAAACAAAACAAAAGAAAAAAACCAGGAGTGACCATGATTGGGAAGTGGTAGGAAAACCACCACTAACTTCAGTGAATTGAATGCAGCGTCAGAAGAATGTGACAATGCTGGGAAGTGAAGGAAATAGTTAAAGAAAAAGGAGCAGAGATGGACAGGGAATGGAGGGAATCAGCTTTTGCTACGCTTACATGTACCAGGAGCTTTGTATCCTTGGGCTGATTTAATGCTCACAATGACCTATCAGGGGCTGGCCAAATTTTCTAAATGAGTAAGTTTTACAAATGGACCAAGAGAGATGAGGCTCTCAGGTCACATCAAGAATTCCAAGCTAGCTGTTTCCAGTGATTCCTGGGCACCACTCCCTGCTTTGCAGCTCTGATTTCTAATTGTTTATCCTATTGTCAGACCATGTAATATTTGACACAGCAAACATGGCCCTGGAAAGATTCCATTTATCCCATCATCGCTGAGCATTAACCATGTGCCCGCCGCTGGGAATACACATGGGTTATATCCATGTGGCACTCACAGGGGAAGTCATATGGCACTTTCTCCCCCATCTGCCCATACCACTGGGTATAAATAAAAAGGTGACCTATTCAGGTATTGCCTTAAGGAGAAGCCAGAGCAGACATATAGAGTGAGGAACAGAGCATGCCTGAGAACTCGATTCCACTGTTACTTCGCTAAAGACACCCTTGTCTTTTCCTTACCTTAGCTCACTTCCTCTCTTAGCATGTGCATGTGGGATGAGCTTCTATAATGAAAATACCCAAGGGCATTCTTGCTTTTAAGTGTGTATGAACTTTTTTTTAATTTGTTTTTAATGTTTATTTTTTTTTGAGAGAGAGACAGACAGACAGAGCACAAGCAGGGGTGGAGCAGAGAGAGAGGGAGACACAGAATCCGAAGCAAGCTCCAGGCTCTGAGCTGTTAGCACAGAGCCCAATGCAGGGCTCAAACTCATGAACTGTGAGATGATGACCTAAGCTGAAGTCAGACGCTTAATCTACAGAACCACCCAGGCGCCCCAAGTGTATATGAACTTCTGTATCAGAAGTAGAGAATTCTAATAATGCTTCGGTCTCAATTAAAAGCTTAAGTGAATATTAAAATATGCCCCTGCCCCCACAGTTCAGTCAAACTGTTTATTTGCTCGTGGATGCATCAGTAGGGTGGAAAACGCTTTCAAGCTAGATGGACATGTCTCTTGACTCTACCACTAAATATGTTGTCTTGGGCAAGCCACATTACTGCTTTGAGTTTCAGTTTCCTTGCCTGTCAAACAGAGTTAACATGCATTTTGAAGGGCTGGTTTTATTTTCCTCTTGCCCCTCGTCTCTTTCCCCATGGCCAGTGTCCACATGACCGTTTTTTTTTTTTTTTAATTTTTTGTCTTACCGAACCTCAAAGCAGGATGAGTTCAGCTTTCTTTTTCTTTTTTTAAAAACTTTTTATGTTCTATTTTTTATATTTGAGAGAGAGAGACAGAGACAGAAAGCAAGTAGGGGAGGGGCAGAGAGACAGAGATGGAATCTGACACAGGCTCCAGGCTCCGAGCTGTCAGCACAGAACCCAACGCGGGGCTTGAACCCACGAACCGTGAGAGCATGACCTGAGCCGAAGTTGGATGCTTAACTGACTGAGCCACCCAGGCACCCTGAGTTCAGGTACTTATCCCTTCCTAAAGGCCACTGAGCTCTGTAATAAAACACTGTACAACCATAAGGCAGGCTTCTGTCATTGTATATTGTCCCTGGACAGCCTCTCTTACCCTGGTGTTTAGTTGAGTTTGGCCAATGGGAGGCGCCAGCAGGAGCTTGGAGGAGATATGGAAGGTATCCTTTCTCTCCTTGCTGAGCTGACATAGGTTGACTGATCTATCTACTGTGGACCACCATTCCTGCAGGTGACCTTCCCCCTGCATCTTTCTCTCTGGGTGTTGGAAGTCTCTCCCTCTTGTTACTCCTGCCAGGGCATTAATGGTTCCCCACTATTGCTAGTCATGGGGTACTTGTTTCTTTTCCTAAACCTTCCTTTAAACAAATCCATGATTAAGCTTTACCTCAGTTACCCAATATGAGTGTCCAGCTGTTTTCTGATGGGAACCTAACATGTCAGCTCAATTTCCCATTTTCTATAATAACTACATCAAACCTCCCCGATTCCCAGACGTATCTTTCTTCTCACATTCAGACATATGACCTAGTTATTCTCAGTCACCATCCACCTTGAAGAAAAAATAGAAGCCATTAGAAAGACACCTGCCATCACATCGCACAGCTTATGTCCAGCGATGTGCTGCAGCTGATTCACAACTGGCATGAGAGCTGACCACGCATGTCTCTTCTCCACTCCGTGTCCAGGGACATCACATGAGTAGCTTCCTGTGGGCCACAGAGGAATTATTTACGCTCGAGAAATTGGCAAATGCTACACAGTAGGGCTATTGTTATTCTTATTTTTTTGGTAGAGCCAGTTGCTAACATTTATCAGCACACCATTGCTTATATCCCGACTCAAACTTTGTCTCCTTCATATTTATTATAATGGAAGAGCCTGTTATCAGAGGCTTCGCCATCCCCCACTGCCTCTGACAGCCCACTCAATCCATTGTCCTCTCTTACTCCTGTATATGTGGTAGCTCCTTCTCAGCACCGTTTACACATGCTCCAGACTTGTCCCGTCCAGTACGGCAGCCACGAGTTGAATGTGGTTATAGAGCTCTTGAGATGTGTCTGGTCCAACTGCAAATGTGTAAAATAGGCACAAGACTTCAAAGAGTTACTATGAATAAAAGAACATAAATGTTGAATAACTGTGCCGATCACTCGTGAAATGGTATTTTGGGTATAATAGCTTAATTAAAATGTCATAAAATTAGTCGTTTCTTTTCACTTTGTTTTAAGTGGCTACTAGGAAATTGAAAATCACCTAACTCCCATTATTTCTTTTCGACAGTGCTACTGCACACACTCTCCTCTTAATGAAATCCCTTCTTCTACCTGTCAGCCCCTCCGATTATTATCTTCTCACAGTCAAAAATGTTTTAAGAGATGGCTGTCCTCACCATCCTGATTTTCTTGCCACTCCCCTCTGCCTCCTTAACCAAGGATGATCAGCCCTTTATGTCCACAATTCTGCCCAAATTGTCCTAGCCTAGGTTACTAATGCTAACCTAGGCCATTGCTCAACACAAAGGGCTTTTCAGTCATTACCCTGCTTTATGTTTAGCAGCATTTTGCAACATGGGACACTCCTTGCATTGAAACACTCTTCCACTGACAACATACATTCGTGATCTTCCTCCCGCTGCTCTGAACACTGCTTTCCAAATTCACTTGCCAGCTCCCCTCTCTCCTCCTCCCAACCCTACACGTTGGTCTTCTACAGGATTCCGTTCATCTCATCCGCTTCTAAGAATCCATTTACTATCTGCATGTCAGCAGCTCTGCAGCTGTCCACATCACATGTCCACTTAAAGCACTCACAGGCATCTGAATATAAATATGTTCAGATTTGCACTCATCATCACCCTTGCCTGCAAAACCAGCACTGGCTCAGTCATGGCGCGATGTGTAAATGGTGCCACGTCTACTTAATCTCTCCTGCCAGAACCTCAAGGACCTTGTGAACCCACCTTTGCTTTCCTTTCCACTTCAGTCTCTCACAGTCACTTTCTAAACTGCATCTCAGGTCTCTTGAATTCTTTCCCATGGCTGTAATTACACACTCACCACCCTAGTCTGGGCCACCATCATCTCTCTCCTGGACTGCTCCAGGGGCCTGCTGAATGGTTTGCTTGCCTCCTCTCTTACCATTCCCTAATCTACCCATCAGCCATAGTGATCTTTTACAAACTTGAGTAGGATCACTCTTGCTAAAAACCCTCTAGTGGCTTCCCCTTCACATCAGCATAAAGATTTACAAGGCCATCCAAATTCAGACTCCTGCTTTCAGCTGTAGCTCCATCTCTTGTCACTCTTTCTGTTCATTCCATCTACTCTTGGATTTCCCTCATTGCTTTGAATGCACCATAAAAGCTCAACTTCAGATATGCATCCCATCCCGCTTAGATACTTCTTTATCAACATTCTTTATGGAGCCGATTCCTTTTGCACTTATAGATCATTCCCTAAGCACCCAGACTAGCTTTATATACCTCTGACCCTCTCCTATAGCATCTGTATTGCTCTCGTAGAGTCTTAAGCTCCACGAGGTCAGAGATCAGTGCTGTCTGGCTCAGTGATGTATCCACAGTATCCACAGGCCTAGCACAATGCCTGGCACATAGTAACCATTTGTTAAACCGTAAAGCTAATATTATCTGGCTCAGACTTCCCAGTTTGTAGAAGATGAAACTGGGATCTAACGAAAGGAAACAACTTGTTCAAAATTATAGAGGCTAGACTAAGGTTAATGCAGGACCAGAGCCTCCTGATTTCCGGATCACTTCTCTTTCTAGTACATCATGTGCCTGTCTATAATTTGGTAACCAGAGAGAAGTGGACCGAATTCCCTATGTCTTGTGAAAGCCACAGAAAGCTCACATTCATAAACACAGCTGACATAGTTGTTGTTTTCTATGTTTGTTTTAACTAGAAGGCCTAGAAGTCCAGTCTAAAAATAAACTCCATGTTTCTAAACCTAGAAGCTCCTGAACTTTTATTCCCAACAGCCCCTATTCTACTCATTGTTCATCTTCCTTCCACTGATGAACCAGAGGCATCAGCTGGTGTTCGGTGTTGGATGGTTTCTTCGTTCCATACTCTTTATCACTCTCTGGCCCAGGCAGCATATCACATGTAGCAGAAGATTAGGAAGTGCTGTCTTTAAATAGTAGCACGCAAGAAAATATTGCAGGGTCTTATGAAGTGTGGGGGTGGAGATGGATATAATAATTATAAGAATAAAAATAACCCTAGGGGCACCTGGGTGGCTCAGTCGGTTGAGCGTCCAACTTCAGCTCAGGTCATGATCTCACGGTTTGTGAGTTCGAGCCCCGCGTCGGGCTCTGTGCTGACAGCTCGGAGCCTGGAGCCTGCTTCGGATTCTGTGTCTCCCTCTCTTCCTGCCCCTCCCCCACTCATGCTCTGTCTCTGTCTCAGAAATAAATAAACATTACAAAGTTTTTTTAAAAAAGAATAAAAATAACCCCAATTTTTAAGCTATTACGTTGTGCCAAGTACTAATTTAAATGCTTTGCATGCATTTTCTTTTTTATCTCAGTAACTCTGTGAGTAATTATTTCTATTATTTCTACTTTGCTGATGGGTCAACTGAGGCACAAAGAGGTTCGTAAATTGGCCATTCAGTTAGAAGAGCCAAGGTTCCAATCTAGTTGGTTCAGAGCCCATAACCATAACCTTAATTGTGACATCCGACAATGAAGAATATGCTGAACTGGCAGTTAGAAAATAACCAGAAAAGTTCAACTGAGGGAGATCCCAAAGTTGCTGTATAGATTCCTCCTGATTCATTCATTGTTTCATTAATCCATGTACTCATTCATTTTTTCATTCTCTCAACATGCATTTACTGAAGAGTTACTTTATATCAGTTATTAGGAGTACTGATAAAAATTGATGGCCTCTGTCCTCTTAGATCTTATAGTCCAGTTGGAGAGACGTATAAGTAAATAGATGTGTATCCTGCTGTGTGATAGGTGCTAAAATGGTGGGAAACCTTAGGGCATTGGGAACAAAGAAAAGCTTATAGACCAAATTAAAAGGATACCACAATTTATCCAGGACTTGCATTCCACACCTTGCACTCTCTTTCTGGTTTCTGCTTCCTCCCTACCTTACTGGCCTCCCTGTTTCCCTCCAGCCTGTCTCTTACTTTGGTCTTTTGGTGTCCCCCCACCCTGGCCACCTGAACTCCTGGCTTTTGATAGATCCTCTCTCCTATCTTTTCCCTCCTGAAGTTGGTTTGAAATGAATTCTGTCTTTGCCAGAGGGACTCCTGTACTGCAGACGGTCAAAGGCCAGCCCCAGAGGCTAAACCAGTGTATCCAGAACCCACCTTTAATATGACTTTGGCCTAGGAAAGTTGGATATCCAACACAGGGAGCTTTAAAGAGTATGGAGGAATGGATGTGTGGATAGATACCCTGTGTCTTAGATAATTTGGATATTTACCAGCCTAAACAGAGAGAAATTGAGTCAACATTCTTTATAGCTCAATCATTGTGCACTATATTCATGGCACCATGTTTTGATCCTTTGCTACTAATTATGGTTCCTGATCTTTTCACCAGAAAAATCTTTTCTGTATGGAATTAACTTTGAAGCAGGCAGTGTAAATTTCTAAGATGTTTAGACCCTGAGAACTTTAAGGATATTGCACTTTCTCAAATTGCAATCTCCCATTGACCTGTTCTGTCCTAAACAAGATTTCTTTCTTACAGCCATGAACAGAGCATATCCTGGCCAAATGATTTTTGTGAATTTGAAGTACCAGTTGAATTTTGCAACTAAGAGAGTATTTGTGGCGATTTCTATTCATCAACGTGTTTGATATAATAGATGGTAGATTCTACCCTCACTACTGAAGAAATTATACCCAGAAAGGGTCTGTGGATTGAAAGAAAAGGAAGGGGTTGAGAATCAGGAAATTACATGAGGTGAAGGAGTACATTTGGTAGGAAGGATGGAACCAATGAGAAAATTGGACTGATGTGCAGTTGAAGCCAGAAAATGGCTGTTAGGGCATTGGAATATACCTAAGTGTAGCATTTCCAGTAGATGATACGTTTCAGAGTGTGGCTGTGGGGATGAGTGCTGGAGTAAAGCAAAGATGAACCATCCTGGAGTTGGGAGCATTTTGAAACCATAATATTCAAGCATGGGATAGGTCTTGTAAATAGATGCTTCAGTGTTCCAGGATAGTGACAGATTTCCAGGTAGATGGGGACACTAGGTGATCAAGGTCTTAGCTTCATTTAACATAGGGATGCAGGCAAGAGGCCAGCAGTCACAGCAGTGAGCTGCACAGGAGGTAGGTACGATTGTATGTCTGTCATCAGGTGGTATAAATCTCAGAGGAGCAGAGCTTTTTGCTTGTAGATGGAGGAATAATTGTCTGGAAAGGATTATGCAGAGCCATGTTTTGACTCCCAACAGTCCCCGAGCCCACCCAGTCTACCAACCGGAAACACGCACCCAAGTATATGCTTGTTACCTCTTGGCATTTTTAAATAAAGCTTCTGGAAGAGTAAGGTTTGTTCCAGCTGATGGGCAAATAGTGGTAGTAATAATAATAATAGCTGTGTACGCGTAAGTATTTCATCCACAAAACAAACCTATGAAATAAGTATTAAAACTCCCATTTTCCGAATGAGGATCTTGAGAGTCAGAGTGCTAAATGGCAGAGCTAGGATTTGAATTATGGTCTCTGTATCACTGAAGCCTTTGTTCTGCAGTGAGTGGTTAAGAGTACAGGTTCCAAAGCTGTGCGTTTTCCTCATATTTCTAGCGGAGATATGAAGCAGGTAAAGTGTTTAATACATTGCTGGACCATAGTTAGTACTCAATAAATGTTAGCTACTACTACTGTTGTTGTTGTTGTTGTTGTTGTTGTTGTTGTTGTTGTTGTTGAGTTATAGATATTGTCATGTCAGTTCCACTGCAGAGCTCTCAGCCAGAAGTGGCAGGACTCCTTTTCCCCAGCCAATAATAGATTCTTAGATGGGTAATGGGTTGCAGTTTTGAAGTCTGCAATGTCTGATGCTTTTAGTAAGAAGCTTGATATTTTTGCTTTCAGAAAACCCGTAAGAAGCGAGTCAAGCTCAGGTAAATAGGATGAATACTTGCTCCCCTATTCATGTTTGGACCCAACCCCTTAGCAGCCAGGCCATATATTAGGACCCACCCTCAGAAGATTGCAACAATGGTAGGTAGTCTTTCCTGTTGTAGGAACACTCCCCTGGGCCATATTTGCTGTGACTGAATTTGGAATGACGCTGCCCCTTGCTGGAGAACCACAGTGGGTATGTTTCTTCTCAGGGTGGACCTAGTAAAACCCTAATAAAATGTACCACGGGGAGTAACTGCTTTACTTGTCAGCTGAGAGTTAATCAAAAAAAGACATGTGTATCGAACCACCAGATTGCAGACCTGGCGAGACTTTAAAGATAATTTAATCCAACGCCCTCATTTTACTGATAAGGAAAGGGAGTCCCAGGGAGGGGAAAGGGCTTACTCAGGGTCATACAGCTGGCAGTAATTTTGTTTGTTTCAAAAATTAATATGAACAGTCTTTCTATACATCAATGAATCCACTTTCCTGCCTTTGTAAACACAATAGAATGACCGTAATTGAATTTGTCTTTGACAGTGGAGAAAGCAAGCTTTTAGAGTTTTACACAGCCCCAAAGTCATCAGGGAAAGATAAGTTGTCATGAACTCACCTGAAGATCTGCCTATTGACTGACTGTGAGCTCCTCAAGGAATAGGCCTGGTATTATTCATGAGTTAAAGCAAGTTTTAAATCCTGCCTAAGCCACTTATTAGCTTAGGCAAGTCACTTAACCTCGATGAGCCTCTGTTGTAAATTCAGATAATAAGACTTTTGTTTCAGAATGTTTGTGAGCATCGAATGAGGCAAGATGTACATAGTGCCTTGCTAAAATAGGAATTCAATAAGTGTATATGTTCAGCAAACGTTTAACTAATGCCCTGCTAAAAGCTAGGAATACATTAATGAATAAGAGAGCCAAGGACCCTGCTTTTATGGAGCTTAAATTCAGGAAGGAGGAGTAGAGGTGGGGGCCACAGAGGAAGAAGACAGTAAATGAGGATGCAGATAAATTAACAGTAATAATTTCAGGTCATGCTAAGTGCTACGAAGGGTTTTAAAGACAAGCAAATGAGATGATCTGATAGAAGATGTTTGGGAGAAGTGGATATTTCAGCCAAGTGGCCAAGTCTGGCTTCTTTAAGATTATATTTGAAGAGGGCCTAGGGGGACCTGGGTGGCTTAGTGGGTTAAGTGTCCGACTTCGGCTCAGGTCATGATCTCACGGTTTGTGGGTTTGAGCCCCACTTTGTGGGTTTGAGCCCCATGCCGGCTCTGTGCTGACAGCTGGAGACTGGAGCCTGCTTCAGATTCTGTGTCTCCCTCTGTACCCCTTGCCTGCTTACACTCGCTCTCTCTCTCTGAAAAATAAACGTTAAAAAAAAATTTGAAGAGGACCTAAATCATATGAAAGATCCAGACAGTCAGAGATCCAAGAGAAGGGCATTCTTGAGAGAGTAAGAACAGGCAGGACCCAGTTTGACATGTTCAATCAATAGCAAAGATGCTGGTGGTTTCCAGCATGATCAGCACAGTGAGTGAGGACAGGAAATAAGGTTGGAAGCAACAGCACAAGCATGATCTCCAAGTTCTGGGCCATTCTGCAGAATTTGAATTTTATTCAAAAAGCAGTGGGGGTCCATTGCAGTTGTTAGTAGTGAGAGTGACTGTAATAGAGGAAAAACTAAAGATTTGATCTTTGTCCGCGATTCCTGGCACAGGGCTCCTAAGATCCTTGGAATCTCTGGCATGAAAAGAGTTCTCTTTTGTATACTGATGAGATGACTGGCAGCTGGTGGCCAGGGGCCACAGACAGCTTCTGCATGGGCTGATTGAGTCAGTGGCCAGTGATTTTATCAATCAAGCCTATGTAATGAAACCTCCATAAAAACCCCTCAACAACAGGGTTTGGTGAGGTTTGAGTGGCACACCCCAAAGGGCATGGGAGTTCCACACCCCCCCCCATCCCTTAAACCTTGCCTATGTATCTCTTGTATTTGGCTGTTCCAGAATCACATCCTTTATCATAAACCAGTAATAGTAGTGAACGGTTTTCTGTGAGCCATTCTAGCAAATTATCCATCCGAGAGGGGGATAGCTGGTCATGGGAACCTCCAGTTTATAATCTATCAGAAGTACAGGAGAGTCCTGTGCCTGGCATCCAGAGTCGGAGGTAGTCATGGGGGACTGAGCCCTTAAACCTCTAGAGTCTAACGCTACCCCCGTGTAGTGTCAGAATCAAATTGAATTCTAAGACACCCAGTTGGTGCCTGGAGAGGTAGAAAATGGATTGGTGTGAAGAAAAAAACCTACACATTTGGTGTCGGAAATACTGTGTGTGACAACAGCCCCAGGAGACAAAATCTAACTTACTTCATTCATTGATTCATTCAGCAAACACTTATGGATTACCTATTCTGGCCAGGCACAGTTCTTAGTACAGTAAATGAATCAGATAAAAATCCCCGGCCACATGGAGTTTGCATGCAAGTAGGATAATAAATATGTAAAATTCGTGGAGCATTTATTCCCTGTGTGCTGGTAGTATTCTAAGTGCTTTGCCTGAAATACCTCATGTGATCCTCACAGCAGTCCGATGAGAGGCATATTATTCCCATCCCCGTTGTCAGAAGAGGAAACAGACGTACAGAAGTTAAATCATTTGTCTGGGACAATCTAGCCAGTCAGTAGTAAAGCCCAACTTCAAACTCTGGCAGTCTGCTATCGTCAGTCAATCATTTTAATCCCTGCACTACCTTTTCCCTCCCTGACAAATCACTGGGACTGGCCCTGCTGCTTTTAGGGCACCAAAGTGGAAGTCAGGAGACTAGTTAGGATATGGTGGCCAGAGAGTGGGGTGCTGGAATTTTCAGCCGTGCTGCAAGGAGGTATTGTTATTCCCACTTTACAAATGGGAAAACTGAGGCTTAGTTCAAACGTCTAGTGAGTTGGCAGAGCCCAGATGCAATCCCAAGCCCACGTCAAAAACCCCAAAATCTTTACATGAGCGTCTCCATTTCCTGCAGAACACCCCCTCCTTTATGATCAGGAGGCTGAATTGAGGTCTATTTGGAGTCGAGATTTCAGAGCTGGGCATTTGCATTTGCTTATTTCTTTTTGGTAGGCATTGTATAATTGGAAATTAAATACAAATATTCCAAGAATACACATATACATGTACAGTGTTGTTTCTTTTACCTTTTACAATTTTTGCTTTGGTAGATAGTATACGTAAAGTGAAATGCACAGATCTTAAGCACACAGTTTGATGAATTTTGGAAACTATATATGCCCAAGTAATCACCACCCCATGTGGTGAGTAGATAGGTAGGTGGATTTATTGACATATAGATAGGTAGAACTAAAAATTATAAATGAAGTGCAAGTCTTCACATCATGATTAATAGTTACGTCTTCTCCCACTCTTTCCTTTCTCTCATCCCTCCTTGCTTCTCAATTGACTTTGTTGTCATCAATGCATGGAGGTTACACAGAATACCAGGTGCAGGTCAAAAGATGACTGTATGAAAAAAGAAAAACAAAACAAAATAAATAAAAGAACAACTAGCCATTTCTTCATGTTTGCTGGAGGAACAAAATCACATTGCTATACTTTCTGTTTTTCTATGGAGGGGTCATGTGCCTCAGCCCACACATTACCATGTGAACTTGTTTTCCAGTAAAATGACTCAGAGTTCGTCAAGAAGGCAGATTCATGTATTTCAGAGAGCTATGTGTCAGCATCTCTGGAAAAAGGTATGGTGTACTGTATTGGCATATCATGCGTGCGTACACACACACACACACACACACACACACACACACACACACTTATTCATTTTCAGCCAGGGAGCTCACACAATTAATAAGCAGCAGAAATGGGATTTGAGCTCAAGCCTAGGGGACTCGCGGGCCAGGCTTTTTGCATTACAGGGAAGACAGGAGCATTGAGTCTGAGTGTGAGGCTAAGCAAAGGTCCAGAGTCAGAGCTGGGGGCTTGAATTCTGGCTCAGCTACATATTGGCTTTATGACCTTGGGCATATTTCTTACACTTTGCTCACTTCCTTGATGCATAAAGTGGGCATAGATGACAATATCTATGTCATAAAGTCGTGTTAAGGATTAAAAACGTCCTTTACATAAAGCTAGTAGCACAGTGGGCAGCATAGAGTAAGCACCTGGGAAATGTTGGCTTGAACCAGTAATAAGGCAATGGGAGTTGTCTGCTAAATCAATGGGTGCCACACTTTTTGGGTCAGTTAAAAAAAAAAATTTGAGCTTGGATTCTGAACACATGGTAATTTACTGATGCAGAGGCATAGATGTGTTCTACTATGCTTGTAGATTATGTATACTGTAAAGCAGATGAAATATAGCTGAAATAAAATATTTTTAATACTTGCCTATCATGACACTTTCATACTAACACTATGCAGCGATACCTAAAGGTATATTTTATATCTATGGCCAGGTGAGTTTCTAATGATTTTTAGTGTTTTGATGATTTCTGGACGATTTTATATGTGCCTGCATATCTATATCTAGATAATTTTGATTTCCTCCCAAGTCTTGTCTTACCTGACCAGGTCTTCATTGCTCGTAGATTCTAACATGAAGAGGCTACTACCAAATAAAAGTATCACCATTTTCTTACTCCCTTAGATCTGAATTCTCACCATTACCTTTAATTCATTGACTGAATGTTTTTCAGCCACCTGCCCATTTTGCAAAGGTTGGTGTAAATAAGACCAGGCAATACGTGTAAAGCCACTAACCTGGAACATGTAAATGACGACACGGAGCAAGTCCTTGGATGCTGGGAACCCCGGGCCAGCACCCTGCTGTCATCCCCTAGGTGTTGTAGAGATCCCATATTTCTTTTAAGAAACCTCACACATCTTACATGATACGTGTCTCTCCTTTGTGTGGACCAACTCACCACCCTGCTGACAATCTGCATGTTAAATGCTGGTAAAGCTCCACTCATTTCTTTAGACCAGAAATCGTATAAAGGGCACTTCTAATGTGTTCTCCTGGAATCCTGATGAATCATTTCGTGCACTCCTTGGAGTGCAGGTGTACCATTTTAGAAACACTGGCTTACCTGATTTGACATTGCCCCTGTGATGCAAGCCCTCACCCTTTCATTCAGCGACTCTGCAAACATTAACCAAGCCCCTGTGAGTACTAGGACCGTGCTAGGCTTGACCCCCGCAGTGCCGCGGTTCTTGCCTTTGGGGAGTATGCAGTAGAACCCTCACCAGGCTAGATCCTGATTATTCTTCCCTGTGGACCGTGACTCTGGACACTGCCAGGCTTGCAGTGCCCTTTGGTACCTAGGCCTGGATTATCTGACAGCCTTCCCAAATTCTTAAAGCCATTGTTTTCCCTCCCCTGGCTAGGGGAGAAGGTACCAGTTCCTGCATTCCTCCGATGGCTGATATCAGTGTGTCTGCCACTCACTGAATGCCCATCTTCGTGAGTGCTGAAAAGCCCCATTCTTTCCAGCCTAATTTCCCTGGATAACTCACCCCAGGGTAGCCTAAAGCCCTTTGCTAGCTCCCAAGCCAGGCCATAACACATGAGAACTGGGTGTGTCCTGTGCCCACACAGGCCTGGTGATTGCCAGTGCTGCAGCCGGAGAAGTGGTGAGCAGTGTGTGTGGACTGGTATCTCGGCCTTGACACGGCAGGGAAGGGTCAAACCCCATGAATGCGGTCTTTCATGACCATGGTACAGGGCCCCCATTTTTTCCTACAGAAAGCCTCCACTTGCTTTCAGAAGTGACGATCCAATGTGAACTTTCATGGTTTATTTATAGCGCTGCCTTATAGAGAGAAAGAAAAGAAGTGATTAAAATGTGCTTTTACAAAATATTTTGTTTTTAAAAGGCTTTCATTGTGTGGGCAAAAAGGAAAGAGAAAAGTCACTGCATTCATTGTGCTGTCTAGACTCTCAAACAAAGAGGGTAGCGTGCTGCAAATTAAGATTGTCCAGCTCCTGCCTGCCGACAAGAAGTATGAATTTTGAGGCCAACTTCAAACAAACCCTTTTGAACAGAAATATATTGTGGGGGGGGGGGTGACTATATTTAGCACGTGTCAGCATTCCCATAATAAATTCATATTGTTATGCTGTGGTAATTTCCAGATCTACTGCAGCCAGTGGGTTCTTGAGGTTTTGGCTTAATGTTAGTTATTTGGAGAAATTAGAAAAGCCAGCAGTGCTGTTTCTGATGACAGCAGTGATTCTCTGGGCATTCTCCATATTGGGTCCAATACCCATAATGAGGCCTGCCTCCCAGGAGACAGGGGAGAGGAGCACGAGTCGTTTTGAGTGCCTATGTAAGCATAACTTTTTTTTTTTTTTTAGAATGCAGTATTTTTTTTATCCTTAAATGATCAAATCCACAGATGTCACTGTAGAAAAATTAGAAAAGAGAAAAAAAATTACCACCCATGCTCATGAGCCTGTTAATGTTCTAATATATTTTCACTCACTGTTTATTGTGCGTATCTAACTCGTGTTTAGGACAAACGTGATTCTTGAGACAGAAATGAGAAACGACGATCTTTTTCACTCCCACTGCCCCCTAACACTTGTGCAGTGGGGCTAGTTTTTTCTCTGCCCTGGTAGTTCCGTTGCTTTCTTAGATAAGTACACAGCCAGCCTCGGGTAATGCAAGTTTTATGGTCTCCTTAAGTTGTGAGACATAGCCCAGATTCAGAAATTAGAATATCAAGGAATATATAATAATCATTACATGAGTTTTATCCCAAGGTAAGACATCTCCCCACTCCCCAGCAAGGGTCTGCTGCACATGACAGGACATAACTGTGATCAGTGTTCTCTCTTCCTCATTCCCTCTCCCGCATATTTGTTTTTCCTCTTGTTCCTAGTTAGACGGTGGAAGGGAAGAGAAGTCAGGGGTGTAGAAAGTTCTCATGTGATCAGCTCCCTTAGCCTACTAGGTGTTTGTAGCTAGGCTCCATCAGAGATTTCTTTTTTTCAATTTTTTTTAATGTTTGTTTTTGAGAGAGCTCGAGTGGGGGAAGGGCAGAGAAAGGGGAGGACAGAGGATCCAAAGCTGGCTCTGTGCTGTCAGCACAGATTGGGGGCTTGAACTCACAACCCATGAGATCATGTCCTGAGCCTAAGTTGGACGCCTAATAGACTGAGCCACCCAGGCACTCCCATCGTAGAGATTTTTTGGAGATCCCCCACTTTTGGAAACTTCTCATGTATAATATCTTGTCCTTGTTAATGCTACTCTTCAAATAGACTGTTTACTCTTCATTCCTTAGACATCCAGTAGGGTCATCTGAAGCTTCTTTATGCAGACCCCCTCTGCCTCATTGGACAGGATATGAAACAATCCATGACCGCTTTCTCACACGTGGGCCACCTAGGGTTCATGGGAACCAGCCATGCCTTTTGGAGTCTGACAGACTCTGGAAGTGCTGGCTGATTCCAGTGCTGGCTCCTTCACTTCTACACTGATGCTGCCCGCCAGCCCTCCTCTTCCAGACGGGCATCTCACTCAGTCCCCTGTGTCCCACAACCTCAGGGACACATATCAGGTTCCCTGTTGTTCTCATTGAAGCCCTGCTCTCTTGACTTCTGAAGGGGGGAATCCTCTCACCCCTCCCCTGGAAGTAGGCCTCATACACAATAATCCAACGATTCAGTCCTAAAACTCTCTGCCCTTCCATGTGGATGAAAGTTCTAAGAGTTGATTAATGGGTCCTCAACCACCTTTTTTTTTTTTTCCTTTTTCCCACCAATTCTTCAGGGTGGTCTGTTTCCAGCTCACTTTGGTATCTTATATCTGTCAACTTTAGATCTCAGCCAAAACTTCCATTTGAGCATTCTGTCACGTGTATGACCCTTAAGTTCATTCATCCCATAGACATTCCCTGAGTGCACGATACACCAGATGCTGAGTCTGGCGGTGGGAATAATTGTAACAGTTCCTGTCTTAAGGAGCTCAGAGTCTAGTCAGGGAGGCTGGTGTGCTAACAAAAAATTGTGGTGCCATGTCATAAATGCTATGATAGATGGTAGCACAAGTTGCTGTGAGGTAGGCCACAGGGATGAGTCAGAAAAAACCTCCTCAGTGGAGTCAATACCTGAGCTAAGTTTAATGTTGAAATCTATACTTATTAAAGGAACCCCTCTTTTTAAACCTTTAAAATCTCTAGTGCTGGTGTTTGTTTCTCAATAATTAATTAATTTTATTTTATTTTTGAAGTTTATTTGTTTTAAGAGAGAGAGAGAGAGAGAGAGAGAGAGTGCATGTGCGCAAGCAGGAGAGGGGCAGAGACAGAGGGAGAGAGAGAATCCCAAGCAAGTTCTGCGCTGTTGGCCCAGAGCCCACGCGGGGCTTGATCTCACAAACTGTGACCTAAGCCAAAATCAGGAGCCGGATGCTTAACCGACTGAGTCACCCAGGCGCCCCCCTCACTAATTTATTTTAAAAACAGGCAAAGGTAATGTGAAGAAGGGAAGAAAGCCCTGGTGTGTACCATTTGTCCACACAACTGTTTCCCTGGGAAAGGAAAGGACATTTATGGAGCACCCTTTATAATACAGATTTCCTGGGTCCCACCCATGAAGGCAGTTCTGGAATGTCCTCTCAAGTCCAAGGCTTGAGGTCAACCAAGAGGAGTATTTCCTGAGGGCATTTTCAGGATTCCAAAGAGCAAGAGGAGGCAGAATCCACTCTGGAAGGACTGCAGAGCACTACTCTGAAAGAAGTGAGGACAGAACAAGAGAGTTGGCAATGGAGATTGCTGAGGCCATCTTCACAAGATATGGGGCTTACTTTAAAGGAACCAGAACTTAGTCTATGAAGGAAAATACGGAGTGAGCGGAGCTCTTAAAATATCCTTGTGGAGTGGAATGGCAGCAGTCTCACTAAAATGTGTTTAAATGTTTGTCCCTCCACAAAATGGCCCCAGATTGTCCTTTTTAAGTTCTTCTAATCATGGTTTCCTTTTCGGTAATTTTTCGTAATTTAGAAAATCTCCCCCTTTCTTATGACTGCCATTTTCTTTTGTCATCACTGTGCTTGCTGACCTCAGCATCTCTTATTTCCTAGTCAGCCCTTTTAAATCCATTGAGGATTTATCTAGATAACCAGATAACTCTCAGAATGTTCATGTCATCCTTGGGGAAGAGTTGGTAGAGCATCCTAGCCAGGGTAGAAGACATATATGTAAGTGATTAGCAGATGAAAAAGTATCAACTTTCCTAACCCTCAAATAACTACAGAGAAGAAGTTTATCTACTTCTAGCAAAGTGTTTATCACACTCTATTTTGATCGCAGTAAATGTCTCTTCCATTCTCTGGTGAGCTCCTTGATTAAAAGGCCCATGCGATCTTCATATCTGTTTCCTGTGCATGTTGAATGCTGCGCTTGGTCCATAGAAGGGGCTTGGTTTATTTTATGAATATTCTAGGTGCTGAGTAAGCAGTAAGTAGACAGAGCTCCTGGCCTCATGTGGCTTGCATTCTGGTTAGGGCAAGGAGTGGGAGGGAAGATAAGGTGTACATAAAGCGGTAAGTACATGGCATACCAGAAACGAATCAGTGGTAAATAAAATATATAATACAATAATTTATATAAATGTAAATAAATGCATAGAAATAATATATAAATTATTTCTTCCCCTGCTACTATGTAAGTTTCCCCAGGACAAAGGGTATGTCACGTGCAAATCTAGCACAATGCCTGGTACATAGTGAGTAATTAATAGATATGTGGAATAAGAAGTTGTACGTACGTTACCCCAGAATCACTATATCCTCAACAATAAGAGTTCCATAACTGTTCCTAAGGCAGCCCTATTTGAGGAGATGTGTCATGCCACTGCCTGCCGTCTCCCTGGTCGAGTCTGTTGGACTCCAGAGTTTGGGTTCATTCCATTCCCCCTAACTTTTCCATCACCTTACCAGCGTTGGGAGACTGCCCAAGGAAACCTAACCCTCTCATTCCTATAATGGAGCCCACACAAGCCGTGGTTGATCTTGATGCTGCACATATCAGCCACGTCCACCTACCCACTGCAATTCACCGTCTGCCCAGTTGCCCCATTGTAAAGACAAGAATGTCCTGAAGTCATATTCTAGAGTTCAAGTAAATTAGACTCAGCCCACAGGCCTCACATCTGTGCTCACAGTGTTAAAGAGTGCTGGAAAAAAGAGCTGACAATGAACTGAAGAGGTCTTTTTTTGTTTTTTTTTAGTCATTTATTTATTTTGAGAGAGAAAGAGAGAGCAGGGGAGGGGCAGAGAAAGAGAATCCCAAGCAGGGTTCATACTGCCAGTGTGGAGCCCGACATGGGGCTCGAACCCATGAACCGTGAGAGCATGACCTGAGCTAAAATCAAGAGTCAGACGGTTAACCTACTGAGCCACCCAGGCATCCCTGAACTGAAGAAGTCTTAAACATATTATCCTGAAGAGCAGGTGCAAAATGGGTTTCATTCAGTTATTGTAATCTTGAGTTTAAGTAAACAGTGTACTTAGTCGCTAATTATATTGCCTTCTTAAGCCCTCCTCTCCAGGTAATGAGAAGGGAAAATAATTTCCTGCTTTCTGCAGGTGGTCTTTTTTTTTTTTTTTTTTTTTTTTCTGCAGGTGGTCTTAAAGGTGCTTTGCCTTTTGGGGTTGGTTATGCCCAGAAGCCTTCAGTACTCAGTCATTTATTAAGCCCAGTCTGTTTGGTCATAGATTTAACTTTTAATGTTCATTGGGTTTTATTCTCACCACCAAAGAGAAGTTGGAAAAAAAAAATGGACCAACTGAATATCCTAAGGGGGAGTGGTATCTAATTAGAATGTTCTTGCACATGACAAATCACTTTGATTTTAGCTTGCCAACTCAGCTCTTTTTTTTTCCATTTGACAGGAGGCAATGTCTAGAATGAGCAAAGTTGGGAAAGTTGTGTTTCCCAGACTTGAGGATAAAAGGTAAGTTTGTATTTTTTATATGCACAATACTGAGGAATGAGGCCATACAAGGATAAGTAACTGGAGAGCTAGAATAAACCTTGGGGGCTTCTAATCCATTTCTTTCATTTAATAGTTGACACAACTGAGTCCCAAAGAGGTGAAGTTACTTTGTTACCTAAAGTCACAGAGCAAGGTAGGGCCAGACCAGTGGGTCAAATACAGACTTCTGAACTCTCAGACCACTAATCTTTTCCCTGTGTCATTAGCTGCAAGTCTGGTCTTTTGTTCTAAAATGGGGGATCTCTTACATCTTCCATTAAAGGACACAGTAGCATCTGTCTGTCCTTCCACCCTTTGCATCTCTTGGCATTGGGGACTACAACATGACCTTGGTCAGTATTTTAACCCCAATTCACAAAACACTACTTTACTGAGCTCCTGCTATAGGCAGCACATTATGGTAATTTGCCTGTGGCCAGGGTTTAGAGGGGAATAAGACATAATCTTCTGTATGCACATAGATCATTTCAGAACGAAAGGAGAGGTTCTACAATAGAAGTATTACCAGGTGACAAAGTAATCCAAGGAAGAAAGGAATGTGACCCTGTAGGGGTGAGAGAAAGCTTTTGAGAGGAGACAAAGTCTACACTGTCTTTAATGCTGGAAAGAAATGGTCTCCCAGACCAAGACAGGAAAGGACATTCTCAGTGGAGGGAATAACATGTGCAAAGTTATAAAGGTGGGAACAGCTTGCTATATTTAGGTAACCATAAACAACATAGAATTCTGAAATACAAAGTGTGAGATGGAGAGTGGCAGGAAGTACAATAGGCGAGAGGGGGATGTGGAGGGGGTCATCTCATAAGGAGCTTTGAGGCCGTGATGGAAACCTCATCCTGTGGGCAGACTGGGGATACTGAACTTCAGGCAGCGGTAGGACCTAGCCAGACACAGATTTTAGAAAGATCCCTGTCAGAGAGTGAATTAGAGGACCCAAGGGTAAAAGCAGAGAGGCCACACGGAAGTCTTTTCCATCTGGGTGACAGATGAAAAACACCTATATTAAGTCATTGGCACTGAGTTTAAAAATGGAAGGATAGGGGCGCCTGGGTGGTGCAGTCGGTTAAGCGTCCGACTTCAGCCAGGTCACGATCTCGCGGTCCGGGAGTTCGAGCCCCGCGTCAGGCTCTGGGCTGATGGCTCGGAGCCTGGAGCCTGTTTCCCATTCTGTGTCTCCCTCTCTCTCTACCCCTCCCCTGTTCATGCTCTGTCTCTCTCTGTCCCCAAAATAAATAAACGTTGAGAAAAAAATTAAAAAAAAAAAATGGAAGGATAGGGGTGCCTGGCTGGCTCAGTTTGAGAACATGCGAGTCTTGATCTTGGGGTCATGAGTTTGAGCCCCACGTTGGGTGTACAGATTACTTAAAAAATAAGATCTTTCTCAAAAAAATAAAACAATGAAAATGGAAGGACAGTTGTCCAAGTGGCTTTTATAATTTTAGGGATGTATTTGAAGTTAAGCATAAAAGCAAATCCCACCTCTGTAACAGGCAAAGGTGCTGATCCCACCGAAGAAGCATGATCAGTATTTAACAAAGTTGGAAATGTCCATGGAAAAAGCAATCCAGTTCCTTTTAATTTTCTTAAAGCAGGTTTCCACATGGAGTTGGATTGTTAACCCTCCGAATATAAAGCCCTCCCTGAATTCTGGAGTCAGAGAGGCAGGCCATTTTACATGGGGGAGCTCAAGTCAGGAGCATTGAGAGGTCTGAGTCCCCAGTGGCCTTGGAAGTCATCGGCTAGCAGCTTCCTCCTTTTGTAGAAAGATTCTTGTTCTTCGTCTCTGCTCTGACCCTCCCAAGACATTTGAGGGAAGTCTATTTTTAAGTTCTTTCAGTAAATCCACATGTTCTTTTGAAAAGCATCCTTAGCTTGTCAGCTGGGAGCCCTCCTCTGGGGAGGCAGCACATGTGGTGCTCTAGCACCATCTACAGGCAGCCCAAGGTTTGCAAGTAGAAAGCTAACACTTCCTTATGAAAGACTTCAGCATCTCCTCAGTACCTCAAGTCACATTACTATCTGTACGAGACGTTTACTTAGGTTTGTGCCCCACAGAAGCCACTGACTGACTGTGGGGAGAATAAGAAGAGAGGAAATTCAGCTGATTTTAAAATTTAGGACCACAGAGAGCATAATCTAGTGACTCTGGTTCAATATGCTTTTTTCAGAAAGATCCTCAATCTCATCCTTCTACCCAGACCAAATTTATCTGTAAACGTAGTCACTTAAAAGTGCCCTGGGGAAAAAAAAAAACCCATGCTTCAAAGAGAAGGATCAACAGAGTAAACAGGAAATCTGCAAAATAGGAGAAAATATTTGTGTATCATATATCTAATAAAGGATTAATACATAGAATATACAGAGTACTCTTAAGACTCAACAACAATAGGGGTGCCTGGATGGCTCAGTCGGTTAAGCGTCCGACTTCAGTTCAGGTCATGATCTCGCGGTTCGTGGGTTCAAGCCCTGCCTTGGGCTCTGTGCTGACAGCTCAGAGCCTGGAGCCTGCTTCACAGTCTGTGTCTCCTTCTGTCTGCCCCTCCCCCATTCACGCCGTGTCTCTGTCTCTCAAAAAAAATGAATGAACGTTAAAAAAAATTAAAAAAAAAAAAGACTCAACAACAACAATAACAACCCAAATCAAAAGTGGGCATCGATCGTGAGTAGATATCCCTCTAAAGATTACATACAAATGGCCAATAAGCACATGAGGAGATGTTCAACATTGCTAATAATTAGGGCAATGCAAATGAGATACCACCTTACACCCATTAGGATGATTACCATGAAAAAAGAGAAAATAACAAGTGTCAACAAGGATACGGAGAAATTGGATCCCTTGTACACCATTGGGAGAAGCATGATATGATGCAGCCACTGTGGTGGTTCCTCAAAAGCTAAAAATAGAATCACCATATGATCCAGAAATTCCGCTTCTGGGTATGTACCCAAAAGGACTGAAATCAGCATCTCAAACAGAAATTTCTACTCACATGCTCATAGCAGCATTGTTCACAGTGGCTAAAATGCGGAAGCAACCCATGTAGCCAGTGGCGGGTGAATGGCTAAAGAAAAGTACATACATACAGTGGAATATTATTCAGCCCTAAAAAGGAAGGACATTTTGACACATGCCACAACATGTGTCAGTCCCATTTACAGATAAAGAAATTTAGACACAAATGGATTAAATAACTTACCCAGGGTCACAACATGGATGAACCTTGAGGGCATGATGCTAAGTGAAAAAAGCCAGTCACAAAAGGACAAATATTATAGGGTTGCACTTATATGAAGTACATAGAGTCAAATTCATAGAGAAAGTGGAATGGTGGTTGCCATGGGCTGCAGGAAGGGGGAGAAGGCGGAGTTGGTGTTTCATGGGCACAGAGTTTTAGTTTTGCAAGCTGAAGACAGAGCTGTGGATGGAATGGTGATGGTTGCACAGCAGTGTGAGTGTATTTAATGCCACTGTGGTGTATACTTAAAAATGGCTAAATTTCATGTTACGTATATTTTACAATAAAACATTTTTTGAGAAAAGGAAAAAGCACGGGGGGAAAATGTGCCTTGGACCTCAGCTTCCCATGTGTAAAAAAAGGAAAAATATAGTCTATCCATCTTTTGGTGTTCCAGGATAACGGAAGGATATAAGAACAACATTAATCCCTGTTTGTGAACACTTGACAGCTCACAGAATATTTCATGTCTAAAATTCAGTCAATCTGTGACGGAGGTACGGCTATCATCCCTCTTACGGCAGGGAAACGGAGACACCATTTAAAGAAGTTGTCCAGGGGCACCTGGGTGGCTTGGTTGGCTGAGTGTCTGACTCTTAATTTTGGCTCAAGTCATGATCCCAGGGTCATGGGACCAAGCCCTACATCAGGCTCTGCACTGAGCATGGAGCTTGCTTAAGATTCTCTCTCTCTTTCTCTCTGCCCCTCTCCCCGCTCACGCTCTTTTTCTCTCTCTCTAAAATAACAAAAAGAAAAAAATTTTTTAAAGTTGCCCAAAGTCACCCAGACTTCTCTGCCTGTGAAGCCAATACTTCTTCCACTGGGCAAAGAATAAGACCAATGAACAAAGTTGCTGCAAAGTTGTCAGGATTAAAATTGAAAATCTTCAGGGCACCTGGGTGGTTCAGTTGGTTAAGTGTCCGACTTTGGCTCAGGTAGTGATCTCATGGTTCATGAGTTTGAACCCCACGTCCGGCTTTCTGCTGTCGGTGCAGAGCCCACATGGGATCCTCTGTCCCCCCGCCCTCTCTGCCCCTCCCCTGCTCAGACTCTCTCTCAAAAATAAATATTTAAAAAACAAAATAAAAAATAAAAATTGAAAATCTTCAAGTATATGAGAAGGTTATTGACCCAAACTCCCTTCAAAAAGGTTTGATATTCCAGAATGGAGATATCCATCTCATATAATATAAGAAGTATTTAATGGTAAATTGTCATAGAGTATTGTTAGAAGGAGAAAACTTCTGTCCCCAAAATCATTCTATGATTAATAAATTTCGAGGCTCATAGAATGGGTTTTAGTAGAATCTACTTAGTGCAAGAGTGTTGATAATGTTGGAATATTAATTTTTTTAAATGTAGTAACCATAATCGGCACTGATAACCCTAAGTTCCGGACACTATTCTCAGTGTTTTTCATTCATTGCCTCATTTAATTCACCTAACAGCTCCATTGAGGTAGATTCTATAATTATTCCCATTTACAGATAAAGAAATTTAGATACAAATTGATTAAGGAACTTAGCCAGGGTCATACATGGCTTGGTAGATTCTGGAATGTTCTGGAAAGAACTCTTCTGGAAGGAGTTCTCAGGAAAGAAGTCCTCTGGAAGGAAGTTGGCTTCCTCAATTCCATGTCAACCCCACCTCATGTCAGCCCCTCCCAACCAAGAGGAGTAAGGACAAAGTTACAAGTGTTCAAGTATAATTTGTCTTAGCTGCTATTATCCCTTTCAAAATCAGGCTGCCTTGTGGCCAACACCACATTCTAACAGGTCCAGGGATAACAAGTCTACCAGGACCCAGATGGAGAGGAGGATGGGAGGGCAAGATCCACCCAGGGATGCCTGGACGGCAGGGCACAACTAGAGGGAAGGCCTTAGTGACATTTTCACAGGATTGTACTCCCAGATAAAGCAGTCTGCAAAGGAAATGTAGGTGTGGAATCCACAAAGGGTGATGAAAATGTTCAGTCTCTTCTCTTTTCGGGCTGTGGTTTTTAAACCAGTCATCAAACCTGGGGCTAGTCATAAATGAAATATTTATGAAAGCTGGGAGTGAGAAGGGGCCTATGTTGAGCCTAAGCCTCTTAGTATGTTATAGTGGAGGCTGTGAAGTCAGACAGACCTCAGTCTGCATTCCAGCCTCGCTAGTCTTTAGCTGTCCTACTTTAGATACGCCTCTCTGAGCAAATGTCTTCCCTTCTACAATGAGGATAATAACACCCCATGTAGGTTAGGGATAATAGCGATGAATCATGCTGATCCATTGCTCAGGATGTTAGAAGCATTCACAAAATGGGAGACGTCTGCATGACCATAAGGGATATATTCCTGTTCTTCTGAATATAAGGGGAAGCTGCATCGCGGTTGTGTCTGAGATCATTCAGCATATTCATTTTTCTCCCACAGATACTATGACAAGAAATACCAAGTATTCCTGAAGCTGGTTGAACACCAGAAGGAATATGCAGCAATCATGAAAGGAGACTGAGCAGAGCATGCAGGTGCCAGTGCCAGAAGGTTCTGCGTCACTACATCAGGGATTTCTGTCTTATCTTATATTCAAGACCCTTTAGGTATCACTCTATCATTTCTGTATCGTCTCTTAATAAAGGCAACCAAGACGTGTGCAACCAGAACTAGAGTCTTCCATCCCAAAATACCACCATGATGTAGTTAGCAGTTTCTGCAGACACTACCATAAAGACAGAAGTTTTCCATAAGGTTATAGGGTCTCCCATGGGACGAGACCTTGGAGCCCATTCAGCCCAGGGAAAGCTTGCACTGGTTGAGTCACTGTCAGCCATCAAATGAAAGACTTGCATTGCTTTAGGTATGACAGCTAATGTTTATTTTATAGTGTGGCTGAAAGCCTATTATTAACGTCTTATTTGGGAATAATTTCAAACTTACAGAAAAGTTGCAAGAATAGGAATTATGCAAGGAACACCCATGCATCTTTTACCTCTAATATATTCACCCCATTGGCTTTACCAATTGTACGTTCTTTCCACACACATATATATACCTGTATATGTACATACACACACGTGAATTTTTGAGTCATTTGAGAGTGAATTTCCTTAGACTTTTTATATAGCACTTTTATTTAATTTTCACTCATATTCCAGTTTTGTCAATAACTCAGTGTCCTTTATGGCATCCCACCCCCCCCCCCGGCCCCTCCTGTGTAGGATCCAGTCTAGAGTCAGATACTGCATTTCATGACAGAATCCTCATCTTGCAATTACCATGTTAAAAATAGGTACTGGTAGGAATCATCAGTGGATCCAGGAGGGAATTTTAACAAGTGGCAGGATGTATGCGTGGTCTTAAAATGTCTCCTCCCAGATTGTTTAGTACTTACAAGAGGAGAAACAACATTAACTATACAGGGAAGAAATGGGACAGCATCTTGATTGGGGGATGAAAATTAACTTCATATGGGTAGATGGACATCACGTGCCTCTGGATGTGCTAGCCTGAGGTCACAGCATCAGTCTGGCTGGGAATGCATAGCCTGAATCTAATCATAAAAAAAACATCAGACAAACCCAAAATGGGCAACATTCTATTTTTTAATGGACTATATTCTTCAAAAATGCCTGTGTCATAAAGACAAAGAAAGGCTGTGTAAAGTTTCCAGATTAAAGAAAACTAAAAAAAAAACATAAAGACTATAAAAGCTTTCGATGGAGACAAGTATTTGAAGAAAAAAAAAAAGAAGGTTGATACCATAACACATGCATAAACACACATAGACATACACATTTGTACATATACACACTCACACACAACATTCCAGACCCAAGAGTAACCACTAATGTTGGCTCTAGAGCCACCATAACTCAGATGAGTTTGGATAGAGGACATGTAGACTTCAGCAGGTAGGGAAGAAAAGTCACTACAGGTCAGTCCATAAACATCATTTTATTTTTTTTTTAATTTAAATCCAAGTTAGTTGACACGCAGTGTAATAATGGTTTCAGGAGTAGAATTTAGTGATTCATCACTTTCATGTAACACCCAGTGCTCATCCCAACAAGTGCCCTCCTTAATACCCATCATCCATTTTAGCTCATCCACCCACCCACCTCCCTTCCAGCAACCCTCAGTTTGTTCTCTGTATTTAAGAGTCTCTTATGGTTTGCCTCCCTCTCTGTTTTTATCTTATTTTTCCTTCCCTTCCCTTATGTTCATCTGTTGTGTTTCTTAAATTCCACATGTGAGTGAAATCATATGATATCTGTCTTTGTCTGACTGACTCATTTCTTTTAGCATAATACATTCTAGTTCCACCCATGTTGTTGCAAATGGCAGGATTTGATCACCAAGTAATACTCCATTGTATATATATACCACATCTTTATCCATTCCGTCAGTCGATGGATATTGGGCTCTTTCCACAATTTGGCTATTGTTGACAGTGCTGCTCTAAAGATTGTTTACAGGGACATGTGCCCCTTTGAATTAGCATCTTTGTATCTTTTGGATAAATACCTAGTAGTGCAATTTCTGGGTCATAGGGTAGCTCTATTTTTAATTTTTTTGAGGAACCTCCATACTGTTTTCCAGAGTGGCTGCACCAGTTTGCATTCCCACCAGCAAGGCAAAAGAATTCCCCTTTCTCCACATCCTCGCCAACATCTGCTGTTTCCTAAGTTGTTCATTTTAGCCATTCTGACAGGTGTGAGGGGATGTCTCATGGTTTGATTTGTATTTCCCTGATGATGAGTGATGTTGAACATTTTCTGTCTGTGAGCCGTCTGGGTGTCTTCTTTGGCAAAGTGTCTATTCATGCCTTCTACCCATTTCTTCACTGGGTTATTTGTTTTTTGGCTATTGAGTTTGGTAAGTTCTTTCTAGACTTTGGATACTAACTCTTTATCTGATATGCCATTTGCAAGTATCTTCTCCATTCCATCAGTGGCCTTTTAATTTTGTTGATTGTTCCCTTCACTGTGCAGATGCTTTTATCTTGATGAGGTCCCAATAGTTTGTTTTTGCTTTTGTTTTCCTTGCCTTCCGAGACATGTCTAGTAAGAAGTTCCTGTGGCTGCAGTTAAAGAGGTTGTTGCCTGTTTTCTCCTCTAGGATTATGATGGTTTCCTGTTCAACATTTAGGTCTTTCATCCATTTTGAGTTTATTTTTGTGTATAGTGTAAGAAAGTGGTCCAGGTTCATTCTTCTGCATGTCTCTGTCCAGTTTTCCCAACACCATTTTGCTAAAGAGACTGTCTTTTTTTCCACTGGATATTTTTTCCTGCTTTGCCAAAGATTAGTTGGCCATACATTTGTGGGTGCATTTCTGGGTTCTCTATTCTTTTCATTGATCTATGTGTTTGTTTTTGTGCCAGTATCATACTGTCTTAATGATTACAGCTTTGTAATATGGCTTGAAGTCCAGAATTGTGATGCCTCCCACTTTGCTTTCCTTCTTCAACATTTCTTTGACTCTACAGGGTCTTTTCTGGTTCCATACACATTTTAGAATTGTTTGTTCTAGCTCTGCGAAGAATGCTGCTGGTATTTTGAAAGGGATTGCATTGAATGTGTAGATTGCTTTGGGGACTATCAACATTTTAACAATATTTGTTCTTCCTGTCCATGAACAGGGAATGTTTTTCCATTTCTTTATGTCTTTTTCAGTTTCTTTCATAAGCTTTCTTAGTTTTCAGCATATAGATCTTTCACCTCTGATTAGGTTTATTCCTAGTTATTTTATGATTTTTGGTTCAATTGTAAATGGGATCTATTCCTTGATTTCTCTTTCTGCTGCTTCATTATTGGTGTATAGAAATGCAACTGATTTGTAGACATTGATTTTATATCCTGCAACTTTTCTGAATTCACATATCAATCCTCGCAGTTTTTTTGTGGAGTCTTTCAGGTTTTCCACATAGAATATCATGTTGTCTGCGAAGAGTGAAAGTTTGATTTCTTCCTTGCCAATGATCTTCCTTTGCCAATGATTCTTCCTTGCCTTTTATTTCTTTTGGTTGCCTGATTGCTGAGGTTAGGACTTCCAGTCCGTCAACAAACATCTTGAAGTTCTTAATCTGTGCCAGGTACTGTGCAAAGCACTCGAGCACAGGGGTAAATAAAGTATGGCCCAGATCTCCCCATTTAATGAGAGATAGAGACAAGTGACTACACTGTAAGAGGCACTGCAATAAAAAGGGCACCTGCTGGAGCAGCTGGGTGGCTCAGTCGGTTAAGTGCCTGACTTCACTCTGGTCACCATCTTGCACTTCATGGGTTTGAGCCCCGCCTCGGGCTCTGTGCTGGCAGCTCAGAGCCTGAAGCCTACTCTGGATTCTGTGCCTCCCTTTCTGTCCCCTCACCCACTCACACTCTGTCTTTCTCTCTCTCAAAAATAAACATTAAAAAAAAGGGGGGAGGGGGCACCTGCTGCCGTGGAGTGCATCAAACACCCGGAAAAGGAAGAAGCAGCAGAGGGTTGACAGGTAGGATGGAAAGGAACATGGTATAATGGCTTTGAGCCCTGGCTCGGGTTTCTGGGCCTGGCTTTCCCTCTTATTAGCTGTGCCACTTGGGAAAGACCCTTAACCTTCCTAAGCTTCAGTTTCCTTATTTTCAAAATGCAGATATTCATAGTACCTTAGTACTTTACAGGATTACATAAGGATTAAATGAGATGATATATGTAAAGCACTTAGGTTAACTTCCTGGACCATGCCTATTTTTTGCAGGGCCTGGTACCTAGAAATTGCTCAGAATATTATAAAAATTACCGAGTAGGATGACCCTACCCACTTGTGAAGGCCAGCTCTACAGTGGCATTCAATGCTATCCAAAGGATATTGACATCTTGGACATGGTCCAGGTTGAAGGTGGGTATGTGTGTCCAGTCAAGCAGCAGGAGCAAGTCCAGCTCATTCAGCTTGCTAGACCCCAGCCAGCACCTGGGCCAGAGATGAGAAGGATTGGGGAGTTGGGCTCAGCACATCTGAGGAAAAGTCGGGTACAGTAGGACCCAGGCATGATGTCAGGACCACATCCGGACAGGCTTAAACTGGTAAAGCAGATCAGCACTGACTCAGAAACAAGGGCAGGCCTGGGCCTGCTCTGGCAAAGCAGAAGTGCTGTGCAGGGTAGGAACACGGAGGAAGGGGAATGAAGAATTTTCCTCTATGTTCTCTCTAGTCCTTAACTACAGTGCTGAGAGGCAGACAGCACTAACCTCACATTCCAGCTGAGAAAGTAAGGCTCAGAAAGGATGAGCAGCTTGTCCAGGGTCCCCCAGGTGATAGGGCTGGCATTCAAATTCAGATCCGTCCCGGTGGAGAGCTTCGGGGGTCACCCCCTTATCATAGCTGTAGAGGAATTCTGCCCCAGCACCTGCTCTTTAGTGACAGTGCTCATGCTGTGAGTGTCCCATGCTCTCAAGCAACTGCTCTCCCACTCAAACATGACCCGGGGTTCCCCATGCTTTATAGAAAAAGGAAAACACACACCGATGAGTCAAGGATCATGGGAACCCTAGGAATCCGCTGGCATCTCAACAGTGAGGGACAGCTTGATAGAAAAGCTGAAAGATCTTGGGCAAGATTCTTAACCCCCAGGCCTCAGTTCTCCCCATGGGTCAACACGATAATCCTGCTACCTACCTTTTAGGGTTAGTGGTAAGGAATCAGAAAACTATGTGTAAAGTTCCTAGCACAGAGCCTGGCAGTAACAGGCACTCCACAAATACTGTTTCTACAGTGTTCTCTTTGGGCCACCTGGCCAGAGGGTTAATTCCTAAGAAAATTCTGGTTCCTACTATAAAGCCAGTGTTTTAGGAAAATGTAAATGTCTGTGTGTGTGGATTTCTATAACCATATGTAGCTTGAAAACAAAAATTTTAATGGCTCCAATACTCACCTTCTTGCACTGGGAAAGGAGGCTTTATTTAATGCACACATGTAAAGTATAAGTACATTTTGCTTTCATGAAGAAGAATTACTGCGTGGCCAGAATGGTTTGTGGGATTTTTGTTTTGTTTTGTTGCCTACCGAAACCTTTTCTTTCAAGTTGAAGCCAGCCTTGCTTAACGAATCATTTTGCTGAGGAACACATTATAGGTTTTTAGTTTTGACCCCAAATACTTGCCATATGTGAAGAACATAAATGGGGCTTTCAAAGGAGCCCGAGAGAACAAAAGCGGGGAAAGGGAAGTGGGGAATAAAAGACAAGAATGGCAACATGCAGGGTTGCCATAACCCTCAGATGCGACGCCAGTGTTTGCTGGTCCACATGAGGCATATGGGAGGGATGCCCTCTCTTAGGGAGACCCAGACGGGGCATTGGCCTTTATATTCAGAGCATAGTTGATGTGGTTGCCAGTTGCACTGGGAACAAGAGGGATACAGGGGTATAAGTTCCAAAGGGAGCAGTAAAAATAAGAAAGAAAAGAAAAGGAAAGGGAAGGGAAGGGAAGAAAAAAAAGAAAGAAAAAGAAAAAAGAAAAGAGAAGAAAAGAAAAAAAAGAAAAGAAAAAGGAAAAGAAAAAAAGGACATCCTGGAAACTCCCACTGAATCATCAGGTGAAGGTAAGAAGCTGAAACATTAACATGAGCTGCCCTTTCTCACACACCTGAGGATAACCAAGTTATTGGGGCTTATGTGTCCCCCTGCACTGGCCTGTGAGCTCCTCTTTGGGCACCAACCCTCTTAGGACCTTGTTCTCTGCACCTAAACAGTTCCTGGCACATGTGGGTGCTCGATAAATGAATAAACGCATAAACACAAGCTGTTTGTCTGCACAGAGGTGACTGGTAGAACTAAAAATGTCTCAGAAGTAACTCACTTGGGGGTCAGTCTATGATAACGTGTGAATGTGCCTTTATTTAGGTAATGTCGAAGACTTTAAAATGTGCCATGGTCAGTAAGGGTTAAGAAAGTCCTGCCTGATGCCTAACGACTTGCTTTTTAGTTTTTTATCACACACACATACGAATAGCCGCACACCTTCGTTTTGGATTGTAGCTCAAGCTTAGAAACCTTTTGCAAATTTTCAGCGTTGTTACAGACCATTTCCTGTAGGGTCCCTTAGGGGAAGCCAATTGCGTCCTAGTTTAGAAATGCCCATTGTTCAGCCCGGCCACAGTACACATGCTTTCAAAATTCAAGGGCATAGTTACAAATAATTACCATCAAAGGATTTAAAATGAAGGACATTGTCGCTAAATAAGAAACTAATGACTGAGCAGAGCTGTGTAATGTAATTATACTTAAGATGGGCCTTCTGATGAATCACAGAGGAATCTTTGTGCTGCCTTGTGTCTCCATAAATGCACTTAACTGCTATTGACAGTAATAGGAGGGAGTCAAATATAAAAAGCTTTTTTTTTCCTTTTCGAGTTTCTAGAGGGAGTTAGAAAGAAAAAGTACATTTTTTAAAAAGGATGCTTTGCCCAGTACCTCTGAATACTTGACAATTATATGAAATTATTAAACGAAAGTCACTTAAATGAAAACCAAGCCCACTGCTAATAAATTCAGGTTTCTCTATCATTAACAACCCCCTGAATCTTATGGTCAGTTTCCATTCTGCACAGCAAATCTCTTAAACTTACATATTAAGTGTTTCTATGAACCTAATTTTTATTTACTTAATTCATGCCTGAAGCCTTCATTAGAAGTGTTTTCTTATTAAAATCGGGGGTGAGCCTGGCTCCCTGCTGTACAATTTTAACACATTTGAAAGGGAAAATGTTTTATTGATTAATATCTGATACTTAGGCAAAGCCAATAGTGATACCTTCCCTTTGAATATTTCTTGATGGTTTTCATCTTGATTGTGCATACATCATCCCAGCTACTCCTCATAATAAATTGGGTGAGGGAGGCCTGAGAGGGAGTACAATCCCACTCTACAAGATACAAAAACCATGGCTCCAAGAGTATAAGTAACTGGCCTAAGATTGTGTAGCTGAAACACGGAGGCGGTACCACTCCACTGCCTCTCCCTAAATAAATTCAATTAGCTTATTTGTGCAACAGAGGATGATTCATTAGTTTGCTAATTGCTCTCTCCTCCATGGTTCCCTTCTTTAGCAGATGTATAAATATCTAGGAGGCCCCTTCTGATGCTCATTGGTTGATGAACGTACTGTGTTATTTCTGTTGGCAAGCACAGTGGTAAAGTGAGAAGGCCTTGAGCCATGGAGTCACTGAGTTCTTCTTCAGATCACTGCTTCACTACTTACTAATTGACATGGTATGTGAACTCACGCAAGCCAGTTAACCTCTGAGTCTCTGTGTCGTATCCTAGAAAGTGGGAGAAAAGAAAATCTGCCTCATGGCTGATGTGAGGAATAAACGGGATGATGTTTCGAAGTGCCTGGCACCGTGCCTGATGTAAAATAGAAGTGCAACAAGTACGAATTTTTCTCCTCATCCAATCCATTTTTATATTATCAAGTTTCCAGAAGCGTTGCTTCTGGTCAAGTTGAACAACTTAATGTTCGTTTTCTGTGGGTAAATCTTCTGTGTTCTGTCATCAACCACCAACTATTATTGAGCTCTTACTATGTCAGGAGATCTGGAATAGTCCCTGTGGAAACACAATGGGGCCAGCATCAGGTTCAAGAGAGGGGACAGTCATCCAAAGAGATTTCACAGAAATTTTGAACCAGGTGGCCAATGAGCACCAGAGTTGATAGGCATGACAAGAGGTCCAAGGATGCCAGTAACATAGGTCTGTCTGGAAAGGCTCATCTAGAAATGATGAAAGCTGACATCTGTCCAGCCTTGCCTTTCTGGGATCTGCAAAGCTATAGGTACTAAAAGTCTTCTGCCTGAAGATTCAGCTCTGCTCCATCTTTGAGGTAACCCATGCTGAGGCAGGCCATATATATCCAGTTCAGACCAGCCCTACCTCCCGTGGCACGTGGGTCTGGAATTCATCCTTTTGCCATTGGCTAACTGGGCACCTGGAGCCTCACCAAATCATAGGCTTCTCCCCTAAAATATAAATACATGTTTGTCTAATCTGGCACAATCCCTTGAAATTGTGCAATTATCTTTTGCTCGTCACAAAGCAAGATAAGTGTTGACTCTTCTCACATGGTTCACTATGTTATTCCTAAACCATTTGTCAAAGACCATGCCTCACATTACCTTTCATTCCACCTGTAATCCTCCTGTGCTCAGGCCTTGTTTACTTATTCTCTCTTTTCTGCCCTCACTACTTCCTTCAAATTTGACTTCTGAAACTCTCGTTGGCTTTCCTTCAACCATAGGTTGGTTAAATTCTCCTTCCTGCTTCCCTGACCTAAAATCATCTTTCCCATCCCACTTGGCTCCAGAAAATCCTGTCTCTAAGTTAAGCCATATGGAAAGCTTATCTCCCTGCACTTAGCAAATAGAAACCAAGGCTGAGTGTCTCATTGGCCCTCCAGTTTTCCTCTTCAGGCTAGTGTCCTGCCTTGAATTTTAGGCTGCTTGGACAGAGTCCAGATACGTTATCTAACATTTAGCAAAGGCCAAATCCAGTTCCCTGTAATTCTCTAGCCACCAACCTAGGCCTTACTTTTGCCCAGACAAACTTCCCAGAAAGGATCTAAGGTACTCAGGTATACTTTCCGACTAGACACTTCTATTGCTATGCCAACCATTCTGATGTGAGTAATAGCAATTAACAGTGTTCTGTTTCCTATTCCTGGCCCCCTTATAACCAGTTGTGTTCAATGAGCTGTGAGAAATGGTGGGTGTTATTCCTGGACCAAGTTTTCTTGTCATCAGTGCACAAATTCCCAGAGCTTTCTTTTCTGCTACAGTACAACTCGCAGTTTTCCAGATGGGGATTCTCTCTCAGCCTGGGGTCCAGAGTGAGGATGACTGGTACCCAACTAGCCAACAATGAACATGTAGCTTGAGTGAGGCATAAACTTTTGTTGTGGAAAACACTGAGATTTTAAGGTTGTTTCTTACCTCAGCATAATCTATCCTTACTGATACACTCTGTACTGTTTGAGCCACACTGACCCATATGAGGCTGACTTTGCCATGATCAGAACAGCAGGCTCAGTCTTGCGTAGGGAAAGACTTATCGCTCAATTAATCCCCTTGGTCTGTGCTCTGAACAACCAACCCATCATGCTTCCTTTTCAAGCATGCCCTGAATGATCAATCTCCCAGGAAATCAGCAGGACACCCTCTTACCTTACTCCAAGCCGGGATTTCCCAATAGCAGCTTACATGATGTTTATTTCCTTTATAAGAAATATAGAGACTGGCCGTCATCAAGTCAACTTGCAGATTCAATCACTGCATCAAAGATCCAAGTGCTTTTTCCTTCTCTTCCCCTAGCCTTGACCTAAAGTGCGTGACTTTCTGATTGCAAGATGCTGCAACCTTTAGAGGCATCTATTTTTCAGGTAACAGCATCCAAGGCATAATAAGACCTTCTCTGTATGCCATCTTTTTTTCCCTCAGGTCTCACTAGCCAGATTGTGCATTGCTGCCATTAGGGACTGCCAAAACTGGCCTGGAGACCTCATGATGCACCGAGACTGGGCCTGCTGCTATTCCAGTGAAATCAGGTTCTGTCATAACAGGTTTTCCTTGGGAGAAAAGAGCCATGGTCAACTAAGGTTGGGACACAGTGAGTTAAATAGGCTTTGTTATTACACAATATCTTAGAATAGTCTTTTGATATGCTATGTACCCTGTGAATCTCCAAGAGAGAGACAAAGTTGAAGTTGTGAAGCATATATCCCAGACTTATTCCATCAAAGTCTTGTACAGAGCATCTCATTGTACTCATATAGAACCACCCCAGTAATTTGGACCCTAATTAACCAAGAGTTCATAATGTTTTGACCAGAATTGTATGAATGTTTTCTTTCATGTTAACTGTGACTAGGAGGTTTATTCAGCAAATTAATGGCTACTAAATGAAATTTGGTTGTTTTACCTAATTATAGAAACAAAATGCTATTCACTACTTTACTATGTCAATTTACTATATTCACTGCTTTATCAAATAATGTCTTCCAAATGAATGTTACTAATTATCAATGTCTATGCTAGTCATTAAAAATAGGCTCAAAGAAGACTTCAATTTAGAAACACATTTTAAGAAGGCTTTCAGTTAAATTATCCTTTCAGTTAAATTAAATTGTGGCTCTAGGAACGCCTGAGTGGCTCAGTCGGTTAGGTGTCTGACTTCGGCTCAGGTCATCATCTCACAGTTTGTGGGTTCAAGCCCCGCATTGGGCTCTGTGCTGACAGCTCAGAGCCTAGAGCCGGCTTCAGATTCTGTGGCTCCCTCTCTTTCTTCCCCTCCCCCACTCATTTTCTGTCTCTCTCTCTCTCTCTCTGTTTCAAAAATAAACAAACATTAAAAAAAAATTGTGGGTCTAAAAGCACCGTAGATCAAACCATTGGGATAGCAAATGTCAACTACTAATGATCCTGCATTTCTTTCTGATTTTTTCAAAGCTAGTATTTCCATTTATTCCAACTTTTAAGTCTTCCTCCCCTCTATTATATACTGCACGTAGAAAACTCCCTACCCACATATAGCAGGCTGAAAACATCTCCTTCATCCTTCTTACATCCCCTCCCTGCTCACTCTAACCCCAAACCACATAGGCACACGGACAGCACCGACCACCTTAACATTATGTTTACGTCTTCGGCCAAAAAGAGTCAAAGGTTCTCCCATTGAGACTAAGCAAATATCAGAGGATAATAGATCTAACATTGGCTGTTTTGTGACACATGGAGTTTTTAATACTAAATTCCATGAGTTGGATTAAAGGTATTTCTGGTTAAATCCCAACGTTGTATAGAAATTTTAATATCACCCTTTTGACAATATGCTTCTAAGATTTTAGGTGGTTATACTTTAATGATTTTAAAAGACATTTTGGCATATGCTACAAGATAAAAACTTGTTACAATTAGAAAAGATTTCAGGAAACCATAAAGAGTTATGCTAATAGCAAACACATGTTTATCTTTTGTGCAAATGTGCATTTTCCTTTTTGACATCTACGTAGTAATTTTTAAAGTATGATTTCAGAAACATATGGCTTGGCTGTTCCACACAGGTGTTATATGGTGCCGCAGAACATATTGTGCTTATAGATATTCAAGCATATGCTTCAGTCCTACTCTTCTTACAACAAACACTTCATAGACTTCCTGCTATTTATGTCAGGAACATGCATTTGGCCTTGATATCACCTGTTCTTTTTAATACAGGAGCTTACCAGGAAACTTCTGGGAGGTTATAAAATCTACAGGAAATAAATACAATGTTGACTTTTGTCTTAAAGGTGATTGAGTTGGTAAGGAAGTGGTTAAAAAAATCCTTTATGCCTATAAATGTAGCATGAGATAACAATGTGTTCCCCTTTCAAACCTTGCCTTATTATTTTCCTCTCCCCACAACCCTTTTGCATTTATATAAAAACTTAACTCGGTGTTTTAAAAATCATTAGTTCTCAGACTATACTTTCATCACAACCTTCATTTTCAAGAATATGACAGTCCATCTACCAATAAGAATAAGTAATAATAATAGTAGCTGACATTGGCTATGTGCTATCAGGTCATATTAAGACAACACTAGAGTCAACATGAAGTGTTTTCCACTGGCCAAAGATAGGACAATTTTTGCATGAAAAGAGTTAATGATTACAATGGATTAACATACATATATCAAAAATATGAACATCCATGAGTGGTCCCTAAATATAAACATGACTTAATTTATACTTCCCTCTAAATAACTGCAACATACGGTACCTAGGATTATATTTATGCAAATATATTCGGCCAAATCCTTCCACCCTGGACCTGAATCGAGGGTGATACCAAACTTCAATTACTGGTTTTAGGGAAACAGAGGTCCATGTTTCTCACCAAAGAGGAAGAAGAATGGATAGTCTTCTCACATTTGTAGAGTACACAGGATCGTAAGAATGTTACCTTCATTAGGGTTCTCTAGAGAAGCAGAGCCAATAGTATATATAGATGTAGACAAAGATATATTCATATATATACATATACATGTATATAGACATGCATACATAAATGTATATGTATATATAAAGATATGTATTGTAAGGAATTGGCTTACATAATTATGGAGGCTGAGAAGTCCCACAATCTGCTCTCTGCCAGCTGGAGACTCAGGAAATTTCATGATATATTCTAGATGGAGGACCAAGAGAGCCCAGGGGGGGAGCAAGAGAAAGCAATGCCCCAGCTCACTCAGTCCAGCAGGGATCAAATTCTGCCTCTGCCTTTTTTTGTTCTATTCAGGCCCTTAAGAGATTAGATGATGCCCACCCACATTGAGAGGGCAATCTGCTTTACTCAGTCTACAGATCCATTCTCATCCAAAAACACCCGCTCAGACACACCAGGAAATAATGTTTAACCAAATTATCTGGGCATCCCGTGGCCCTGTTAAGTTGACACATAAATTAACCATCACATCATGCAAATTCAGATCCACGGTTCCTCTGTTCTAGTGATTTTTCACTCCCTGATGCGTATTAGAATTCCCTAGTGAGCTTGGACTCCACCTCCAGAGACTGAGCGAATTGCTCTGTGACATGGCCTGTCACTGTTATGTTTGAAAAAAACTCCTGAAGCAATTCTAAAGCGTAGCTGGCGTTAAGAACCATTGCAGTCTAACTATGGATCCAACCTCATGCTGTCTCCGGAAGGGGGCTGGAATAAGAGAGAATATCCTTCGGGAAATATACTTAAAAACACCATCACCAACAGTAACACGCCACTAAATGCCAGACATAGCACATTAGACAGTATCACTTACTTAGCCCTCTAAAAAAACACTGCAAGAGACATACTATTATCTGTCTTTTTACAGATAAATACACTGAAGCACAAAGTTAAATAAATGACCCATGGTCACAGAGCTAGTAAATAGTGAAGCCAAGATTCAGACCAGGTCTGCATGAATGCAAAACCCATTTTTCACAACATCACACTTCAGATACATTTTCTTTCTGACTCTTAGCTAAAAATGATCTGCTGTCTAGGCTCTGCAGATAACTGCTCAGTATCAGCCTGTGGTGATAAAGATGTTCATTATTCTTCATCAAATAGCCACCTGTGAGGAAGTGAATACTGCTAGATTTATTTTTATAGGTCATGGAAGAAGGCATTTATGATTGTGACTTATTTGGGAATATAGCATAAGATTACTGGTTCTTCAGAATCATTAAATGGTAGCATTTTAAATACATGGTACCTAATGATCATGTTTTAAAATCAAGTATACATTTTAGGGGCACCTGGGTGGCTCAGTCAGTTAAGTGTCTGACTCTTGATTTCAGCTCAAGTCATGATCTCACAGTTCGTGGGTTTGAGCCCCACAAGGGACTTTGTGCTGACACTGTGGAGAAGCCTGCTTGGGATTCTCTCTCCCTCTCTCCTGCCCCTCCCCTGCTCTCACTCGTTCACGTTCTCTGTCAAAAGAAATAAACCAATATTTAAAAAATAAAAGTAAAGTATACATTTTAAGTACAGTAGTCAATATTTGATAGACATAAACTATTACTTTCAATAGGGAATCTAGAATTTCTATATAGGGATTTCATAGGGGGCTCAATATGGTGGAAAGGAGAGCCTAGCAGGCTTGCCTAAACCTATTTTTGCAGAGCCTTCTCCATAAGAATGAGAAAATGTCACATGTTCAGATCAAAGAATTGAGGGGGAAAGCTGGTGGAAGTTGTAGAGAAGCTAAAGCTCCCTCACCCTAGAAAAACTTGTCACTGCTGCTGTCCCTTAGACAGGCGAGGACGTTTGTGAACCATCTGATTGGGGTTTACACTATAAGCTATAGTGTGTCTTTATAATTGAACGTTTTTACTATTCCTCTCCTCCTTTAAAAGAAATCTCTTGGATTTCCCATACATGTTCACGTCTTCCACTCTGAGAGTCTAGGTTTGTTTGTTTGTTTGTTTGTTTGTTTTAATTTTTTTAAGTATTTATTTTATTTTTGAGAGAGAAAGAGAGCAAGCAGGGGAGGGGCATAGAGAAAGTGAGACGGGATCTGAAGCAGGCTCCATGCTAACAGCAGAGAGCCCAATGTGGGGCTCGAACTCACAAATGGTGAGATCAAGCCAAAGTCGGATGCTTAACCACCTGAGTCACCCAGGCGCCCCTCTCAGAGTCCAATTACACCTGACAGCCTCTGAGCCAACTGTTTGCTTCTGTCCCTCTTTCCTTTACTCAAGCCTGACTATGGCTGCCAGCCTCATCACCAGCTCTCCCATCCTGTCTTTCATTTGGTTTCCTATTTTCAAGGATAAAATAAAGTAAAAGGAAGACCATGGTGAGGTCCTAAATGGGGTTGTAGAAGGAGAGTCCTTCATCAAAGTGGTGGATGTAGGAGAAGCTGGAAGACAATGCCAGAATGATGTCCTGGGAGAGACACCAAGGTTCAGGGTAGGATAGCTGGCCAACCCACGTCTTATCCCCGAGAGCTAGGTGAGGAATAGATGGGAGAGATGAAGGTCCAAATAAGGAGGACTGAGAGCAAGGGACTCAAGTGGAGGGTGGCTGAAATGAATACCAGAGACAAAATGCTGATGATAGTAGCATTTTGTTTTGTATGGAGACCCAGCCTGAATAAGCCAGATTTTACAGAACTTAGAATGGTATGGATACCCCTGGTTTGGCTCCAATTCCCTGGCATACTTCTGAGCAGGGGAGGCTCTTCAGCCCACATAACCCGTGATGGACCTGTCACTGGGTCTGTTGTTGTGTCTGGGATTCTGAAACCCCCCCACCCCCTCCATCAAATTTGTTAGTTCTGTGTGGGACTGCCCAGAAGGCCGTGGTGTGTGGGTAATCCTAAACAAGCTGTCACCAGTACCTCCTTCTAAACTTCAAAATATCCTGAAGCCCAGGCAAGTTCATAGCACACTGACTATGTAATTGATCCTTAGGGACACAACAAGTATCTGTCTGTGGTAGCCCTGGAAAACCTTCTCCAGGGTTCTAGTCGGTCTGGAAAACGGGGAGTTGCATCATGCCCTTTGTTTCTGTCAGAATCTAACCAGAACATGGAAGCCACCTGAGCGTTCCTAAGAGGGATTTCAAAACCAGGAATAAGTTACGTAGGTAATAGAGGAACTGAGAGCCAACTAGAAGACAGTGAGGCAACCCAGAGAATAATTACAGAAGGAAGCTGCTAAGACCCTAGACCAGAGGGACAGAAGAAAAGGTGGTGTTACTGGCCCTTGGACAAAAGCTGAGACCGTGGCAGGACTGTTTGTAGAAGAGATGTGGCTGCTGCTAGAATTGCTGCCCAAGACTGAGAGGGAAGGAGAGAAAACCTCTGGCCTCTCCCTTACTCTCCAGTCTCCCACCAGTGTGTCCCCTTGGTCACATTCAGCTGAAACCAGCTGAAGTATGAGGCTGAGAAGTGCAGCATGCATGGGTCAGACCCCTGCAAACACGCAGCAGAGCGGGGAAGAGTGGAGAACTTAAGGAAGGGCGGTGTGCCCAGAGAGGCTAACTGCTCCTCTTTGTTGGCCAATCAGACACACTTCTGTGTCAACTTTGCTCCATGCTTCACTCCCCACAGCTTAGCCTTACGCTTCTTGCCATCCTGATGCCAACCATCTATGGTGCCTCACGGAGCCCCATTCCATTCATCCTACTCCATCCCCTGAACCTCTTCTCCAAACTCTTTCTCATGTCGAGGGAACTGTGACTCACTCTTAGCCAAACAAAAACAAAAAGGAAAACCTCCCATCATTCATTCTCTCAGTCAGTGTTGATACATTAAATGGGAATTATGTCAGTGATAACTTGCACTGCTGTACATCTTTTACACATATTACATTTTTTTAGTGTGTACTTATTTTTGAGGCAGAGAGAGACAGAGCATGAGTGGGGGAGGGGCAAAGAGAGAGGGAGACACAGAATCTGAGGCAGGCTCCAGGCTCTGAGCCATCAGCACAGAGCCCGACACGGGGTTCAAACTCATCAACCGTGAGATCGTGACCTGAGCCGAAGTCGGACGCCCAACCGACTGAACCACCAAGGCGCCCCCATGTTTTACACATATTAAGGCCTCCGATTCTCCAACCACTTTGCATTCTTTTTTAGATGAGAAAGCTGAGACATGGAATGCTTATAAAACTTGCTGACAGCAAGACCCACCAGTGTTAGAGCCAGGAATCAAACATGCAGCCAGGCCCCAGAACCCAAAGTTTTATCCAGCACGCACCCCTGTTCTCAGAATGGGCATACAGTGGTGATCACGACAGGAGACTCCTGCTAACGGAGCAGATGTTTTTAAAATACCTTTTTTGAGGGGCGCCTGGGTGGCTCAGTCGGTTAAGCGGCCGACTTCAGCCAGGTCACGATCTTGCGGTCTGTGGGTTTGAGCCCCGCGTCAGGCTCTGTGCTGACCGCTCGGAGCCTGGAGCCTGTTTCGGATTCTGTGTCTCCCTCTCTCTGACCCTCCCCCGTTCACGCTCTGTCTCTGTCTCAAAAATAAATAAACGTTAAAAAAAAAAAAAAATTAAAAAAAAAAATACCTTTTTTGAAACAGTTTTGAAATAATTTTAGTTTGCAGGAGAGTTGTAGACAATACAGAAATTTCCCTCTTTGTCCCCTAGTGCTAATATCTTACACAACCATAACATATTTATCACTACTAAGCAATCCACATTGGTGCAATACTATTAACTGTGTTGTAATAGACAATATCATGATCGCATCTGGTCTCTTGCAGTCTGTGACAGTTTCTCAGGTCATGTTTTACATGACCTTGACACCTTTGAAAATTCATGGTCAGGTATTTTGTAGGAAGTCCCTTGGCATGGGTTTGTCTGGTATTTTCTCCTAATAGGCTGGTGTTATAGATTTTTTGGATGGGTTAAAGGGTGGAGCGTCTTTTTCATCACATCATGTCAAGGATGCATGCTATAAATGTGATTTATCACTGGTGATACTAACCTTAATCTCTTAGTTGAGGGACTGCATGTCATATTTCTTGACTGTAAAGTTCCTATATTTGTGTTTTCATACTCTGTTAGAAGTGAGTGACTAAATCTAGCCCACATTCAAGGGGAGAGGAATACAGTTCTACCTCCTGGAGGTGCATTTATTTTCTGTAATTGTCCTGTAAGAAACATTTGTTTCTCCTCTGATTATTTACTCAGTCCTTTATATCAGTATGAATTCATGGATGTTGATTTTATTCTTTAAGTTATAATCCAATAGTCATTACTTCTTTTCTGGTTCAAACCATCCCAGCTTTGGTCTTTGGAAGTTCTTGCAGGTTGACCACTGTGTCTTTTTCATGAATCACCATTTTTTAAAGCATTTCCTTGCTTCTGGTCACTACAAGATACTCCAGACTCATCTTGCATTTTCTCTGCCCCAGCCCTAGAATCAACCATTTCTCCAAGGAGCCCTGGCTCCATTAATTGGAGAAAGGTATTAGAAACCAAGATCTGGAGCTAGATGTACTTCTAGGCCTTCAGTGGAAAGAGCTAGAAAATATATGTATGGGTGTATACTAACCCATGTGTATACTTTAAGGAAATAAAAGTACAAATAGGTTGTTTCTAGTGCCAGAAAAAATGAAAAATGCCAGATACCATGTAAAAGAGTTGTCGGTGTGATTTAGCACAAACGGAGTGAGGTGGAGGCCAGTGTGGTCTTCTCTGCAGAAGGAATACTTAAAATCTATTAAATGAATAGAAATTAGCCAGGTGGAAGGGTGAGAAGAGAGTACTTCCAGTAGAAGGAGCAGCATCTGAAGAAGCACTGAGTAGGAAGAACTCAACGCATTTGACCAATTGGTACAGACCCATCATGGTGAGAGCAGAGGAATTCAGGGAAAATGCAAATGAGCAGAAGCTGGATCATGTAAGGCCTTGAAGGCCATGGTAAAAGTTCCCGATTTTTTCATGAATACAATGGATTGCCATCAAAGGGTTTTAAGTAGAGAAGAGAGATGCATCCTTTTTCCACAGAAATGTAGGGCCATGTGAGGTAGGAATCACCTTCCTTAGCAACCGCACCACACCTCCTATAAGCTTTTCTCTGGGGTCAGTCATCCTCCGGAAGATTTGCACCTGGTCCGCACCATAGCCTTACTTTCTGGGTTTTGAATTTCACCAAGTCCTCATCTACAACATACACTCCTATGAGGGATAATGTTTCTCTATTTTTTACCTAGTTGCTAAAAAGTTCACAACTATGTTTTCTACACAGTTATATTTTCCTGAGTTCATAATAAATTATTCATAATAAAATATCTCTCCTCTCCTCTTTCACTAATTAGTTACCTTTAGAGAATGCTGGGTTGTTCTTGTGGGGCTTTTCTTATTATTATCATAAATACCTGTACTTTCATTGCAAGCAAATTGAAGACCTCCTTTGACATAAGGACGGTTACATACTTTGTAAGAATTAACAAAGATATAAAGAGACCCATCCTATTACTTGATGCAGGAATTTTCTCTTTCACGCCACTACCAGTCTCACCCAGAGGATTCCAATCACATGGAACTCCTGAGATTGTTCTGTTTCTCTGAACAGTTCTAATTACTGCAAAGTTATTAGATGTTTATTGATTGTTGTGCCAGATGAATAAACAATGGTCTGTTGTTAAATAATGAGGCGCTAGTTGTTTAAAAATGTTTATAGTGTCTTATGTAAAATCTAAATGTTTACCAAGTATAAAACATATTAAGAAAATAATTTGCTTATTAAAAAGCAAACTTTTAAATTGCACACATCAAATATGACTATAAAAATGAAAATAGAAGGTTCTACATCATCTATAGAATGCAATAAAGACAAATAATTATCCCCAGGGGAACACTGTTACAACCATTGCTTACTTATGCTTTATTTGTCCTTTTCTCTTGTGATAATTATTCACTCCTTCGGACTAAGAGATGCTGACAGTTCACTAATAGCATGGTTGTTTTGTTCCACACACCCTGTGGTTTCCTCTAATTTTAGTCCTAAGACAATGTATTCAATTATTTTCAGGTCCTAAATCTGTTTCAATGGTGTATCTGTCTGTTTAGATTAATGAGTCTCTAATTTAGGAAATCACACCAATTCTATTTTGATATTTCAAACTTGTACTGAGCACCATTTAACATGTTACGGAATTCTCACCTCTTCCCCCATACATAAATTTACGTTTGAAAGTCAAGCCAGGAGAGCGCTGGGAATTGGTTTCAAGACTTGGGTATGATGGCACCTCTACACATACCACATAATAATTGTGACTGAACTTAGACAAATCAATCAATCCCCACTCCCCATGTTTAACATAGAGTTGGTAATCATTCCTATACCTCGTTCATCGGGTTGTTATGTGGTTCAAATGGAATAATGTCTGGAAAACTGTTTTCTTTGTGTACCATAAAGTTCTTGTGAATTCTCAGTCATACGTATATGAATATGCATTCATCTCAAAAGCACTGAACACACACTAAGTGCCAGGCCCAATGTCCATGCCAAAAATGTACAGATGTTTGAGTAGAAGATGATGATGATGATGATGTCGATGAGGATGATGATGATAATGACCAAAGTTGCATAGGGTTAAAAATATGTGTAATAGTTCTTAATATCTATATAATAACTTCAGAATATTATAATGGAGATATGGCATTTTGTCTATTAAATCTCTTACATTTATGTTTTGGTCATTTAAAGAAATAAGTTTATTGTAAATTTGTCATGGATTATTATATGCTGAATATTAACCGTGTAATTGAAACTCTGGAATTGCAAACAGGATATAATTTATGATTCTATTATTTCTAGGAAAAAGTGAGAAATTGGTTAACTTTTTATTTAACTGGTGAATTCTGTCAGGTTTTCTGTTGAGTTCCCAGTGTTTTCTCTGATCAGCTCTTCCTATTTTAGACTGACAGTGGGCCCAGGCAGAGTTTCAGTACAAATTGTCCTAGGGAAAGACTTTTGCGACCTTGTATATCATCTGTTTTTTAGGATTTTATTTGAGAGTCAGAAGCATAAGTGGCAATAAGGACTCTGAGAGCAAGAGAAATGTGAGCTGTAACTTCACTGGGGCAGCAAGAGACCATAATTATCACACGGACAGCAAGATACTAAGGTAATATGCTGAGTTCACACAATTAGTCAACAGATACTGATGAAATATTTGCCATTCACCAAGCACTGTGCTGGTGACAGGGAATATACTAGTGAATACAGCCTAGTACCTCATCATGGAGATCCAAAAAATTAGGAAGAGTTCAGAAAAGTTCAGAAGAGTGTTCTGGGCTAGGGTTAGGAAGAATCTTCTAAAGAAAACAGCATGTGGGAAGACCTGAGGGTAGGAAGGAATATATTGCCTTTAAGTTAATGGGGCGCCTGGGTGGTGCCGTCGGTTAAGTGTCCGACTTCAGCTAGGTCACGATCTCGCGGTCCGTGAGTTCGAGCCCCGCGTCAGGCTCTGGGCTGATGGCTCAGAGCCTGGAGCCTGTTTCCGATTCTGTGTCTCCCTCTCTCTCTGCCCCTCCCCCGCTCATGCTCTGTCTCTCTCTGTCCCAAAAATAAATAAAAAACATTGAAAGAAAAAATTTTAAGTTACTCCTGGAACATAGACAACATATTCTGGGTGTTCTGTGTATCTATTTGTCCCTCACAATGTCCGATATTGTGTTGTACACAGAGAGACAAACAACAGATATTTTTGAATCAGTAATAAATGATGAACACCAATGACTATGACACCATTGGGTCAGTGGACCCTACCAGAGCTTGTCTAGTTCTGAAGTCTAGAACATGAATATCTTGTCTGGCAAAGTGTGCATCATGATATCTGCTACACAGGGCTACAAAGAAATATAATGAAGTGATACGTGGGAAAGCAACCTTTAAAATGCAAACACATCATCAACGTGCTCATTGTTCGTCTTTGAAACAAATAGAGGAGTGGAAAGAGCATGGAAAAGAACAACATCAAGGAAGGTTCTCATTACAAGGGGTCAGAATCCTTGGGGCACCTGGGTGGCTCAGTCTGTTAGGCGTCCAACTTCATCTCAGGTCCTGATCTTGCAGTTTGTGAGTTCGAGCCCCTCATCGGGCTCTGTGCTGACAGCTCAGAGCCTGGAGGCTGCTTCAGATTCTGTGTCTCCCTATCTCTCTGCCCCTCCTCCGCTCATGCTCTCTCTCTCTCTCTCTTTCTCTCTCCCTCAAAAATAATAAACATTAAAAAAAATGTTTTTTAAAAGAAGGGGTCAGAATCCTGAACACTTTATTAATTTAATTCTCAGACACATAAAATAACAGAATGTATCTGAGAAGCGGAAATAACCACATCTGTGTCAATGTTAAAGTCTCACAAACTTGAGGGAGAGACTTGGGGGAGAACTCATAAACTTGGGGGAGAAAGAGAAAATGTTTAGGCTACCAGCTTAAGTAAAGGCATTGTCATTCGTCATGATCAAAGCTCACAAGCCAATGCACCTGAGTTTCACACAACAGCATGGAAGTTGAACAATTTGGTTAAAGAACGTGTTGATGATGCCAGTCAGTGAATTTGGATAGATTTCCCCACAGACTCAAACTCTTGTTTTGATTCTACATTTACATACACAGAGAGGATATATGTGTTAAACAGAAATTTGTTAGAGCTTTGTTTTGGGGTTATGAGATAATATATATGAAAACACATATCTACAAATACTTACAGAACTCTAAGAAACTACTATGATCAGTAATATTTTTACAGTTATATTGCTCTATGCCATCATAATGTTATGGACATGGCTTCTTAAATAATGGTCCTTTGAGAGCTTTTGCTAAATGGTCTTGAATGGAATCCAAGTGTTGAATTGCTTAAATGAATTCCACTCTCTCCTGAATGGTATAATGCTGCTTCAGGATGTTAGTTAATGGAATTGTGACCCTACAACTTTAGTGGAGCTAACTCTATTAATAAGGCCAAATAGGCCTTTATCTAGGATGATAAAAAAACAAATAGCACAGCACTTTTTTTTTAATAACCATTGAGATATCCTTGGAATAATGCCACAAATTTGAGCCTGGAGAAGAAAAATTAATTACTTGGAGAGAGAGTACGTTCACATAGCTGCTCATCCTGCCTTTTACTAAGGTATTTGCAGTGTGGGAAGCAGTCAGACTACACTGATTCTCATCACATGCAGTGAGCTTGAGTAAAAGGCTTTTAGGATGTCTGCTGTTAAACACGGAAGCCACTCTCTCCATAGGGCATTTCCAAATTAAATATCTTGCAGTATTATCAGTTAATTTACCAGTCATATTACAGTAAACACTGCAAATAGGTTTCAGTTGCCCTGTCAGTACTAATTGATTGGTAGTGGCTGTGGGGGGGCACTCTGTTGAATAAAACTGTGATGGTAAAATCAAACTCGAAAGCAAAGATCATGGGTGTTTGTGTGTGTGAGGGGTGGAGATGAGGGGTTGGCAGTCTCTATACACTGAGTCATGGCTCTGGATTAGGGAAAAGGCTGATTTAGCACAGGCCCGTGGTTACATACTCATTTCTTCATTTTTTACCTCTTCAAAAAAATGGAAGAAGATATTTAACATAAAAAGATAAAGAAATCAGGGAAAAAGGAAAGTAAGATCAAATAATAAGAGAAGGCCACTAGGAAATGCAAGCCATAAAATCCCACAACCCTTAGCAAACGGGGCTTAAAATTTGACTCTGGACTTCCTAGTAGCTAAATTAAAAATGGGAATCACAATTGTTTGTAACATCCACATTGTCAAAAATGTAAGGCAGGTCCAATAGAGAAAGTATAAGACAGACATTTTGGTAAAAAAAAGAACAGATGTGGAACTAGAAGGCAGGAATTTAACTCCTATTTAGTAGTCGTGTGACTTTCAGCAAATTACTTACACTTGACTACCTCAATGTCTTCTTCTGTAAAATTTGGATACCACTGCTTCATGAATTGTTTCAAAATTAAATTCTAAAGTGAGTATGCTCTTTATTTTTCTTTTGGTCACCTGAATCGATTCCCCTTACTTCTCTGCTTCCCAGGAGTCGACCCTGCAAACTGCATCATCCAGGATCTTTTTGCCCTCTGGCTTCCAGCATGGTTCAGTCGACAAGAGGTAACCTCTCCCCACCGCCGCAATGCCAAGAGCCTAATGGTATCTCCCTCTATAACTACAGCTTCTGATGGGCAGCAGCCTTCCATAGCACTGGCTCATGCCAGCCTCCCAAAATATTGCTGCCTCCCCTCACCTAAGAGTAGTAACAGCTTCTGGATGCCTGGCGCCTCTCATCACTTGTTGGTTTCCTCAACTGCATCCATACTTCTAGAAATAGTCCATTAAATTCTCATCAGAATCCAACAGGAGAATGTACAGTATTCTGTTTCTGGCCAGGCCCCTGACTGATAAAATAAATATTTATAATAAGGTAGAGAGGGAGGGAATAGAGTCCCAGTTTTGAGCCCCTACTATAGGCCAAGCACAGGCACTGTTTATAAAGATATTCAATAAATGCTGATAAATCTGAACAAAGGGGTATGAGAGAGGATTTAAAAAAAAAACAGATGTCACAAGAATTTGAGACACAGGAATCAGATCCTTTCCATCAGATGACCCCCTTTCCCTAATATGGAATGTGAACAGAAGAAAGAAACTCAGGATTGATTTAGTCTGAACAACAACAAAATGCTAGCATGTATTAAGATGTAAAATATCGTTCTCAGTTTTAATGCAATTCAAAGAGAAACGATGTGGCAAGTGCATGATTTTTCTCTCTGCCATTTAATATAGTTGGGTATATAGTGGACGCGAGTGGGTATAACATCATTAATGGAATGACTAGTATTCTCAAATGCCTAACCACTTTTTGGAATGATTTTCTTTTTTTTTATGTTTATTTATTTTTGAGACAGAGTGTGAACAGGAGAGGGGCAGGGAGAGAGAGGGAGACACAGAATCTGAAGCAGGTTTCAGGTTCTGAGCTGTCAGCCCAGAGCCTGACATGGGGCTCGAACTCACAGACTGTGAGATCATGACCTGAGTCAAAGTCGGATGCTTAACCAACTGAACCACTCAGTAAACCCCTCTTTTTTTTAATTTTTAAAAATTTATTTATTTTTAGAGAGAGAAATCACAGGTGGGGGACAGGCACAGAGAAAGGGAGAGAGAATCCTAAGTAGGCTCCGTGCTTAGCACTGAACCCATTGCATAATTTTCAAAAAATGTGTCAACAGAAAATAAATATTTTGCCACTTTTTCACATACAAACAAGGGGGTCAATTGAAGAATGACTAAAACAATAAAGGAACCAGTGCCCCCAAAATGTATTGTTCACAGGGTCTAGCACAGACACAACAAAAGGTTTGTGGGCATCCAGTAAATTCTGTTATTATTCCCAGAAACCACCAAAGTCAGCTCATCCCACGCATTTCTCTTAATAAACTATCCTACATGTGACTTGATCAGGAGAGGCCCTCTTCCTCAGATCCTCTTTATTGGTGTGTGTGTGTGTGTGTGTGTGTGTGTGTGTGTATTATATACCTATGTATATAATATATATCTCTATATATTTTTCTCTTTTGATGAATGTTTTTTATAGGAGAGCAAAGAGGTCTTAGATCCTTTGTGTACAAGGTGTCTCCATAACCAGACAGATCTTGTATAAAATAACCACAGTGTAGGGGAGAACTCACAAAGAAAAAGACTCATAAATTAAAACACTTTGCTTTTTTTTTTTTGCCATTTTCATCCTGTTTTGATTTTCAACATGTGTAAATCATTCTGTTGCTATAAAACTTATTAAATGAAGCAGAAGAGCCAAGACCAAAAATGTAATAATGAAGCAATGTTTTAATCCTTTACAATTTTTTGGCATGATCAGCTCGATTATACTTGATATACACTTAAGGGTTTTGTGTTTCAGAGGGAACTTTTCTTAACACTGTTCATGTGTCCCAGATGTGACCTAGTTTCATTCTGGGAAATAGATGCTGAGTGTTGCATAGGCAAGTGAAACAGACATGGGTATTTTAGGAGCCATTAACGCAGTATGCTTACAGGAACCAAATACGAAATTCCAGCTGGCCAGTGAAAACCTTTCTTGAGCATGTACTATGTGCTGAGCACAGATATGTAAAAACAAAGGTCAGGTCCTGATTTTGAGGAGCTCATAGACTAGTTAAGAGAGATGATAAATATGTCACATTGTAAGAGAAAACAAATGTAAAAATAAAACCAAAGCATAATATGTTCAGATATCAGAAGGTTGAGGGTAGAGAAGCATTATATACTATGTAGCCTTTTTTTTTTTTTCTGTTTTAGGAGTGTTACGGGGATGCTTCATAGAGGAGGTGGAATTAGAGCAAATTCTGAAATTTTAATTCCAGTTTGCAAATTCCCTTCAATTAAGTCATGACCTCTTTATGGACAAATGTCCACTTGGATCAGTGAGAAAACAGATGGAAAATTACCAGCCCAAGTCTGGGCATAAAATAGAAGTATTAAATGTTTCCTCTTCTGTATTTTTTTTAATTGAGGTAAAATAGTTTGCAACTATTAACGCTTTCTAATTCCAAAAGGCCTTCATCATTCCACAAAGAATCACTACACCCATTGAACAGTCATTGGCCATTCCCCTCTCCCCACAGCACCTTGCAACCACTAATCGGCCTTCCGTGTCTATGGCCTTTAGTGTCTTGCTTCCTTCGCACAGCATAATGTTTTAAGGTTCCTCCATGTTGTAGCATGAATCAGTACTTTATTCCTGATGAATATCCCATTGAATATGTATGCCACATTTTATTTATGCATTCATCTCTTGGTGGATACTGGGTTGTTTCCACATTTTGGCTATTGTAAATAGTGCCGCTATAAACATTCGCACATAATTTTTTTTATTTAAAACTTGTCTATATGATATATTCATGTCATCCGTGACTAGAGATAGCTTGGCCTCTTCCTTTCCAATTTGGAATATCTTTTCTTTCTTTTTCCATCCTTGTTGCTCTGGCTAGAACTTCCAGTACAATGGTGAATAGAAGTGTCAGGAGCAGACAGACATCCTTGTCTTGTTTCTGATCTTAGGGAAAGCTTTCAGTCTCTCACACTGAGTGGATTTTCCTAGATGCACTTTATCACGTTGAAGAAGTTGCCTTTATTCCTACTTTTCTGAGTATTTTTATCATGAAAGATGATTGAATTTTGTCAAATGCTTTTTCTGCATCAATTGTGATGATTGTGTGGCTTTTTCCCTTTTGTCTATTAATATGGTAAAATATATTGATTGTTTTTCCTATGCTGGACCATCCTTGCATTCCTGGGATAGATTCCACATGGGTATGGGATATAGTCCTTTAAATATGCTGTTAGATTCGGTTTGCTTGTATTTTGTTAGGGACTTTTGCACCTATATTCATAAGGGATATTGCCCTACCATTTTATTTTCTTGTGATGTCTTTGTCTGGTTTTGATATCAGGGCAATACTGGCTTCATAGAATAAAGTGTTCCCTCCTTCTATTTTTTGGAAGACTTTCAGAAGGATTGGTTTTATGTCTTAAAACAAACAGTAAGCTCTACCAGTGAAGCCATCAAGTCTTGAGCTTTTCTTTGTTGGAGGCGTTTGATTATTGATTCAATCTCCTTATTTTAGGTCTATTTAGATTTTCTATTTTTCTTCTTGAGTCAGTTTTGATAGTTGATGTGTGTGTAGTTTGTGTGTTCTGAGGAATTTGTCTATTTCATCTAGGTTATCCAATTTGTTGATATATAAGTGTCCATTGATTGATGAATAGATAAAGAAGATGTGATTGATATATGCATATATGTATATATATATATGTATATACAATGGAATATTATTCAGCCATAAAAAGAACGAGATATTGCCATTTTCAACGACATGGATAGAACTAAAGAGCATTATCCTAAGCAAAATAAGTCAGCTAGAGAAAGACATATACTATATGATTTCACTCATATGTGGAACTTAAGAAACAACAACAACAAAAAATGAGCAAAGGGAAAAAAAGAGAGAGGGGAGAAACCAAGAAGCAAATTCTTAAGTATAGAGAGCAGACTGATGGTTACCAGAGGGGAGGTAAATGGAGGGATAGGGGAAGTGGGGGATGAGGATTCAGAAGTGCACCTGTCGTGGTGAACAGCAGGCTTGTGTGGAAGTGTTGAATCACTACATTGTACATTTGGAACCAATATTATGCTGTGTTTACTAACTGGAATTTAAATTAAAACTAAGAAAAAAAAATACACTTCCAGGCTTTGCTGGCAATGGCCCAGGTGTAAAAGAGCATGGTATAATTGCATGTGGCTTGAAATGGCAGTTCTATGTGAGATCATTACATGTCAGCTGTGTGTGTACTCTAGGGGCTGTGTGTGTTTAACAAAATGATGTAAAATATCACATTAAAAATGTTAATAGTATTCTCTTATAATAATTTTATTTCTATAAAGTCAACAGCAATGTCCCATTTCATTTTTTACCTTAGTAGTTTGAGTTTTATTCCCCCCTTAATTAGTAGAGCTAAACAGTAGAGTTTGGTAATTTTGTTACCTTTTCAAAGAACCAACTTTTTATTTCATTTATTCTGTTTCTATTTTCTTTTTGTTTTTTATTTTTTTAATGTTTATTTATTCTTGAAAGAGAGATAGAGTACGAGTGCGAGTGGGAGAGAGGCAGAGAGACACAGAATCAGAAGGAGGCTCTAGGATCTGAGCTGTCCGCACGGAGCCCGACGTGGGGCTCAAACTCACGAACCATAAGATCGTGACCTGAGCCAAAGTTGGACGCTTACCTGACTGAGCCACCCAGGCGTCGCTTCTTTTTCTATTTTCTATTTCATTTATCTCTATTCAGATCTTTACTGCTTTCTTCCTTCTGCTGCTTTCGGTTTAGTTTGCTCTTTCTTTTCTAGTTGCTTGGGAAGGTTATATTATTGATATAAGATTTTTCTTTCCTTAAAATGTAGGCATTTAGAACCATAAATTTCCCTCTGAGCAAGCACTGTTTAACTAATCACTTAAGTTTTGGTGTTGTGTTTCCTTAATTCTTCTCACAGTATGTTCTAATTTTCTGTGACTTCTCTTTTGACCCATTCATTGTTTAAGAATGTGTTTAATTTCCACATATTTGTGAATTTGCCAGCTCTCCTGTTCTTTTTTTTTCTTCCTTCCTCCTTCTCTCCCTCTCTCTATTCTTCCAAAAGGATTTGTGTGTGTGTTTACACATGTGTAGTAAGAACATTAAACATGAAATCTACTCTCTTAAAAATTTTTAAGTGCAGACCACAGTATCGTTAACTATAGGCACAGTGTTGTACAGCAGATCTCTAGAACTTATTGGTCTTGCATAAGACCCATTAAGTACCATTAAACTTTGTACCCATTAAACAGCAACTCCCCATTTTACCCTTTGTCCAGCCCTTGGCAACCACCATTCTACTCTCTGTTTCTAAGAGTCTATTTTAGATACCTCATGTAAGTAGAATCAGGCAGTATGTCCTGTGACTGGCTTAATTCACTCAGCATAATGTCCTCTAGGCTTATCCATGTTGTCACATATGGCGGGATTTCCTTCTTTTTAAAGCTGAATAATATTCCATTGTATGTATACACCACATTCGTCTGTTGATGGACATTTAGGTTGCTTCTATATGTTGGCTGTTGAAATAATGCTGTGATGAATGTGGGAGTGCATATATCTCATTGAAGTCGTAATCTCAATACCTTTGGATATATACTTGCTAGATCAGATGGTGATTCTAATCTTAATTTCTTTGAGGAAACTCCATAATGTTTTCCACAGGGGCTGCACCATTTTGTATTTTACATGTACCAACAGTGTACAAGGGCTCCAGTTTCTCCATATTCTTAGGAACATTTGTTATTTGTTTAACATAATAGACATCCTAACAGATGTGAGTGATATCTCGTTGTGATTTTGACATGCATTTCTCAGATGATTAGTGATGTTGACAATCTTTTCATAAATCTGTTGGCCACTGTACACTGTCTCTATAGAAATGTCAACTCAATTGGGGCGCCTGGGTGGCTCAGTCGGTTAAGCGGCCAATTTCGGCTCAGGTCATGATCTTGCGGTCCGTGAGTTCGAGCCCCGCGTCGGGCTCTGTGCTGACAGCTCAGAGCCTGGAGCCTGTTTCAGATTCTGTGTCTCCCTCTCTCTGACCCTCCCCTGTTCATGCTCTGTCTCTCTCTGTCTCAAAAATAAGTAAAACGTTAAAAAAAATTAAAAAAAAGAAATGTCAACTCAAGTTCTTTGCCTATTTTTTAATGAAGTTATTTATTTATTTATTTATTTATTTATTTATTTTTGCTGCTGATTTGTAGGAATTCCTTACACGTATTGGCTATTAATCCCTTATCAGCTATATCATTTTAAACTATTTTTCTCATTCTTGGTTTGCCTTCTCACTCTATTGACTGCCTCCTTTGCTATGCAGAAGCTTTTTAGTTTAATTGCTTTTGTAATTTTCCTTGTGTTGCTTGTGCTTTTGGAATCATATGCAAGAAATCATTGCCAAACACAGATTTCATGAGCTTTTCCTCTGTTTTCTTCTAGTAGTTTACTACTTCTAGTAGTTTATTTCTAATTTTGTTCTATTGTGGTCAGAGGAAATGCTTTGTATGGCTTCAGTCTTTTAAAATGTATTGAGATTTATTTTATGGCCTAAGGTGTGGTCTTTTCTGGAGAATGTTTCATGGGCACGTGAGAAGAATGTATATTCTGCTGTTGGGTAGAGTGTTCTATATATCTCTCTTAGATCTTGGTGGCTTATAGTGTTGTTCAAGTCTTCTGTTTCCTTGTTGATCTTCTGTCTCATCGTTGTATCCATTATTGAAAGTGGAGTATATAAATGCCCTACTGTTATTGTTGAGCTTTCTATTTTTTTCTTTGTCAATTTTTGCTTCACATATTTTGGGACTTGGTTTTTGTGTTTATAATTGGTATATCTTCTTGATAGGTTTTTTAGTCATTATGTAATGTCCTTCTTTGTTTGTTGTAACATTTTTTTCTTAAACTCTATTTTGTCTGATGTTAATATAGCCAATCCAGCTGTCTTTTGGTGAGTATTTGCATGGAGTATATTTCACATCCTTTAATTGTCACCTTAGCTTTCTTTGAATCAAAAGTGAGCCTCTTGTAGATAGCATGTGACTGAATCATGTTTTTTACTCCATTCTCCCATTATTTGCCTTTTGGTTGGAGTTTTATTCCATTTACATTCAATGCAGTTACTGATAAAGAAGGACTTCTATTTGGCCATATATTTTTCACATGTCTTATATACTTTCTTTTTCCTCATTTTCTCCATAACTGCCTTCTTTTGTGTTAAATATATATTTTCTAGCATACCATGTTGATTCCTTTCTCATTTTTTTCTACACATTTTTAAGTGATTTTCTTAGTGGTTTACCATCTAATTATAGGATAACAATTAACAATTTAATTTATAGAGATATAGTTTGAATGAGAAAAAAGTTAGTTTCAATTATATGTAAAAGTTTTCTTCTATACAATTCCATCCTTCCCTTTATGTTGTTATTGTCACAGATTATATTTTTATACATTGTGAGCCCATCAACATAGATTTATAATTATCTTACAGTTTTTTAAATCATATAAGAAAACTAAGGAATTCCAAATTAAAATACTGATAGATATTTACCTATATCTATACCTTTATCAATACCTTTATTGCTCCTTCTATGTCTTTTCCTTCCCTTCACCCCTTCACTTTTCACTGATCCTTTTGTTCCTTCCCTCCATGTTCTTTCTTTTCTTTAGAACATTGGTAGGAAAAAAGAGAAAGTTGTATTTTATTATTATTTTAAATTGAGAAGCTTATAATATCCTTGGTGATTGATCCTTTCTCTCATCTTTGACACTCACATGATCTGTTACAACTATTCTCTGTGTGGTTTATTTGACTTTTTTATGTGCAAGTCCAGCACCCCTAATTACAAGGCAAGCATAGTGAGGGTAGAGACTCTGCCTTATATTTCTCCACATTTCCAATGTGAAAGGAAATGTCCTATTCATAGAATGCACTTAAAATGTGGTTGTTGATGTTGCCCTAGATATCCTGCTTCCTTTTTCAGGCAGGCAAACTATTATTATCCCCATTTATAGTGAGAAACTGGGAACCAAGAGAGTTCAGGAACCTTACCAAGGTAATAAGAAGAAGGGGGAGAAAAACATGTTTTTCTGGGCTTTGTACCCAAGATTGTTTTTCAGGCAGCTTGCCTCAGTTCTCCCTTACAAGCCCGCAACAAGTTTTCCCACCGCTAGCACTAACTTCTGGCAATAGGTAATACTTGTAAAGAATAATCCAACCGAGACAGCATTCAATTTGAGATGCTTATCTGTTATTTTTAATCAACACTGAAAGCGAATGAAATATAATTGTTTCCCACAGACTTCCTGAGTCTGAGCTGTAGAAACACTTGAAGGTATTTTTTCAACCAAAGGACAACGTTTGTGAGGGTTGCTGCACATGTAAGTCACAATGAATAAGTTCAAGTGAAATAGGAAGGCAGCATGTTCACAGCTTGCCTTTCCCAAGCCTTGAAGAGGTTGAACTTTGTCTTCTCAGCTCATGGACCTCCATGTTTGGCTTGCAAAATGGCATGTATAGGAGAAGGTACAGATGAGGTTTCTAGGATTAAATTAAAAAGGGGGTTAGTTCTGGCATATCTGCCATACACATGGCAACTTTGAGCAGGTTACTTCCTCAGTTGCAGAAATAAGGATTTATGTGAGAATGAATTTATGCCATGTGTGATGGTGCCTGGGAAAGAAAAAATTGTCGCCAGCCTTCTTTTATTCCCTCTCACTCCTCCATTGTCCAGTGTTGTCATTCCCTGGGCTTCCTATCCTTTATAAAATACATGGAGTAATAAATACTTTCACCCTAAAGTATAATAAATGACTAGTAGGTTCAATATTAAATTTTTACAGAAATGCCCTTATTTAACAGGGAACTAAAATCTAATGTCTGAGGAATGAAATTATAATTATAAAATAGAACCTGGTTTGGTTACAGAAATTCAGCCGTACTAAACATCATTCCTCACAAAATGGAGCCAAGATCTCTTAGAGAAATGGATGATTCCAGGATAGGGACAGGAAAACACCAAGGAAATCTGGAACATCTTGTCCCAGGAAGCATAGAAGGGGAGGGATGCAGGAAGGACAAGAGACCAACTTGAAGGTGTTCCCACTGGCTGAAATTGGGACAGTTTGATGATTAAAATGAATAGTGACAAGAATGGATTATATCACATTGAATAAAAATAAATGCATGAATCCATATTTACACTTAGAAAAATAAAGGTGGGTGTGGACAGAAGAGGAAAACTTTTTTTATTATAAAAAATAGAATAGTACCAACTAATAGATATAAAGGAATGACAGAAATAGAAAATCACCATCTTATGACCACCACAGCAATAATTAATTCAGGCAGTAATTAACATGGATGCTAAAAGCAGTGTGTGATAAACTTTTGAGGAATCATATATTCACACAGTCTCAAATTACTTATTAATTACAGTGGGAGAAATATCTTTACAATAGAGAAATCTGATGGACACCATACTAACCAAATGATAAAATTTAACACCCCCCGTAATTGGACAATCCAATACCATGTTCCTGCCAAAGTGATGCACTGAGCTCACAATATAATCTCTGCTAAACATGATCATGAAATAAATCTTATGAAGAAAAAATCTGACAAATCTTGCTGGACTAGACTATTCAAAAATGTTGCTGTCATGAAATATCACAATGCATACTTGGATGTGTGCGTGCATGCACCCAGCTGGGGAACGAACCTAGATTAGAGGAGATAAAAGAGATATGGCCATAAACACAAGGGATGATCCTTGACTCTGGATCCCAGAGGGAAAAAAAGGGGGGAGACGGGGGACAATTAGGCAAATGTAAAGAAGGATTACAAATTAAATAATAATATTAAATTTAAATTTCCCAAGTATGATAATTATATACGGTTATCTTAAGAGAATGTCCTTATTCTTAGAAGATAGATGCTGAAACATGCAGAAGAATGAAACTAGACCACTTTCTTACACCATTCACAGAAATGAACTCAAAATGGATGAAGGACCTGAATGTGAGACAGGAAACCATCAAAACCCTAGAGGAGAAAGCAGGAAAAAACCTCTCTGACCTCAGCCACAGCAATTTCTTACTTGACACATCCCCAAAGGCAAGGGAATTAAAAGCAAAAATGAACTATTGGGACTTCATGAAGATAAAAAGCTTCTGCTCTGCAAAGGAAACAGTCAACAAAACTAAAAGGCAACCAATGCAATGGGAAAAGATATTTGCAAATGACATATCGGACAAAGGGCTAGTATCCAAAATCTGTAAAGATCTCACCAAACTCCACATCCGAAAAACAAATAATCCAGTGAAGAAATGGGCAGAAGACATGAATAGACACTTCTCTAAAGAAGACATCCAGATGGCAAACAGACACATGAAAAGATGTTCAACGTCATTCCTCATCAGGGAAATACAAACCAAAACCACACTGAGATACCACCTCATGCCAGTCAGAGTGGCTAAAATGAACAAACCAGGAGACTATGGATGCTGGCGAGGGTGTGGAGAAACGGGAACCCTCTTGCACTGTTGGTGGGAATGCAAACTGATGCAGCCACTCTGGAAAACAGTGTGGAGGTTCCTCAAAAAATTAAAAAAAAATTTTATGACCCAGCAATAGCACTGTTATAAATTACCCAAGGGATATAGGAATGCTGATGCATAGGGGCATTTGTACCCCAATGTTTATAGCAGCACTTTAAACAATAGCCAAATTATGGAAAGAGCCTAAATGTCCATCAACCGATGAATGGATAAAGAAGTTGTGGTTTATATACACAATGGAGTACTACGTGGCAATGAGAAAGAACGAAATATGGCCTTTTGTAGCAACATGGATAGAACTGGAGAGTGTTATGCTAAGTGAAATAAGCCATACAGATAAAGACAGATACCATATGGTTTCACTCTTATGTGGATCCTGGGAAACTTAACAGAAAACCATGGGGGAGGGGAAGGAAAAAAAAGTTAGAGAGGGAGGGAGCCAAACTATAAAAGACTCTTAAAAACTGAGAACAATCTGAGGGTTGATAGGGGGTGGGAGGGAGGGGAGGGTGGGTGACGGGCATTGAGGAGGGCACCTGTTGGGAGGAGCACTGGGTGTTGTAGGTAAACCAATCTGACAATAAATTTCATATATTAAAAAATACTAATAAAAATAAATAAAAAAAGAAGATAGATGATGAAAGTATTTAAGGGTAAACAATGATTAGTTTTGTTACTCTTGAAATATATATCTATCTATCTAGAGAGAAAAAAATGTAACTATAATTAAAAAAAGAAATTTGTACATAAAAAAATAACCCCCAAGAGTAGGCCAGTATGTAATCCAAATGGCCAATTTAGCTACTCTTCAGAAAAATCATGTGAAGTTTATAAGGAAAATTATGTTTGAAGTTGATAGTTCAAGTTTACACTTGTGGTGGGCACAGAAAAACATATAAAGTTGCCAAATCACTGTGTTATACCCCTGAATGATGTAACATTGTGTGTCAACTATACTTCAATTAAAAAAAGTGTCAAAATATGTTCAAGGTCTCTGAATCATCTATTGTAGTCATTAACCTTCAGTCAGCAGATTCTCTAACAGGTAACAATTAACTTCACTCAACTAGATGTGATGGCTTTGCTTGCTTCCCAGTGTTGAACAAAAAGAAACTTGACTGCCTGAAAAAATATTTCAGTAACAAGGGAGAATATAGAAACAATAATGACTGAAGAATTATACATGCTATATTTTATTTTGCCATGATTATCTTTAAAAATAAGTTCTTTTGTTTAATTTTTTAGTATTTACTTATTTTTGAGAGACAAAGACAGAGCATGAGCGGGGGCGGGGGGGGGGGGGTGGCAGAGAGAGGGAGACACAGAATCTGAAGCAGGCTCCAGGCTCTGAGCTGTCAGCAGAGAGCAGACACGGGGCTCAAACCCATGAATCCTGAGATCACGACCTGCGCCGAAGTTGGACGCTTAATGACTGAGCCACCCAGGCTCCCCTCTTTAAAAATCCGTTCTTAACACAAAAGACACACAAAGAACACAAGGTAATTCTGGGAGGGGATGGATATGTTTAGAACCTTGATTGTGGTGATGGTTTTGCAGATGTATGCATGTGTCCAAACTCACCAATATGTACATAGTCAACATGTGCAAATTTTTGTTTATTGATTATACTTCAATAAGGCTTAACAAGGCCATTCTGACCTCCCTCTCATCCCCCCATGAGGATTCTCCTCTTTATATCTGGAAGGATTTTCTGAAGTAGTCAGCTTATTTGTTATATAAGCTTGAGTATGCATCAGTTTCCTCATCTATAAAATAGAAAGTATTACTACCTTGTCACATTGTTAAGGATAAATGAATTAGCACAGATGAAGCCCTCTGAATAATGCATAACACCTAATAAATACTCAAATTTTAGGTGGTGTTGATAGCCTCAGGATTGGGTATCTCCTTGGTTACCAGTTGTGTTCATATAAAACATTATCAAAGTGTGAAGTCCCCTACTTTAATAAAATGTGCAGCTTGTCTTTTTTCTGTATAAGGCTAAAAGCTCTGATCAGTTTTTGTTTTTTGTTTTTTGGGTGTTTTTTTTGTTTGTTTGTTTGTTTGTTTTTTTGTTTTTTTTTCTTTCGGGTTTTTGTTTTTTGTTTTGTTTGTTTGTTTCTTTTACAATCTCTGGAAAATATTTCCAAATTGCACTACCAAGTATGTGTTTATTTGGTTAAGTAATTTCAAAAATTCCAGCAACCACCTACTACTGTCAGTATTTCCTACAACTGCTCATGTCAACAAACCCTTCACACATCTTTCCTGGCGCTTCCTTCTTTGTTCCTACAGCCCATTTATTATTGCTTATGGTTAGGTAAGCCACTGTTCTTCTGTCCTTAAATGACCTGATAATTTCTTCTTTCTAGCAGTTTGGTATTTTAAGATATATTATGTTCTGTATAAGTTATACTATGTAACACATGGAGAGGGAGCAAGATACATTTCCTCTGGCAGATATCACCTTAATGTATTTTCAGTTGATACATGTGTAGAGGTTTCAGAATCCCGTGTTTAGTCAGCCATAGTGGTTTCAAATACGGTTTTCTCAGGCTATAATAAAATATAAACAGTATTTCTAACATAGCGCTTCCTGTTCTCTTTAGAAATTATTCTCTTCTTATTTATGTGGATCTCGTCTCAAGAACATGATTCTATCCACTTTCCACTTATATAAATTAAAGAATTCATTTTTTAATATTAATTTTCAATACACTTGGAAACAATAGAAGGTACCTTGGGTAGTTATACTGTAAAGTTAGATTTTACTTGCTTTTTAGAGACAAACATCTGTGGATTAAATGATTAGCCACTATGTATCAGTGTTTGGCCTTTATTGTAAAAATCTGCTTACATGGATTAGAAGGATTTTTGTACATAAAAAATAGGTCACCAATGGAATAATGAGCACGGATCATCTCTTTAACAGTGTAAAATGATATGTCTTGTGATTCACTTAAACTGAAATTTGAAGAACAGAATTTATGTTTCAGTGATACTTTAGATTGGTTACATTATCAGTACATTTTACTAAATGTCTATTTCTATTACTTATTGTTTTTAAGTATTTGAAAAATATATATACCTTTTTATTTGTTCTCATCTGAGTTACTTTAAGACAAGATAAAATAATTATTTCCAATTTTATTTCACTTAGGACTTTGGTGTGGATTTAACTTTTTTAATGTTTATTTTTGAGAGAGAGAAAGAGCATGAGCAAGGCAGGGGACGGGGGCAGAGAGCGAGGGAGACATAGAACTTGAAGCAGGCTCCAGGCTCTGAGCTGTCAGCACAGAGCCCAACACTGGGCTCAAACCCACTAACTGCGAGATCATGACCTGAGCTGAAGTTGGATGATTAACCCACTGAGCCACCCCAGCACCCTGGGGTGGAATTAAATATGTCTAATAAAATGGTTATATTAATTTTAGCTCAGTAAATGGCAAACTAAACATCCCTTCCCATCAGTTTATCATACAAGTTATATTATTATCATCCTGAGCTGTGATTTATCTTTTTGTAATTTTTGTTTCCAGGTACTTAAGTCTTAAATCCTCCAAGGTGGCATTTGTTTAGTTATATGCCACCAGGCCCCTATGAAATTATAGGTGTGACAACAACCCCTTTCCATTTTGGAGTTTTTCAGTGTAAGAAACAAGAACGTCAACAGTCTTCCTCTGTGACCATTTTCACTTTGCAGTTACACTATTGCCACAATTAGAGATGCTTGTCCATTTCTGACACCATGCTTTCCCATTCTGGGTGATGGCACACGAACTCCACCAAAAATGACTGTGGATGCTGTTCAGAAGATAGCGTGATGTGATGCCCCGATCCCCAACATCTGGGAATCCTGTTGTGAATTGCCTTGGCTGGCTCACCACCTTTCCAGGACAGCTCACATCCAGGGATTCAGCAGCACGTAGGCAAAAAAACCTAACCCCCTCTCATCCAATCTCGGACAACCTGGAAGGGCTACCCCAGCTTCAGAGCTCCCCAGGGCGTGGTTGAAGCTTTCATTAGGACTGCACCCCAGGCTGCTTTCTCCCACTGTGCACTTCTGCTTCTAATCCTTCTCCTCCAATTCCCAAGCTCTCAATTCCCAAGACTGCTTCTTCATAAATCTCCTGCCTGCTAATCTTCCACTTCAGAGTCTACCTCCTGCAATGTGGCTGTGTATAGTGTAATTTTAAAATCCCTTGTACTGGGGCGCCTGGGTGGCTCAGTCGGTTAAACATCCGACTTCGGCTCAAGTCATGATCTCACGGTCCGTGAGTTCGAGCCCCGCGTCGGGCTCTGTGCTGACAGCTCAGAGCCTGGAGCCCGTTTCAGATTCTGTGTCTCCCTCTCTCTCTGACCCTCCCCTGTTCATGCTCTGTCTCTCCTGTCTCAAAAATAAATAAACGTTAAAATCCCTTGTACTATGCATATACATGTCCCAGTAACAGAGATGCCTTCACTCTTAATTTGAACTTCTTCTCCATTGAAATCTTCAAATAACTTCTCTTTGAGCAGACCACCAGGTTAGTGTTAACATTGTTTCCAAGTGCTGAACTAAAATGTATTAAAAGTCAGTTCCACTAAGTCATATAAAAGTCTCTTAAACTTAAGTCTGTAGGGGTGCCTGGGTGGCGCAGTCGGTTAAGCGTCCGACTTCAGCCAGGTCACGATCTCGCGGTCCGTGGGTTCGAGCCCGGCGTCGGGTTCTGGGCTGATGGCTCAGAGCCTGGAGCCTGTTTCTGTGTCTCCTTCTCTCTCTGCCCCTCCCCCGTTCATGCTCTGTCTCTCTCTGTCCCAAAAATAAATAAGAAACGTTGAAAAAAAATTTAAAAAAACAAACAAACTTAAGTCTGTAAAGGCACCAGAAGCAAAATTTTTGGTGTCCCGTACAGTCACCCAGTAGTAAGCATTTCATAGGACTCAATTCCTAGCCAGTGTGAGGAATAGATATGTATTTCCTTTTATACAGTGGGAAGTAGGTCCACAGTCTTGATCCCCTTCCTCTAGTCTCTGTCCAAAGGAAACCCAGCTGGAAATATTTGTGGAGATGAAGTCTGTCCCAATCCCATCACCTAAAAAAGTTCAGACCTACTGAGTATCCAAGTCTATTCTGTCCAAGACTTTCTTTTTATTAGAAAGCCAAAGCTTACCCATAGTGAGTGTCTGGGGCTGGTCTTGCTTTCCTACACCCAGTACAGTAGTTAGAAGAGTTATAGGTGCTGCTAGACATTACTGCCCACTGGGATCACAGGCCTAAGATCAAGAAGCAGTTTTATTATTTTTTTAATGTTTATTTTTGAGAGAGAGCGAGAGAGAGAGGTTAAGGGAGGGGCAGAGAGAGAGGGAGACACAGAATCTGAAGCAGGCTCCAGGCTCCAAGCTGTCAGCACAGAGCCCAATGTGGGGCTTGAAACCACCAACAGTGAGATCATGACCTGAGCTGAAGTGGGACACTTAACCAACTGAGCCACCCGGATGCCCGAAGCAGTTTTACAATATCAATTTTTTTTGGTCACCATTTCTCTTCCCTAGAACTCTAACTAGGGCTTGTAAATCTTTCCCAGGGCTTGGACACTATCATTCCAAAGTATCTCTCGGATTCTGAAAATTGTCAATCTAGAAGTGTCTGCTCTTGTGTTTAACTGCCTGTGGACCTTGATGCTGATTGGATATAGCCTGAGTCTGCTGTAGTTCTTTGGATATTGTGGACTGCAGACCACTCGTACGGGGCATCATCTAGAGTTAATCCCTATCTATGGTGGATCTTACATCATTCTGGCTTCTTCTGTCTCTCTGTTGCTGAGATCTAGCCTATGTTGCAATTCTCTTTTTTCTCCTCCCTTCTTCCCTTCTTCTATCCTTCTGCCTCTAAAGCATCTGTAGGATTTCTGTTTGGGAGACTTTGGGAGTTACAGCTGCACCTAAGCAATGCTGTAAGGATCGTGTGGGGGAGGGGCAATAATTTGGTTGAGGAATAAGTGCTTTGCTAGTGAGATCCACTTGTACCGTTTGCAGCTGGTATGATCACTCTACTAGAATGGCTGCTATGTCTGAACGTCTAGATCAATGCCTGTCCAGGCCACAGTTTTCCTCTAGCTGATGTATGCTCTCAGCCATTCAAGGTATCCATATATCAACAGGGGAAACTTATGATGTCTCCACCCCTTTTCACCATTGCTTGTGCAAGGCACAGATTTACTCTTTACAAGTAGAGCCTACTACAGTTCTATTTGAGGTACCTAATCAGCGATTCTCTTTTATCATTTCTCCATCTACTTATAGCCCAATTCAGTTTTTTTTTAATTTTTTAAATGTTTATTTATTTTTCAGAGAGAGAGAGAGAGAGAGAGAGAGAGAGAGTTTGAGCTGGGGAGGACAGAGAGGGAGGGAGACACAGAATCTGAAGCAGGCTCCAGGCTCCAAGCTGTCAGCACAGAGCTCAACACAGGGCTTGAGCTCACAGAGTGCAAGATCATGACCTGAGCCAAAGTCAGACGCTTAACCAACTGAGCCACCCAGGTGTCCCATAGCCCAGTGCAGTTTAAAATCTCATCCTGACCGTTCTTTTTCTCTCTTAAATATTTGTTTTTTATTTATTTTACTTTTATTGTTTGTTTTTATTTTAATTAAAAAGGTAATATTTATTCACTTTGATAGAAATTGGAAAATAATTAATCATCATGAACAACCTCTGCTAATATTTTGATATATATACTTTGTTTTAAAAAAATGAGGGGAAACAAGAATGTGTGTGCGTGCACACACACACACACACACACCCAAGACATATACACAGTGTGTATAATAGCTAAAATGTATTGACCAACTATGATGAGCTGGGATCTCTGTTAAGCATTTTGTATACATTTGATTTTCACAGCAATCGTGTGAAATTACGTAGAGAAAGTTGTTTTTATTTTTGTCTGCAGGCATCCATCTCCCCCACCCTCCATCTACACAGGGCAACCACCCCATGATTCACCTTGGGTCTGCAGTACTGGTGGGACAGACAATCTAGGGGCTCACTCTGTTCCTGGCAAAGGGCTGGACACATATCCCATGACAGGCTAATTGGATGCCCTCTCTGGAACTTGAATCTTGAAGAGAATGACCCAGAAAAACTTAGCAACTATTTAAGTGTATTCATCTAGGTGGTGTTCTCCTGAGAAGACATCTATAGTTTCATTACCTAGATCTAATGAGCAGCTCTGGGACCTGCTTTTGCCCATGCTGGGTTCTTCAGATATTCCTCTGAATCTATAAGATTTCTCATACCCTTGCAACATTTTTTTTTAAATATAAAGTTACTCAGGTCTGATTCCTTCCACTTATCACTAAAAAATCCCTAACCAATATAGAAATACACAAGTATTATTCTATTTTGTAGACACTGAAACGGAGGCTTACTAAAATGAAGTGACTTGCTCAAGATTACCCAGGCAATAAGAGATCATATTAGGTCATATTAGGTCTCCATAACGCTCAAGTCTGTGCTTAATTTTAACCATATCTCTTTTCAGTCTCCCTCTTTACAGATACACAGGTGTGTGTGTGTGTGTGTGTGCTTACACACACATGTGTATTCTTTTATGTATTATTCCACATTAAGATCTGGCCATATTCTTACTGTGAAGGGGAACATGCACCCCAATGTTTACAGCAGCAACAATTGCCAAATTGTGGAAAGAGCCCAATGTCCATCGATGGATGAATGGGTAAAGAAGATGTATATGTATGTGTATACACACACAATGGAGTATTACTTGGCAATTGAAAAGAATGAAATCTTGCCATTTGCAGCAACATGGATGAAATTGAGTGTATTATGCTAAGCAAAATAAGTCATAGAAAGACAAATATATGATTTCACTCATATATGGAATTTAAGAAACAAAACAGATGAACATAGGGGAAGGGAAGGAAAAATAAGATAAAAACAGAGAGAGAGGCAAACCATAAGGGACTCTTAAGTACAGAGAACTGAGGGTTGCTAGAAGGGAGGTGGGTGGGAAGATGGACTAAATAGGTTGATGGGCATTAGGGAGGACACTTGTTGGGATGAGCACTGGGTTTTATATGGAAGTGATACATCAGTGGGCTTCTCCTGAAACCAATACCACACTTTATGTTAACTATTATTAGTTAACTCAATATTCCAATACCTAGATATCATCAAAATTACTACTAACATTTTGGTTTATTTTGTTTTCAGTTTCTCTTCTCTTTCTCTCTCTCTTGGCATATATAAATACACTCACATGCATACACAAATAGGGATCCATACATAAATTTTAGATATATATTAAACATATAACAGGGAGAGAGAAAGCGAGGGAGAGATCCATACTGTGTATACAGATTTCTATTATCAACTTTATCTTTTAATATTATTCTTTAAACATTTCTGAGTCGTTAAACTTCTTTCACAATATTTTGATAACCACAATATATTTCATTGTATGGATATACCATAATGTATTTAATGACTCTTCTTTCATTTAATGGCTGTTTCTTTTTCCTTTTTTCTTTCTTTCTTTCTTCCTTTTTCTTTTTGCTTGGATAACTAGCACTGCAATCAACAAATTTGTTGGCATCTGATTATTTTCTTAGAATAGATTTTGGAGGGCCGCCTGGGTGGCTCAGTCAGTTAAGCGTCTGACTTCAGCTCAGGTCATGATCTCATACTTTGTGGGTTCAAGCCCCGTGTTGGGCTCTGTGCTGACAACCCAGAGCCTGGAGTCTGCTTCGGATTCTGTGTCTCCCTCTCTCTCTGCCCCTCCCCCACTCATGTTCTGTCTCTCTCTCAAAAAAAAAAAAGAATAAACATTAAAAAAAAAAAGAATAGGATTTGGAAGTGAAACTATTGGCTTAAAGTCTTTGAACATTTTAAAGATTCTTGATATATATTGTCAAAAAATTTTCAGAAAGATTGTGCCAATTTACAACCCCACAACTAGTGTTTAAAAGTCAGTTTTATTCAATGCTCCAAATATAGATGCCAACTTTTAGAAATGAATGTCAACAGTTGGAAAAGGATAGAGTATACTGTATTAGGCATTTCTTCTAATATTATTTTCTGATTATAAAGTAATACAAGCTAATTGCAAGTTGAAAAATATAGAAGATTACAGAAAATAACATCATCCATAAATAAAAATGATGGTTTGATGAGCATTCCTTTGTCTTCTTGGTGTGCACATGTTAAATACATAAATATTTATTATGTTGAAATCATATGGCTCATACTTTTATATCTAAACTTTTAATGTTATGTATCATGAAACATTTGTATTAAATATTCCCCAAACCATTATTTTTACTAGTTGCCAAATATTATATCTTATACATTGACTATAATGTAGTTAACCTTTCTTGCTTATTGGATGTGTATTGATCAGTATATACAGAATTGCAATACATGATGTTGCTCATAACCTCTGACTACATTTCTGATTATTTCAATAGAATTTATGCCCAGAAGTGGAATTCTAGAATCATGGGTTTAAATTGTATGGATATTTTAAAGTTTCTTGATAAATATTGATAGAAAATTGGAAAAATTCTTCTAAAATGTTTGCTCCAGTTTTGTATGAAAGTGCACTCACTCTTCTCAACATTATTTTTGTTGTTTTATTTCAATGATTTATGTTTTTCATTTTTCAAATCTTTTCACATTTCCTTGAACTATCTGTATTTCTTCTTTTCTGAATTCACTGATCATATGCTTCACATATTTTCCCTTTAGATCTAGTATCATGAAGACAACTGAGCATCCTTCCCTTAGGATCTGTTCTCTGCTCCTACAGCGCTCAGAAGGATAACTCAGTTCCTCCCCCCCATTATTCTTCTTAAATATTCTGAATACTTCAGTCACCTGTGACTCTTAGTGATAAGCATGTATGATTGTAGTAACTCATATTTGCAAAGGAGTTTTTAATTCATAAAACTCTTTCACACCCATTATCAGTTTTGCCCCTGTGAGAGAGACGGGGCAGGTCAGTGTCATCAGCATCATTTTAGAAATGTGGACGTTGGATTCCATAGGAGAAAGCTGTCAACAGCCAGTGGGAAGTAAAGTCAAGATTCAGACCAGGTCTTCAATTCCTAGATCTTTTCCCTTTCCTTTTCCTTTTCAGTTAAGTCATATTACTGATGTTGCTGTTGTCCAGAAATATAAAATGACTCCACATGGGGTAAGAAAGTTCTAGAATGAGGTTAAGAGACTTGATAGCAAATGCAAGTACTGTATTTTTAGAATGAGACTGATTTACATTTGAGGGCTTTTAATTGCAGTTATCCATCAGTTTTAAACTTTCAATGTCTAAATATAAAGACCGTGGCAATATAAATGAGCCAGCTGCATTTTTACACAGAGCATGAACTGATGAGTTTATGAATGAGTGAAGTGATGGAAATCAACAGTAAGAATAAGAATATCCCAACCCATTTCAACAGCCTAAGCCATACATCAGTACCTTGGAGAGCTTCCAACTCTACGCCACCCCCTCCCTCACAAATATTCTCAGAAAAGGCAAGTTTTCCTCCGCCAAAGGAAAATCGGAAGCATTGTACACTGTTATCTTCCATGTTTTTTGAAAACTAAAAAAGATGATTTCATTTTCCATTTTCCTACCTGAAAATGGTCTTCCTTTTCGCCCCATTTAAAATGCAATTGCCCGTCTCTGTGATCTTGTGCGAGCTTATTTAACTTAAGCAGCTTTATGGTATTCTCCCCCCTTAGCAAACACATTTCTTTGCCATGTCTGCAAAGGAAAATGTCCTTTTCCAATGAGCGACCGGGAGAAAATCAGCTCTCCTTTTCTCGAGTAGGATCTATTTCTGAAGACACGAGGGCAGCAGTGTGGATCTCCACAGGTGTAGCCAGGAGCTGCCCTACTGAGGGGAAGGAGGCGCGAAGATGCTTGAGCCAGCCCTACTTAACGCTGGGAGCCCCGCGGCCTCCTCTGCCCTTGGGGCAGCGTGAGCTTCAGCCGCTACATCGCCCAGCCGCGCACGCGCGCTCCCCGCCCCCGTCCCCACCGCACCTGCCAGGTCACAAACCCCTTCCCACCCTCCCGCGCTCCCTCCCGGAGGCTGTCTTGTCTCACATTGATTGGTCGGAGCCAAGAGGGTGCGTCCAATCAGCAATCCCTCCTGCGCAACCTATCCCCGCTCTTCCCGCCCCCTCCCGCCCCGCACGCCCCTCTCGAGCACCTACTTTCTTTGTGACTGGTGCGCGCCCTGGTCACTCAGTGCGGCGGGAAGAGGTGTGCGGGATAGGGAAGGAGGGGGGAGGACGGGAGGACGGGAGGGGCGGGAGGGGCGGGGAAGGGGCAGGAGGGGGCGGGGCTCAGGTGCAGAGCCGCGCAGCCGGGCCGGACCCGGCAGGGGGCGAACGGCGGAGCGGGGCGGAGCGGGGACGGGGGCGGTGGCGAGGAGGGGGTTACGCCGGCGACGTCGGCCGCGCGAGGCTTCGCGCGTGAGCCGCGCGGGCGCTGGGCCTGGCTACCGAGCTTTCCCGGCCGGCGAGCAGGTCGTCGACGCCGGCTCCTGGCGGAGCGCGGGGAGGAGGGAGGTGTCGGTGCCAGCGGCGGCGTAGTCGACGGCGGCCCCGGCCATGGAAGAGACGCAGCCGCTTCCGCAGTCCGAGCTGCCGTTATGCGACAGCCTCATCATCTGGGTGAGTACGAGGGGGCGGGGGGCCGAGGGGCCGAGGCGAGTTGCCCCGGGCCCCCGGTTCTCCGCAGGTGAGCCTCAGGAGTAGCCGGGCCACCTGCGCCGCGGACTCGGCGCGTCGCCCTCCGAGTCTCCTGTCGCCCTTGACCGCGAGAGTGCCACCTGCGGGTCGCGGGGCAGGTGTGTACGTGTGGGTGTTGTATGTTTGTGTCTGGGGACTAGGGGCAGGTAAAGGGAGCTCCGGAGCTGGGGCCGGAGGAGGCTCGTCTTACTGCCTTGATCTATCTAGCTTGTGACAGCTGTGGCTGGAGCCAGGCGTCCATCCCCTTTGCTCTTCGCTGCCCCCATTTTCTCCTCCCCGGACTGCCGACTCTCTGCCTTCTGTCTGCCGAACAGCTTTCCTGTACGGACCTCTGTGCCACTTGGGAGCGGAGGCCCCCTCCGAAACTCCCCTCCTATCCAAACCACTTTGCTCTGCTTGGACACAGGTGGCCAAGAGGTGGTTTTGGTTCCTGGATCAGAGCTCCTCCAGGACCTCCGATTCTGTAGAAGTCGTTTCGAAAGGATATTTGCACACACTTGATATGTTGAAGGTGGGGGCTCCTATTCCTTTTTTCTTGCCGCCCCCCACCCCCCGTTTTCCTCCTCCAGTGGACAGCATTTTCTTTCAAGAAAAAGACTTGGCATTTTCATTTGCACTTGGTGCGTGTTTGGTATTTCTAATTAATTTTTGTGGTATTTGGACAGACAGGATCTGCCCCCAGTATTCCCGTCAGTAAAACGATGTCTCACCTTTTGGAGGTGCTCAGCGACCAAAGAGCTGGCAATTCAGGTGTAGCTTCCAACCCACATTGGGCAAGGTTGGTGCTTGATGGTCTGTCCACAGGGTGCTGTTGATGGTGCCCATCCCTAAACTAGTTGTTTGGTTGTGTGTGGATGAGTGTGTGCATAATGGAATGTAAACAGACTGGATCAGGAGGTGATATTCGGTTGATGCTGTTCTCTAGCGATCTCCTCATTTGAGTAATTCAAAACAATGAGGAATCAGAGAAGGTTTCTGGCTGTGTATGAAGTCTATTGGAAATGACCGTGATTTAAAGCAACTTTTACAGTTTAGAGGTAAATAGCTTTGGTTATAAGTGGAATGCAGGTATATAGGGCTTCTGAGTTAAAAGCAGTTAGCTAACTGTTCATCTTTATTTTCATTTAGAGTAAGTATTGGGATTGAGATGCTGTGTTTTAAGACTCTCATGAAATAAGGCAACATTACTTTTAACGATGTGTTTTGCTAAAACAAGTGACTAATTAAAGGGGGTATCCTAATCTGTTACATTATTGCTCTAAATATCTGACTTAAGTAGTAAACTTCATCTTTGTGATGTCATTGACTTATATGAGGTGGTGAAGTAAAGGATGTTTTTGAATTGTATTGCAATGTTTTAAAATACTATGTACTATACCCATTCTTTTAGCCAGTATTTATTGAGTTCCTGCTTTGTTCAAGGCACTGAGGAAGACATATCAAGAATAATCAAGGAACTTTCCATTTTTTCTTGGAGTGGTAGGCAGAGCTGTGTATTTTTATAATGAGAGGCAAAATTCCTTAAAAACTGCAAAAATGCTATAGATGACATAGTAGGTTATTTGCTTCTCCAGTTCTAAGGCTGCTGAAACATTGGAGAAAATGGAATTACTGTGCAGATTGTTGCCTTTAAAAATGCTCTACAGAGAAATCTACTTGCTCCCATAACAATGCCCAGCTATATAAAGACTAAGAACAACCACACAGATCCCCTCACATTTCCCTTTGCAAACCTCTACCAGTACCCTGTTTGAACCCCCAACTTTTCTCCCCTCAGAAATATGATCTCCTCCTTATCTTGACCCTAGCTCTAGATCCCATCCCTTCTACCTCTTCTAAAACTTTGCTTTTTCATTTCACTCTTTCTCTGCTTTGGATCCTTCCTCTTTACACATAAACTTACTTAAATCTTCCCTATCTTAAAAAGAAAACAAAGAGCCACCACTCCCTGTTAAAACCACACTCTATTTCCCCTTCCCTCTGCAGTCAAATTATTTGAGTTTTGTATACTCATCCTTTATACTTGAACTTTCATTCACTTCTCAACCCACTGCACATGAGATTCTTTTCTTTTAGGCCTTCACCTACTGGATTTGGCAAATTCGTAACTATTCTTTATTATCCTTATCTTACTTGATGGTTCTTTTGTGAGATCATCTTCTGCCTTAGTTTCTTGGGTACCTGTCTCTTGGCTTCTCTTTACCTTTCCAGATGATTTCCAGTGAACGTTGGTATCTGTCTTTGCCTTTGCCAGCCACTGCATTGTTGATGTCACCTCACTTCTCCAGGTTTTCCCAAACTCTCCCGATGCCCCAAGTCCTCCATGCCCACCATGCTGCACTGACTTTCTATTTCTTGAGGAATCTGGGCTTCTTAATTATACTTTCCTCTACCCAGAATAATCTCTGTCTAGTGAGTGACTGACTTCTTCTCACCATTCAGTTCTTGGATCTGTTGTCATCTTTCAGAGTCAGTAACAGTGAATGACTTACCTGTCCCCCAGTCCTATCTCTTTATAACCTGTCACCCCTTTTCTATGAGTCTGTAACACTTAACACTTTCTGAAGTCAGCCTATTTGCTCCATGGGGTCACAGCCCCTTTGTGACCTGTTTTCTGCTGTATTCCCAGGAACAACAACTGGCTGGGATCTCTAATACAACATTGAATCAAAGTGGTGATAGTCCATATCCTTGTCTTGGTGAGACCAGTATTTCACCATTAAGGATGTAGGTTCTTGTAGATACCTGGGGTAAACTTTTAACAGTATGATAGAGGATTGATGGATTTCAGCAAGTAGAAATCAGGGGAAATGAATTTTCTAGACACAGGGAAGAAACCCTGGAAGTAATGTAAATGGTCTTCTTTGGCAGTAGATCAAAAAGAGGTAGTGAAGGCACATCCTTGTCATGATATCTCTCATTTCTTAATGTGCTCCCTACCATAGTAAGTAATGTTACATGTTGAGGGGAAGTAGTAGGAGATAAAAGATTAAAAAGTTATGATGGGGCTAAATCATGGAGGTGAGAAGAAGACAGCTGGTAGTAAACTCTGTTCTTTCAGCACTAGACAGTGTTCTAGGACAATAGAACCAACATTAATAGAATTTGAGAGGTCATTAAGAAAACCTGATTAGTACAGAGATGCCTCTTTTGGCAGTTTTTTTTTAATTTTATTTTTTAATTTACATCCAAATTAGGTAGCATATAGTGCAACAATGATTTCAGGAGTCGATTCCTTAATGCTTCTTACCCATTTAGCCCATACCCCTTCCCACACCCCCTCCAGTAACCCTCTGTTTGTTCTCCATATTTATGAGTCTCTTATGCTTTGTCCCCCTCCCTGTTTTTATATTATTTTTGCTTCCCTTCCCTTATGTCCATCTGTTTTGTCTCCTAAAGCCCTCATATGAGTGAAGTCATACGATATCTATCTTTCTCTTACTAATTTCACTTAGCATAATATCCTCCAGTTCCATCCACATAGTTGCAAATGGCAAGATTTCATTCTTTTTGATTGCTGAGAAATACTCCATTGTGTGTGTGTGTGTGTGTGTGTGTGTGTGTGTGTGTGTGTACCACATCTTCTTTATCCATTCATCCATCGGTGGACATTTGGGCTCTTTCCATACTTTGGCTATTGTTGATAGTGCTGCTATAAACATGGGGGTGCATGTGTCCCTTTGAAACAGCACACCTGTATCCCTTGGATAAATACCTAGTAGTGCAATTGCTGGGTGGTAGAATAGTTCTATTTTTAGTTTTTTGAGGAACCTCCATACTGTTTTCCAGAATGGCTGCACCAGTTTGCATTCCCACCAACAATGCAGAAGAGATCCTCTTTCTCACATCCTCGCCAACATCTGTTGTTGCCTGAGTTCTTAATGTTAGCCATTCTGACAGGTGTAAGGTGGTATCTCATTGTGGTTTTGATTTGTATTTCCCTGATGGTGAGTGATGAGCATTTTTTTCATGTGTCCGTTGGCCATCTGGATGTCTTCTTTGGAGAAGTGTCTATTCATGTCTTTTGCTCATCTCTTCACTGGATTGTTTTTTGGGTGTTGAATTTGGTAAGTTCTTTATAGATTTTGGATACTAACCCTTTATCTGATATGTCATTTGCAAATACCTTCTCCCATTCTGTCAGTTGCCTTTTAGTTTTGCTGATTGTTTCCTTCGCTGTGCAGAAGCTTCTTATTTGGATGAGGTCCCAGTAGTTCATTTTTGCTTTTGTTTCCCTTGCCTCTGGAGACGTGTTGAATAAGAAGTTGTTGCGGCTCTTTTGGCAGTTATTAAGAAGTTATATTTTATGGGACACCTGGGTGGTTCAGTTGGTTAAGCTTCTGACTCTCGATCTCAGCTCAGGACATGATCAGGACATTTTGGCTCAGGACATGATCTCATGAGATTGAGTCCCACACCTGGCTCTGCACTGGGCATGGAGCTGCCTTAAGATTCTCTCTCTCCCTCTCCTGCTCCCCAGCACACACTCTCTTTTCCTCTCTCCCTCTCTTTCTCTCTCTCAAAAAAGAATGAAAGAAAGAAAGAAAGAAAGAAAGAAAGAAAGAAAGATGTTTTATTTTATGATTTGGAACTCATCTTAAAATAATTCATTCTTAGAAATGTTGTACTGCTACTTAGCAAAAAGTTTAGAGCTGAAAGACAAATTTGGGCACCATTTACATGGTAGAGGGAGTATATGAGAATTTGCAGTATTTGCATGAATATATATTTAATAAACTTGGCTTTGTAACATTTGGAAAATTAAAATTTTGGGACTTGACTTTCACCAATAAAATTAGAATTGAACTATATTTTTAATGGTTTTCTTAGTTCTTGTGTTCTTTGACCTTGACAGGCAGGTGAGGGAAAAACAAATGCCAAATATATGCCCAAAGGAACAAAAAATATTAAAGGCTGAATCATTGTTATGAAAATCTTAAAACAATAATCTTTCTGAAATGAATATTTAGAGGAGGAGAATATGAGAATAGAGCTGACCCAAAGTTGAAGATTTTGGCTGTCAGTTGGGAAGACCCCCCCTTTCTTCCTTGATTTTGGTGACATTTATATTGAAGCAATTCAGGAACAATATTTCCACATTTTTGATTATTTGCGTTATTTAAAGATAAATAAGAAAGTAAGATTGATTTGCAAGAACCCTGTGGTTACTGATGGAAGCCCTGTCTGCCCCTTTTGGGCCACTCACCAAAAAGACTTCTGCTTCTTTACCTCTGTGAAGAGTAGTGTGAAGGAGGACGGTTTCCTTTGTCCCTCTGCTTTGGCATCAGTACCCACACTGAGCTTTTTAATTTATTCACTCTTCTTGGTTATAAAGCCTTTCTGTTTGGCCAAATGAAATTACATTCTGTGTTATCTAATTTATTTTGCAACTAGGTTAAGAACTTTCAAGAGACACTCCAATTAAAATTTTTTTTTAATGTTTATTTTTGAGAGGGAGAGAGAGGGAACACAAGTGAGCGAGGGTCAGACAAAGGGGGGCACAGAATTGGAAGCAGGCTCCAGGCTCTGAGCTTTCAGCACAGAGCCCGACACAGGGCTCGAAGTCACGGACCGTGAGATCATGACCTGAGCCGAAGTCGGACGCTTAACCGACTGAGCCACCCAGGTGCCCCGAGACACCCCAATTTAAATCCATGTCTAAGAGAAGGAAAAATTGATCTTAATCTGGACTTGGTGGTCAATGAGGCAATACTTAGTATATGTACTACTTTTACATATTTCTTTACTATTTTGCTTAATATTCTGTGCTTCTTAAATCATTCTTTTAAAATAACTAATCCTATCCATTTTGTAAAAAGCTAATGATATAAAATGTAAGTAGGAAGGGTTGAAAAGTGGGAGCCACAGTTTACCTGAAAGTATATGATTATCTTCTTTTTAAAGATGCCCTAACCCTGGGGTTTCTCTTTCCTGTACATCCACTTAATTGCAAAATCCTGGTTATTTCATATTTTAAATTCCATGAATTTATTCTGTCCTCTTGGTCAGTGTTACCCTATCTGTAAGCCACCTGTTTTATCAACAAGACTATTACAGGAGCCTTCTAATGGACTCAGGTGTAAAAGTTACTCTCTCCCTTTCTCTGTGTCAGTATTGTTACCATCCTAAATATGCTAAAGTTATCACTCTCTTTCTTACTGTTCTTCAGTGATTCATCATCATCCAGAGCATTGGTTCTAAAAAATTGATGTGCATAAGAATTGCTGGGGCAGGGGCATGTGAGTGGCTCTGAAGGTTAAGTGTCTGACTCTTGATCTCAGCTCAGGTCATGAGTTCAAGCCCCACATTGAGCTCCACCCTGGGCACGGAGCCTACTTAAAACCAACCAAACAAAAAAAGAATCACTTAGGCATTTTCTGATTTAATGTGTCTAGAGATTCTGATTTGTGTTGTTCTTAGACCCCAAGCTTTGAGGAACCCCGAATCATAACTAATTGCTAACAGCTGCTGAGCTTGTACCAGGCGCTGATCTAAGTTGGCTCTCTTTGCTAATTCTCTCAACCATCTTGTGAGGTAGATACAAACTATTCTGCTGTTTCCTATTATAAGGATGATACCATCAAGGGTAAGTCCATGCTTCTTGTCATGGACCTCCAGAGTTCTGACCCATGTCTGTTTTCTTACCTGCCCCCCCTTTGTTGTCACCTCTTCCCCGTTCCTCTTTGCCCTGAAAATCCAGTAATACTGAACTGTATGTTGCCTAAAAATACCATTTATTTTCAGGTATTTGTGCTCTTATCATGTTCCTATTTCCTAAAGCTTCCTTCCCTTGGTTCTTTCTTTACTCAAGACCTTCTGTTCAGGAATCATCTCTGAGAAGTATTTCCTAAATAAAAACCCTAATTAGTTAACTCCTGTCTATTTCTGAATGATTTGTGCATACTATAGTCATGAGACTGGGAATGGCATGTTCTAGAAATAATTTATGTCTTTTTCTCCTGTCCTTAACTCTTGATTGCAACTGCTTGAGAGTAGAAAACAGGTGATTTTCTTTTGTAACCCCACGGTGCCCACATAGAGTAGGATCTCAGTAAAGTATCTTTGTGTACTTTGAAAGTAACTGTAGCTAGCATTATTTGTCTGTGTCATTCTTCCATGTGTATTACCATAATGGAGACTTATTTGTAGAATCTCAAACAGAACCACTAAAAGTGAATCATGGAGGGGAGAGACTTTTGTCAGATTAAGATAGTTAAGTGGCAAATTAAGGAATTATAATTGAATAGTAAAGGAGATAAATATATGTAGGAAAAGAGAATCATAGTGTATTTAATTTAAGATCATTATGGGTTGAGATTAGACTTCTAGGAAATATATGACCCATTGTAGCTCTGCTGTAATTTGCTTTTCAAAAATTCTTGTCTTGTATTTGCTTTTTAGAAAAAGACGCCACAGTTTCACTTCTCTTTTTACCATGTACATGAATGTTTAACAAATAGAGATTCAACAAGAATAATATGTAAAGCCAAACTAAATAGAAACAACTTGATGTGGTGGGTGGGCCCTGGACCATTCATGCCCTGAGACTAATTGTTGGATGGCAGGCTGAGGTCCTGCCTTATTTCAGGCCTCACTGGTTAATTAAGTAGTTTTAGACTTGACATTTCTAGGCTTTGTTGTCCTACCAAATGATGTGAGTGAAATTTTAAGTTGAAATAATAGGTTACCTTAAAGTCCTTTCTGATGTTATTCTCCTAACGATGAACACAATATAGTTGATCTTAAGGTCTGTGCATCTGGCTCTCAGAAATTCTGAAGTACTTCCTACATTGCATCAATATATTTGACTGTTTTAGGTGTGATTATTTGAATTGTTAAGTGTTTATGTTTGTAAGACTATTACACAGCCACGAAAACTTGTTAGTATAGTTGCATTTGTTCGGCCCAGTCTGAATTTAAACAAAACAGGACAATTTATAGTTATTTTTCTCTGTCGTGTTCATATGTTTGGGGAGGGGAGTTGGTAACACCATCCTGTAAGGATAAAGGAACAGTAAAGTCATTTGCTCTGTGTCATTTTAGCTGCAGACATTCAATACTGCCGCACCTTGTCAAGATGTCAAACAGCTGACTAATGGAGTTGCCATGGCACAAGTTCTTCATCAAATGTAAGTAGTAGTCCAGACTCTTTTTGAAGGAATTGTAAACCCAATACCAAGGAAGAAAAATTAGCCGTGTATTCTAAAAGTTGCTGAAACTTTATCCTATTAAGTCGTGACAGGCATTATTACATCTAGGGCACAGGAAAGTTCACCACCTGACTCTTCCTTGCTTGTTCACAGAGGTAATCTTAATTAAGTGAGCAAACACGATTATTATCTAGCTAAGAGGTTTTCATTTTAAACTTGTTCTGGTCACATTCACAAACTACAGTAACTGGAAAAGAAGCCGTTTTAATGAATGGTATAATTGCTTATGATTTTTTGAGTTACTTTACTATCATTGGAAGGTATCAATGCATGGAGATTATTATTTTAGAGAGAATTGAAGTATATAATACTGGATTTGGAAAAAAATATTAAATTCTAAAATCTATATTTGAGTTAAAAGTAGGAATTCTATGACTCTACCAATAATAAAATGAGGTATAAATGGATTTTGGAATCACAAATATTGGAGAATCTTAATAAAACGATTCTGTTTGGATTAGGCCCATTAGATATAATTATATAGTATCAAAAGTTCCTAAGTCCATTATTTCATAATTTTTGCCAAACATTGTGCAATGATTACGGTTATAACATCTGCAATATGAGCTCTACCCTTAGTAGGAACAAACAGGGCTAATTTATTAATTGATAGCCCTACTGATTTTGTATTAGCTTACTTTTATGATAATGTGTCTTCCATGAGACCAGAATCCTATCTCTGCTATTTGTTTTATAGTCAGAGATGTTTTTTTCAGTGGTTGCCATCATTTTGTCAAGGTTTGTTGTGATTGACATTGAAAACCCTGTAGATGGGTTTGCAGAAATTCCTTATCACCCTCAGAAAAACAACTCAAAGTGTCAAAATTGTAGTTACTTGGAATTTTCAACATGATCTAATGTGAATAGATGGATTTTATGGTTAACTCAAGATTAATACCTTAAGAGACAAACTTAACATGTTAACTTTTTTTTTTTTTGGCAGTCATTCTAAAATATGCCTTTCTCCCTTCTTTTCTCAAACATGTTTCTTAAACATTTTATTTATTTATGCCCTGATTAGTTTCAAAGTGATTTAATTGGTCAGAACCAAGCATTCTGGATATGACCCTTTATTGATGATGTGGGAAAGTCGTCATTATTTTTTATTGTTAGAATGTGCCCCTGGCCTTTTGTTATTGCAGTATGTTGTGGGTATTGGTGTAGATGGAGCTACATTGTGGTTGGCATGGATGTAAGACTGGTACGCATTCATTGACTTCAACAGTGCCATCCAAAGCTGTTATTTATATGTATTGTGGTGGCTCTGGTAGCTTTTATACTACAATACAATAGAAGAGACCTGTTTTTACTGTGATATGATGCATTGGCTCTTTGTCTCCCTGTACTCTACCACTGTACCTGATGTTTATTATTTTTTTTATTTAAAAAAATGTTTTTTAGTGTTTATTTATTTTGGGGAGACAGAGAGACAGAGTGGGGGAGGGGTAGAGAGAGAGGGAGACACAGAATCCAAAGGAGGCTCCAGGCTCTGAGCTGTCAGCACAGACCCCGACACGGGGCTCTAACCCACGAAGCATAGGATCATGACCTGGGCTGAAGTCGGATGCTCAACCAACTGAGTCACCCAGGTGCCCCTGTACCTGATGTTTAGAGTAGGGTCAGTTCAAATTTAGTTAAACTCTACCCTTTATCACTAACTCATTTTCCATAATCTGTTGGATTCTGCTGTTACTGCCGAACCTCTGGCTCTCTGATTTTCCTTTTTTTCTTTTCCTTCTCTCATTTGTTGTCTTCTAATGGCTTTTCTGCAAGAATAATAAAATAGCCAAACAATCAGAAAGCTCTCTTTCTTCATAAAACATATGACAGTGACCTAAAATTGGATTGAAACCTCTTTTTTTGCTTTGCCTGTTTTGGCATGTACTTAGCTGTCTTAGTCTCCTTATCATCCAAGAATTATTTAAACTTTATTTTTCTTTTGAATCCCCTTCTAGTTTTATAGCTTTCCAGAAGTCTGGATCTGGATAGTGAAACTTAGAAGCATACATTTTTCTCTAGTTGAATCAGTATATCATATTGCGGCTAGAAGGGCACATTTTACCATATTTCTTTGAACACTCAAAAGCACTTTGTATATGTTACACTCTGTTATGAATTGCATTGATTACTATTGTGACTCACATCAAATCACATCAAAGTTGTAACTGAAGATGAGAAGGGAAATTCTGCTTTCTAAGGAAGTAGCAAAATTTAATGAGTAATTATTATTTACCTGAGGCAAGTATGGTAAATAATAAATCTTAAAAATCAATGCCCAAACTATATGACTTAGACTTGGAGAGTCATGGAATTATTGCTAGGGTTTTACAAGTCCTTAATTATTATCTTTGGCCTGAATACTTTTAAAAATATATGTAGATATTTAAAGAACACATGGGGAGAATCTATAGTTAAGCTGCATTAGTTTCCCAGGATTGCCATAACAGAGTACCACAGAGTGGGTGGTTTAAAACAACAAAAATTTGTTTTCTCTTAATTCTGGAGGCTAGAAGTCCTACATCAAGGTATTGGCTGAGTCATGCTCTCTCTATTGCCTGTAGGGGAGGATCATTCCTTCCAGCTTTGGTACCGCCGTCCCCCCTCCCCACTCCCCCCCCCCTTCCCCCCCCCCCATTCCCAAGTCTGTGGCAGCATGGCTCCATCTCTGTCTCTTCTCTGCTTGGTTGTCTTCCCTCCGTGTCCGTGTCTTTGTGTCCTCTCCTCTTCCAGTCATTTTAGTAATTTAGTTTGATCTCATCTTAATTTGATTGCATCTGCAATGACCCTGTTTCCAAATAAGGTCATATTGACAGATATTGGGGGTTAGAATATGAACATGTTATTTTGGAAGATACAGTTCAACCCACAACAACTATAAATACCATAGCATGTGACTTCCCCCAAAAGAAAGGCTTCATTTGGCCACTTTAAACAACAGAGACACTTCTCTTAAGTGTCTCTCTTAAGAGAACTTAAGAATAAGTTCTCTGCTTATTTCTCTTGCCTGTCTTGACTAGACATTTTTGCAAGAGGGAAAAGAGAGAGAACAAGAATGTAGAAACCCAGAGACCTCAAGTACCATGCAGCTATCTCTTCATTCATTCAGTCAGATATTGGAGTATTTGAAATGATGAATCATGATAGCCAACATCTGAGTATTTACTAAGTTATAAGCCATTGTTATATATCCTACGCATATGTTATTTCATTTAATTTTTACTGTTCTGTGAGGTAGATATTCCTCAGTCTATACATGAAACAGAGGTTTAGAGAGGTGAAACAACTTTGGTAAAATCAAATAACGAGTTAATAGCAAAGCCAGGATTGGCATAGCTTTGGCCTGACTCTAATACCTGTGCTCTCAGTCAGCTGTTATCCGTGAAATCTAGTATATTGACCTTCTCCTGATAGATTATTACTTTGGGGTCTTAATACATAAAAGGCCAGATGTGCATGCCCAAAGTACAGATCACAATTTCATGTGTTAACCACAGTAAGCCTTTTGATTGTCCAAGAAAAACTATGTCAGGGTGTCTCTTGGAGCAAAACAACTATGTTGTGTATAGTAACCGGCAGCTGTTAATTATTGCCTGTATTTAGTTGGTAAAATTGTTGAAGACAAACACTATGAGTGGAGTTAAATAATTTTATACTCATTCCTACTTACTTTTGTTAGACAACAATTGGACCATATTTTGCTTCCTCAGTCTTATGTCCCCTCGAGTTTCACTGAAGTTCTGGGAAGGATGAGAAAAGGAGCTAATTGTTCAGGCCAGGAGTCTAGTTAAGACGTGTAGATGTGGCAGTGCAGAAGTGTAAGGAAGGATATGTCCAGAGTTACGAGGTTGGGTATCAAGGGGAAGGTTGGCTGCCATTACAAATGTTTCAGAAGAATGACTTGTTTATGAGAAAAGGAAGAAGGCAGAAGTTACGAAGTATTTCTCAGAGTGTTATAGGCTGAATGTTGGCATCCATTCCAGATTTCTGTGTTGAAACCCTGACCCCCAGTGTTGTAGCTGTACTGGAGATGAGGCCTCTGAGAAGCAATTAAGGTTAAATAAGGTCATAAGAGTGGGGCCCTGATCTGATAGGATTGGAATCTTTGTAAAAGAGACATCAGAGAGCTCACTCTCTGTGAGCACACCAAGAAGAGGTCATGTGAGCACACGGACAGATGGCAGCCACCTACAGGCCGAAAGAAGAGAGCTGAGAACGAAACCTACCTTGCTACACCATTTTGATCTTGGGTTTCCAGCTTCCAGAGCTGTGCGAAGTAAATTTCTGTTATGTAAGCCACCCAGTCTGTGATCGTTTGTTATAGAAGCTTGAGCAGACTAAGACTTAGGGCTGAAGTTGATTTGGAGTAGAAAGAAAGACAAGGAGGAACACAAGATAAAAGGAGGAAAGCTAGAAGAGGTAATGTCTATATCCATTTTCTAGAGGTAATTAGAACATAATTCTAGAAGCATATATGATGATATCTTTTAGAAGACTTGTGTAGTAGGGTTCTCCAGAGATATAGAATTAATAAGACATGGATATATACAATAGGATGGACACACATACACGCACGCGCACACGCACATGGGACAGAGAAATTTGTTTTTAGGATTGGTTCACATGATTGTAGAGGCTGGCAAGTCCAGAATCCACAGGTCAGGCCTGCAGGCCAAAGATCCGGGAAAGAGTGGATGTTGCAGCCAGAGTCCACAGGCAATCTCTTGGCAGAATTTACTCTTTCTTGAGGGGGGTTAGTCTTTTTCTTAAAGGCTTCAATTGACTGGATGAGACCCACCCACATTATGGAGGGTAATGTGTTTTATTTAAAGTCTACTGATTTTTTTTTATTAAAAAAATGTTTTTTAATGTTTATTTGAGAGAGAGAGAGAGCGTGAGCAGGGGAGGGGCAGAGAGAGAGAGAGAGGGAGACACAGAATCTGAAGCAGGCTCCAGGCTCTGAGCTGTCAGCACAGAGCCTGATACAGGGCTCAAACTCACGAGCTGTGAGATCATGACCTGAGCTGATGTCAGACACTCAGCCGACGGAGCCACCTAGGCGCCCCTAAAGTCTACTGATTTAAATGTTAATCTTACCTAAAAAAGTGTTTTCATAGCCACATCCAAGCATGTTTGAACAAAAACTGGGTATCCTGACCTAGCCAAGTTTATACATAAAATTAATCATCACAACTGGCTTACCTCTTTTACTTAATCTGATGTCGAAAGAAATGAATTTACTTTGATGACAGTTTTGACTTATTAGTAAATCAGAATTTTCAGGCAAGTGCTTGGTTAGAAATACACCATTCATATATTGAGCCAAGTCATTTTGGTAATTGTAGCCTTAGTATCTGGGAAAAGTTGAATATAATTAACATTAATTTGCTCAAAAGAAAATGGTTACATATTCCACATAGATGAATTAGAAATGAAGTCATTTTTGGTTACCCAGTCAAAGCAATATCTTCTGTATTAGAACATCTGAGGCAGAATGATTTGTGGAAAGCTAAGCACTGTGTTCTAGTTTCAGCTTTTCATTTTTAAATTCAAGTTTGGAAGAGGATCCCTTTAATTTCTTCCCTCACTTTTGTTGGCTTATGTGTAAAGTGAAAATCTAGACAAGACCTTGAAAACCTCTTCTAGCACTATTCTGTGATTTTACAGTGTTTAACTCTTTTCAAAAAAATTTTTTTTAATGTTTATTTATTTTTGAGAGAGAGAAAGAGAGACAGAGTGCAAGCAGGAGAGGAGCAGAGAGAGAGGGAGACACAGAATCCGAAGCAGGCTCCAGGCTCTGAGCTGTCAGCACAGAGCCGGATGCGGGGCTCGAACCCTTGAACCGTGAGATCATGACCTGAGCTGAAGTCAGACGCTTAACTGACCGAGCCACCCAGGCGCCCCTGTAGTGTTTAACTCTTAAAGAATGTCTCACATTCTCCTTTGAGTAGAGTTTTTGTGCTCTTTACTTTCCTGCTTTAATAGCTATTTCCCTGAGAGTCATGGTAGTAAATTACTCATCTTTATATTAATCTTGCTCAGTTCCTTACTCAGAGGAAGCATCCAAATTTTTGTTTAGAATATGTATGATCTATTAGTGTAGTTCACTGTATAGTCAAATGTTATTCTTTAAAACCTTATTAAATACATAAAAAATCAATATAGCAATTCATTGTCCTGGCCTCCCATGTTAATATGACTTCACGAGTTTAAAACTAAACTGTCCTTGTAGACTTCTCATTACACTCATTCTCCTCAGTTACAATCAAATAATTTTGGCCTTTTCTATATACTAGTGTGATTTGGGGCTAATTACATAGCTTCTCTCATCTTCATTTCTCTGAAGAGTAAGATTGAGGATAATCATAATCCTTTTCCAGTGACTACAATATTGAAAGTTGCAATATGGAAAAACATCAAGCCCAGTGCTTGATACAGAATAGACATATTAAAATGTTAGTTTTAATTTCTACCCCCCCCCCCGCTTTAGGAATGGGACTTCTACATCTTCCTGCTACCAGAGTGTCTTGTATGAGATATTCAGTAAATGTTTATTAAATTGAAGATGCTAATGAATTAAGTAATTTATTATGAGAAATTCCAAAAGAAATCCTTAAGAATCACTAAAAATTCAGGGGGTTCAGTTAAATAATGTTTGCTGTTCATATTAAGGACAGGCTTTTAGATATAAAATAACTTTATTGATTTAATTTAGTACTTTCCATGCAACAAAAACATTTAAATGTTTTGCATTTGTGTTTTCATTTCAGAGATGTAGCTTGGTTCGATGAATCTTGGTTAAGCCGAATTAAAGAAGATACGGGTGACAACTGGAGAATAAAGGTATACAGAATGAGCAGTAGAAGCACTTAACCCAAACAGTGATTTTAAAATTAGCACTAAGCTCAGCTAAATCTTTTTTTTTTAATTAATTTAAGGGTGCATTTTATTGTGTGCAGTTTGTTTTGACACATGCATGTTCTTAGGTAACTACAATCATAATTAGATGTGGAACATTTCCATTAACCCAGAACATGCACTCACGTCCTTTCCCACTTAATCCCCACTCCTGGCTTGGCCCTGTGGATCTGCTTTCTGTCACTGTAGATTTCTAGAATTCTGTATAAATGGTAACGGACATTATTTACTTTTTGTTACTCTTTGTGTCTAGCATCTTTCACTCAGTGTGATGTTTTTGAGACTTACCCATGCTACCTCTATTAGGAGTTATTTATTATTATTATTATTATTTTCCTGAGTAGTATTTCATTACATTGATAGTGTACAATTTGCTTACCCATTCACCTGTTAATGGATGTTGGAATTGTTTCAGTTTTTAGCTACTATGGATACAGTTACAATGAATATTTAGTATGAGTCCTTGCGTAGATATATGTCTAATTTCTCTTAGATAAATTCCTCAATGTGATTGTATCTGGTTATGTAAGTATATATTTGATCTTATAAGAAACTACCAAACTGATTTTGTTTCTTCATAAGTCAGTTTTGTTGTGTATTATAGGGCATTTGTGTGTTTCACTTAGGTTGTCCAATTTGTTGGCATACAGTTCTTAACTGTGTTATTTTGCTAATAATATGCTGGTAACTCTGTGATCTTTAGTGATGTATCCTCTTTCTTTCCCGATGTTGGCAGTTTATGTGTTTTGTCTTTTTTTTCTTGAGAAGTTTGGTTTGATGTTTTTCAAGTTTTTTATTTTTTGTTTTTTTTTTAAGAACTAGCTTTTGTTTTTTATAGATTTCCTCTCTGTATTATTTTCTTTCCTTTACCTACACCTTCTCTTCTTTCTTTATGCCTTAAAGTAGAAAATTAAATCATAAGTTTTAGGCACCTTTTTTCCCCCTAATTTAAGCATTGCCTTACACATCTCACACATTTTGACATTCTATGTTAGTATTTTCATTCAGTTTAAAATACTCATTAATTCCCCATGTGATTTCTTTTGACCTACAGGTAGATTAGAAGTAGATATTTCAAATTATAAATATTTGAAGATTTTTTAGGCACCTTTTTTATATTTATTGATTTCTAATTTCCATTTTTGTTTGATAAAATAACTCCGTATTGAGAAATTCTTTTACATTTATTGAGACTTATTTTATGACCTAACATATGGTCTGTTTTGGTGAATGTTCCATGTGCCCTTGAACATGTATTCTGCAGGCAGATTATATCAAACTTACTGATAGTTCTGTTGCATCTTTTACATCTTTATTGATTTTTCTGTGACCATCCTGTCAGTTATGGAAGAGGAGTCCTTAAATCTCTAACAATGATTGTGGATTTGTCAATTTCTCCTTTTAGTTCTGTTAACTTTTATCATGTAATTTGAATCTCTTGTTAGGTTTATATACATTATTTTTTAAATGTCTTCTTGGTGAATGAATCTACTTATCATTATGAAAGACCTCTTTTTTTTTTTTTATCCCTGACAGTATTCCTTGCTCTGAAGTCTAATTTGTCTGACATTAATGTAGCCACTCTAGTTTTATGATTATTTCTTGCTTTAGTGTATCTTTTTTTATTCTTTTAATCTGTATCTTTATGTTAGGTCTCTCATGTACACATCTAATAGTTGAGTCTTCCTTTTTTTATCCATAGAATATCTATTTTTTTAAGTTTGTATTAAAATTTATTTATTTATTTATTTATTTATTTAAAAAAACTGAGTTGAATCCTCAGCAGCTTTTTTTTTTTTTAAGTTTATTTATTTTTGAGACAGAGACAGAGCATGAATGGGGGAGCAGCAGAGAGAGAGGGAGACACAGAATCGGAAGCAGGCTCCAGGCTCTGGGCCATCACCTCATAGCCCAACGCGGGGCTCGAACTCACGGACTGTGAGATTGTGACCTGAGCCGAAGTCGGACGCTTAACCGTCTGAGCCACCCAGGCGCCCCTGTATTAAAATTTTTTTAGTGTTTATTTATTTTTGAGAGAGAGAGAGAGACAGACAGACAGAAAGACAGACAGAGTGTGAGCAGGGGAGGGGAAGAGAGAGAGGGAGACAAAGAATACAAAGCAGACTTAGGCTCCAGCTGTCAGCATAGAGCCCATGTGGGGCTCAAACCCACAAACTTCGAGATCATGACCTGAGCTGAAGTCAGACGCTTAACCAACTGAGCCACCCAGGCGCTCCTGGTTTTTGTTTTTGTTTTTGTTTTTGTTTTTAAAGAAAATCTTCCATTTTTTTTCTTACATTCCTATTTCCATTTAAATCCTTGAACATTATTTCTAAGCTAGCAGTTTTAACATTGTTATCTTCTAATTCTTTCATCGCTCATTTCTGGGCTTGTTTCTATTGACTGAGATTTCTCCTCATGATTCATGTTTTTTTAATGATCCATATTTTCCTGCTTCTTCACATATGTAGTAGTTTTTTATTGGATGCTAAGCAGTGTTTGGATGATGCTAGAATTTCATTGTTGAGTGCTGGATTTTTTGTTTTTCTTCGAAGAGAGTCGGACTTTGTTCTTGCAAGCAATTAAGATACTTATGAATCAATTTGATCCTTCTAAAGTTTTGGGTGGGAGGCAGATCTAGGCTTATCTTTCTTCTAGGGCTAGTTTAGACAAACGACTAAGGTATGACCTTTTCAAAGTCTTTAGTGAATGCTTGTCTATACAGCATTGTCTCTTCACTCTGGCTGGTGGGAATTTCAACCATTTCTGGCCTTGTGTAATCTTTGGAAATTGTTCAGCTTAAAGTTCCCTGGCTGGTTTTTGCCTTGGGAGTTATTCTTGACTGGGGAAAAAATGGGGAAAAAAGTGAAATTTTTTTTGTTGAATCTCACTGAGTTTCTCTCGTGCACATGCGAATTAGTATTCAGCTGAAAGACACAAAACACTGCGTAGATTTCCGGAGCTCTTTTCCTCCATAGTGCTCACCTCTTCATTTGTCTGCCTACAAAGTCTGACTACCTTGACCTTCCTGAACTTCTGAAGTCTAACTCTTCAACTCAAGGAGAACCTCAGGCTTTGTTCAGGTTCTACCACTCCATTCCATGGAATGAAAATCCCCTCCAGAGAGAAATCTTGGACTAGAGTTGGACTCATCTTTTTGTTTTCCTTCTCTCAGAAATTAGAGTTCCATCCTGCCCAATGGCTAAAGCTTGGAAACAGTTGTTTCTTTGTATTTTGTCCTGTTTTCTGTTGTTTTTGGCAAGAGAATAAGTAGAAACCTTGGTACTCATTCATGACTGGAGGTGAACATAGTCAAAGCTAAATCTTTAAAGTTGTACTTTTCCTCATTGCGTCTCATTTTAAATAGAATCACCCTGGTTAACCTATGTAAGCATGAAGACATTTTTAATCAAACTCCGATTAAAGCTTTCATGTTTTAAAAATATCATATGCTTGTATCTATAAAACTCTAATATATGTTTTTGTTATCATTTTTATGAGGCCAGAGTTCTTATGTCTTTCACATTGGCATAAATTTTCCTTCATTACTAATGTGAAATAATTCATTGAATTCTTTTTTTTTTTTTCCATTAGGCTAGTAATTTAAAGAAGGTACTTCAAGGAATTATGAGTTATTACAATGAGGTATGAAAAACATCTGATTTGTTTAAATACCAAATCATATATGATAATTATGTTGACACTAAAAAAAACTTGGATTTTCGTTTATAACATTTTACTGAAATGTAATTCATAATTAGAATATATTGTTTTTTGCCATGTTCAGAACACTCAAATTTTGTGAACATGAATAAGCTTAAACTAATATATTGGTTTGTAAAATAATGTTGCTTCTATATTGATACTCCTGAAATTGGTTATTTTCTACAATTGAATTACTGTCATTTCTGTATGACTTGATTTTAAAAAAATGCAAAGTCTGTACAAATAGATTTTATAATTAAGTTGAAGTATTTCCTATGTAAGTATTATTTTGACATTTCTTTTCAGTGCAAGCAGCAGCAAAGGTATACTGTGAAATTATGCTTTTGTGCAAGTGAAATAGAAAATAAGCAAAATGGAAGTAGTATTAAAGTCACTTTAGATAGTACATTATTCAAGTAGGTTTTTTGTTTTTTTCTTATTCAATACTGTAACAAGTTTTTTAATAGGGTTCTTTGATATAAGAAAGTTTATTGCTTATGTTTGCAATCTTTTGGTTTGGTTTTGCCATTAAAATATTTGGTTTCTATTTTCACTCTTTTAAATTTTTTAATTTTTTCTTTATTTTTGAGAAAGAGAGAGTGCGAGCAGGGGAGGGGCAAAGAGAGAGGAAGAATCTCAAGCTGGCTATGCACTGTGAGCTCAGAGCCCAACGTAGGGCTTGAACTCACAAAACTGTGAGATCACTGCCTAAGCTGAAATTAAGAGTTAGGTGCTTAACTGACTGAGCCATCCAGGCGCCCTGATTTCTGTTTTTTAAAGTTGTCACATATTTACACTTGTATTTTTTTCCAAATAATTTTAAAGACTGAAAAGTTTCAATTTATTAATGCTAAAACTCATTTTGGAACTTTTTTTTTAATGTCAAGAAAATGTTTTAAAATGCTAAAAAAAGATAAGGAAAGATTAATCCATTGGATTTGTTAGATTTGCTGTTCTTTTGTAAGTGTGATGATTTATATTATGGTTTCTGTTATCCAATCATGCGTCAAAATATTATGCATATCTTTTGGCTTACGTAAATCTATTTTTGGAAAGGTGTAACTTTTGTCATAATAGATCAGGCTAGGGGTTTCTTAATCCCTTTGACAGTGGGATCAAAGGATATTGATGTAAAACTATTTTAGTTGCTGTTGGTTCGTTACTCAAAATTTTGGGATGCTGCTTGAACTTTGCTTACTGGTTTTAGTAAATAATTATGGATATATCAATTTGTTGATTTATCTCATGATCCTATTTATAATTTATTTTCCTTGTGATAATTAAATGTAATAAATTCTTTGTAATCTACATAAATGAGTGATCTAATTTATTGTCTCACTACTGCAGTTTTTGGGGCAGCAGATTTCTGAAGAACTCATCCCTGATTTGAACCAAATAACTGAATGTTCAGATTCTGTGGAGCTAGGGAGGTTGCTCCAGCTTATTTTAGGTTGTGCCGTCAATTGTGAAAAGAAGCAAGGTAAGTGAATTTCAATCAATTCAAAGTCAATCTGGGAATATTTACTTTCTAGGAACAACCTACATTGTTATAGAAAGTAGCCTAAAAATTCACTGTTGCATCTTGCACAAATCACCTGGAAATGTAGCCTAGGAGATCTTAATTCTATCCCTGTTCTGCCATTAATAGTTACAAATCTTAGCTGTGCCTGGATTCTGAGATTTATATTCAGTGGCTAAATTAAATGTATTTTAGTTTAATTAATTTAATTTATAATATGCAGTGCTAGGACTTAGTGGATATTTAGTAAAAATTGTATTTGTTCATCTGCTACATTTTCTGATAGAAGATAGAATCTTAGGCTGATTCAGATTTTTATAAATAAATATGCAGATACTAAGTTATAACCCAAGCTTCCTCAGATGATATTCTGCTCCTTTCAGAAGAATGCCTGTCCAGCGTATCCTCCACTTAAGCAATCTGATGACACAAATGTAATTGTTATATTGGTATATCCAAAAACAGTGACTCATATCCTAGTGAATACAAAAAGATCATTTTTGGTTGCATGTAGTGAATGAAATAATGAATGGAACACACCAAAATTTACTTCCTTCAGAGTCTTGCATCAGTCTGGGTGGTGAGATTTTTGTTGCTGATGTTTTTTGCAGGAGTCATCCAAACTTGGTCTCAGTACATCACCTTTATGAGAGAATGTTGGGTGCTTAAGTTTGTAAAAAACTGTAAGCCAGGATTTTAGAAGACAAGTTCAACATTATCTAGTGAAGTAATAATATGAGGCAGGTTAAATTCAATAAGAACAAACTCAGGAAGGAGAAAGAGAAAATATGTGAAATTAATTGCTTTGTTTTTTTAAGTTTATTTATTTATTTTGAGAGAGCTGGAGAGAGCATGAGCGGGGAAGGGACAGAGAAAGAGGGAGAGAGAATCCCCAGCGGGCTCTGTACTGTCAGCACAGAGCCTGATATGGATCTCAAACTCATGAACCATGAGATCATGACCTGAACTGAAGTCGGATGCTCAACCGACTTAACCACCCAAGCGCCCCAGAAATTAATTGCTTCTCAATAAAAACGGACAGCGACTGGGTATCAGAAAATCTTGGTATTAGTTCATCTCTATCATCAACTAGCTATTTTTTTCTAGGGCAAGTGAGTATTTCTCCACAGGCTTTTATTTTTCAGAGATAGTGTCAAAGATCTATGTATTGGGGTTTTTCACACAAATAAGGAGAATTTGGTCATCAAAAGTTATTAACACTTCCATAAATTTTAATTACAAATTGACAAATAGCAATTAATTTATAAATCTAGCAATTTTCTGTTATTGTGATCCTTTTTATTTTTTATTTGATTAATGCTTTGTTTCTCTTTCAGTTACCGGTTATTTATAACATCTGCTTGCTTAATTTTAGCACATTTGTCAGTTTTTTTATTGAAGTGTAATTGACATTCAATTTTATATTAGTTTCTGGTGTACAGCATATTGATCTGACACTTCTGTACATTACTCAGCGCTCACCATGGTTAGTGTAGTCACCATCTGTCTCCAATGTTATTACGGTGTTATTTACTATATTCCCTAGGCTGTACTTTCATTACTGTGACTAATTTATTTTATAATTTAAGTTTGCACCTCTTAATTCCCTGTATCTGTTTCACCCATTCTCCCCTCACCCCTTCTCTAACAACCTTATAAGTGAAATCATATGGTATTTGTCTTTATCTGACTGACTCCTTTCACTTACCATCATACTTTTTAGGCCCATCCATTTGTTGAGAACGCCAGCTCTCTCTCATTCTTTGGCTGTGGCTGAGTAATATTCTGTCCTGTGTATGTAGACTACATCTTCTTTATTCATTCATCTATTGACAGATATTTGGGTTGCTTCCATATCTTGGCTATTGTAAATAATGCTGCAATCAACATAGGGGTGCATGTATCTTTTCAAATTAGTGTTTACATTTTCTTTGGTTAAATACCTTGTGGTGGAATTACTGGGTTGTATAGTAGTTCTGTTATCTATGTTTTTGAGGAACCTCCGTACTGTCTTCCACAGTAGTTGCACCATTATATATTCCTACCAACAGCACATGAGGGTTGCTTTTCCTCCACATCCTCGCCAACACTTGTTATTTCTTGTGTTTTTTATTATAGCCATTCTGATTGGTATGAGGTGATATCTTATTGTGGTTTTGATTTGCATTTCCCTGATTGTTAGTGATGTTGAGCATCTTTTCATGTACCTGTTGGTCATTTGTATTTATTCTCTGGAAAAATGTTGAGGTCCTCTCATCCTTAAATCAGATTGTTTGTATTTTTGGTGTTGAGCTGTAGAAGTTCATCATGTATTTTGTATATTAACCCCTTATTAGATAGATAATTTACAGTTATCTTCTATTCAGTGGACTGTCTTGCCTCAGGAGACATATCCATAAATATGTTGCTAAGGCTGATGTTCAGGAGATTACTGCCTATGTTTTCTGTTAGGAGTTTTACGGCTTAGGTCTCATAGGTTTCCCAGCACCATTTATTGGAGAGACTGTCTTTTTTCTATTGTATATTCTTTTTTTTTTCTTAATTTTTATTCATTTTTGAGAGCGAGAGAGAGAGAGAGAGAGAAAGGGAGGGAGAGAGAGTGGGAGGGGCAGAGAGGAAGACACAGAATCCAAAGCAGGCATCTGGCTCTGAGCTGTCAGCACAGAGCCCGATGTGGGGCTCAAACCCACAAACCACAGGATCATGATCTGATCTGAAGTCAGATGCTTAACCAACTGAGCCTCCCAGGCACCCCTCCATTGTATATTCTTGACTTCTTTGTCATTGATTAATTGACCGGGTAGGTGTGGGTATATTTCTGGGCTCTGTATCCTATTGCATTAATCTATGTGTCTCTTGTGCCAGTACCAGACTATTCCAATTACCACAGCTTTGTAGTATATCTCGAAACCTGGGATTGTGATACCTCCAGCTTTGTTGTTCTTTCTCAAGATTGCTTTGGCTATTCAAGTTTTTTTGTGGTTCCATACAGGTTTTAAGATTATTTATTCTAGTTCTTTGAAAAATGCTTTTGGCATTTCGGTGGGGATTGCAATGAACCTGTAGATGTTTGGGTAGTATGGACATTTAACAATATTAATTCTTTCAGTCGATGAGCATGGTACATCTTTCCATTTGTGTCATCTTCAATTTCTTTCAGATTTCAGAGTACTGGTCTTTCACTTTATTGGTTAAATTTATTCCTAGGTATTTTATTTTGGCATATTTGTAAATGGGATTGTTTTCTTAGTATGTTTCTGCAACTTCATTGTTAGTATGTAGAAACACACCAGATTTCTTTATATTGATTTTGTATCCTCCATCTTCACCTCATTTATTAATTGTAGTAGATTTTTGGTGGGGTCTTTAGTGTTCTCTATACACAGTAGTTTGTCATCTGTAAATAGTGATGATTTAACTTCCTCCTTACCAGTTTGGATGCCTTTTACTTCCTTCCTTTTCTGCGGTTGTCGCAGCTAGGACTTCCAGTAGTACTGTGCTGAATAAAAGTGGTGAGAGTGGACAGCCTTACCTTGATACTGATCTTAGAGGAAAAGTTTTCAGTGTTTCATCATTGAGTATGATGTTACCTGTGAGATTTTTTTATATGACCTTTATTATGTTGAGATATGTTCCCTCCAAAACTACTTTGTTGAGGGTTTTTATCATAAATGGATATTGTACTTTGTCATATGCTTTTATGCATCTTTTGATGTGATCACATGGTTTTTATCAGTCCTGTTGTTGATGTGATGTATCACATTGATGTGTGAATATTGAACCACCCTGGCCTTCCTGGAATAAATCTCACTTAATTGTGGTGAATGATCCTTAAAGTGTTATTGAGTGTGTTTTGCTAATATTTTGTTGAGGATTTGGGCATCTGTGTTTGTCAGAGTTATTGGCCTGTAGTTATCTTTTTTAGTGGAGTCTTGATCTGCTTTTGGTATCAGGGTAGTTTTGGCCTCATGGGATCAATTTGGAAGTTTTCCTTCCTCTTATATTTTTTGGAATAGTTTGAGAAGAATAGGTATTAACTCTTCTTTAAATGTTTGGTAGAATTTACTGTGAAGCCAGCTGGTCCTGGACATTTGTTTATTGGGAGGTTGTTTTTTTTTTTTTTAATTACTGATTCAGTTTCATTACTAGTAATAAGTCTGTTTAAATTTTCTTTTTATTCCTCATTCCATTTTGGAAAATCATATGTTTCTAGGAATTTACCCATTTCTTCTAGGTTGTGTAATTTGTTGGTATACAATTTTTCAAAATATTCTGTTGTAATTCTTTGTATTTCTGTGGCATCAGTTACTATTTCTTCTCTTTCATTTTTGATTTTATTTGACCTTTTTTTTTTTCTTGACTCTTGATGAGACTGGTTAAAGGTTTATCAATTTCATCTTTTCAAATAACCAGTTCTTGGTTTCATTTCATTTCTATTGTTTTTCAGTCTCTTTCCTTAATTTTGCTCTAATCGTTATTATTTCCTTTCTTCTATTAACTTTAAGCCTTGTTCTTCGTTTTCTGGTTTCATTAGGTGTAAGATTAGGTTGTTTGGGATTTTTCTTGTTTCTTGAGATAGTCTGGTTTGCTGTAAACTTCCCTCTTAAAACAGCTTTTGCTGCATCCCAAAGATTTTGGACTCTTGTGTTTTCATTTCCATTTGTCTCCATGTATTTCCTCTGATTTCTCTGTAACCCATTGGTTGTTTAGTAGCATGTTGTTTAGCCTTCTTGTATGTGTGGGGTTTTTTTCCAGTTTTTGTTTTTAACTTGATTTCTAGTTTCATACCATTGTAGTTGGAAATGATGCTTATTATTATTTCCGTCTTCTTAAATTTATTGAGCTCTGTTTTGTATCAACATGTGATCTTTCCTGAAGAATGTTTCATGCACACTTGAAAAGAATGTGTATTATGCTGTTTTGGGATGGGATGTTTTGTATATATCTGTTCAGTCCATCTGATTAAATGTGTCATTCAAAGTCACTGTTACCTGGTTGATTTTCTGTCTGAATGGTCTATCCAATGATATAAGTGAGATGCTAAGTCCTCTACTATTGTATTTCTGTCAGTTTCTCCCTTTATGACTGTTAATATTTGCTTTATGTATTTAGGTGTCTCTTTGTTGGGTACATAGATATTTACAATTGTTATATCCTCTTGTTGGAATGATCCCCTTATTGTTATGCAATGCCCTTCTTTGTCCCTTTGCCACAGTCTTTGTTTTAAAGTCTATTTTATCTGATATAAGTATTGCTATCCTGGCTTTTTTCCCCCCCTTATTCCATTTTCATGGAATATTGTTTTCCATCTCTTCACTTTCAGTCTATTTGTGTCTGTAGATCTGAAGTGAGTGTCTTGTAGGCTCATATAGATTTAGCATATAGATTAGTTTTTTCTTTTTTTTTAATGTTTATTTGTTTTTGAGACAGAAAGAGCGTGAATGGGGCAGAGAGAGAGGGAGACACAGAATCTGAAGCAGGCTCCAGGCTCCAAGCTGTCAGCACAGAACCCGATGTGGGACTTGAACCCACAAACTGTGAGATCATGACCCAAGCTGAAGTTGGATGTCCAACAAACTGAGCCACCCAGGCGCCCCTAGATGGGTCTTGTTTTCGTTTTTTTTTTTTTTTTTTTTAATTTTTTAAAATGTTTATTTATTTTTGAGAGAGACAGAGACAGAGCGTGAGAAGCGGAGGGGCAGAGAGAAAAGGAGTCACAGAATCTGAAGCAGGCTCCAGGCTCTGAGCTGTCAGCACAGAGCTCAACGTGGGGCTTGAACTCACAGACTGTGAGATCATGACCTAACTGAAGTCGGATGCTTAACCGACTGAGCCACCCAGGCGCCCTGGGTCTTGTTTTCTTATCCATTATGTCACTCTATGTCTTTTGATTAGAGCATTTAGTCCATTGACATTTAAATTTTTTTTTTCAACGTTTATTTATTTTTGGGACAGAGAGAGACAGAATATGAACGGGCGAGGGCAGAGAGAGAGGGAGACACAGAATCAGAAACAGGCTCCAGGCTCTGAGCCATCAGCCCAGAGCCCGACGCGGGGCTCGAACTCACGGACCGCGAGATCGTGACCTGGCTGAAGTCGGACGCTTACCCGACTGCGCCACCCAGGCGCCCCTAGTCCATTGACATTTAAAATAATTATTGATAAGAATATACTTATTACCCTTTTGTTAATAGTTTTCTGATTTTTTTTTATAGTTCTTTGTTCCTTTTTTCTTCTCTTGCCCTCTTGTGGTTATGCTTTCTTTGAGTTATGCTTGGATTCCTTTCTCTCTATGTTTTGTGTATCTATTATAGGTTTTTGATTTGTGGTTGCCACTGGGTTGATGTATAATATCCTGTGTGTTTGACAATTTATATTATGTTGATATTTATATTAAGTCACTTAAGTTTGAACACATTTTGAAAGCACTAAATATTTACTTCCTTCTTCACATTACATATATAATGTAATAGTTTGCATCCTTTTATTTTTTTTGTATCCTTTGGCTAATTTTTGTAGATATAAATGATTTTACTGCTTTTGTGTTTCATCTCCATACTGGCTTTATAAGTAATTAATCTACTGCCCTTAAAATACATTTGCTTTTACCTGTGAAACATTTTCCCTTCATAATATTCTTACATCTGGTTATATCTTTTGTTTCCCACTTAAAGAATTCCTTTTAAAGTTTCTTGTTAGGCTGAGTTAATGATGGATGAACTTGTTTAACTTTTGTTTGTCTCAGAGACCGTTTATCTTTCCTTCACTTCTCAGTGATAACTTTGTTGTGTAGCGTATTCTTGTTTGTAAGGTTTTTTCCATTCAGCTCTTTGAATATATCATGCTACTTCCTTCTGGTCTACAAAGTTTCTGCTGAAAATTCAACTGATAGCCTTATGGAATTGTCCTTATATATAACATTTTTATTTTCTCTTGCTGCTTTTAAAATTCTCTATCGTTATTTCATCTTAATTATATTTATCTTGGTGTAATCCTCCTTGTATTCATCCTGTTGGACGCTCTGTGTGCTGTCTGGACCTGGATATTTGTTTCCCCAAATTAGGCAAGTTTCCAGCTGCTATTTCTTCAAATAATTTTCTGCCTTCCTTCTATCTTCTCTTTGTGGGACCCCCTAATAATATGAATGTTATGTGTGGTAATGTTGTAGAGTTCCCTTAACCTGTTCTTCTTTTTTTTTTTCTTACTTTTTTCTTTTTGCTGTTCAGCTTGGGTGCTTTCTATCACTCTGTCTTCCAGATCGCTGATTTGTTCTTTTGCATCATCAGATATGCTGTTGATTCCCTCTAGTGCATTTTTCATTTCAGTTATTGAATTTTTCAGCCCTGACTAGTTCTTTTTTTTATATTTTCCATCTCATGAAGTTTTCACAGAGTTCATGCACTCTTTTCTCAAGTCCAGGGAGTGTCTTTGATTGTTAGTTTGAATTCTTTATCAGGCATGTTGCTTACCTCTGTTTCATTTAGCTCTTTAACCATGATTTTGTCTTGTTCTTTCATTTGGGGTATATACTTCTGTCTCCTGATTTTGTCTAACTCTCTGTGTTTATTTCTGGGTATATTAGGTAGGTCAGCTACTTCTTCTGGTCTTGAAGATAGTGGCCTGGTATGGAAAAGTGTCTTACAGCACAGTCCCTCCTGGTCATCAGAACTAGGTGCTCCAGGAGTATCCCCTACATGGGCTTCCTGTGCCCTACACTTGTGGCTGGGCCATCATAACCTTCAGCCCAGCTAGCTGCAGTCACCTGCTTTACCTGCTGTGGATGCACTGGGCAGGATTTACTCCCAGTGCTATTGAGAGGCCAGGCTGAGGCTGCCATGGGCCAGTTGGTGGGTGGGGCTAGTGGTCACCCTAGCCACCTGCAGTTAGCCTCTATACCACAGCTGTAAGTCTCACTGAAGAGCAGGGCTTACTCCCTGTGCAGCCAACTAAGAGGCCTAGCTGCAGGAATTGCAGCTGTGCTCATGTTTGGGATTATTTACTCACCTCCTCAGCGTTGGAGAACTATGGAGTGGGACAGGCCTGGCCAGTGCTACCTGTCAGGTGTGGCCGAGCTGGAGCTAATTTGCAGGGTTGCCTGCCAAAGCAGGCAGGTTGGGTGGGGCATGTCTGCAGGGTAGCACTGGGGCAGAGCTTGTGGCATTAGCGAGCTAGAAGGAGAGTGTTAGAACTGGCTCCCAGAAGCATCTCCTTAGTGGGGGAGGGAAGAAAAGCGGCACTAGCCAGCATTTTTCCCTGGGAGGAATCTGCAGATCCTGCCCTTCATGCACATACTCTGACATTAGTCACTGAATTTCCTTCATGTATACCCCAGGTGCTTTTCAAACTGCTGCTTCTGTGCTGTGTCTAGGGCTGAGTTATTTAGTGTGCTGGCTCTTTAGGGGGGTGGGCGAGGATGGGGCTCTGTTTCCTATTGCCTTCAGTAGGAAACTCTCTTGGCGTTGCTGATTTTTAAAGCTCCCAGTGTTAAGTCAGATATTATAGGGACTCATCAGACACAGGGTTGCCCAGTGTGGGGTCTGATCTCGCTTCTCCATCCTTGTATTGCCTATCCTGTTTGTGGTTGGTCCCACTGGGGATTTGGTTCCCAACCATGTCTTTGCCGCCCCCCTACCCTTTATATGTGGCCTTCTCTCTGAGACTAGCTAAGGAAGGTCTGTTTCACTAGCCTTTAGGTCATTTTCAGAGTTAGTTTTGCATAGATGTAGCTGTTGCCTTGGTGTGTCCCTGGGACAAGTTTAGCATCCTCTTACTCTGCCATCTTTTCCACATTTGTCAGTTTTAATACTCTTTTTCAAAAAAGTAACTTTGGGCTTTCACTGTATTTTGTCTGCACTATTTAATATCTGTTCTTTTGTCTCATTTCATCTCTTTTCTTGTGAATTAATCAGTTCTTCCTATTCTAAGTTATAATTGACATTTTCAGGTGTAATTTTCCCATGTTATGATTTTTGTTACCTTCCATGAATTTTAATATTATTTTCATAATTTAGTTCCAAGCATTAATAGAATTTTTGTCCCCAGAATTTCGAAAGGAAATTCAATTTCAGCATACGTAAATAAAAGCTTAGCAAGTGGTAAATATAAAGAAATAGTTTCACTGTCTTGTTAAACACATCAGTGTTACCTAATTGGATTTAATTTTGGAGATATGTGGGCTCTCAGATTTTAGGAGTGAGCAAATAAATGAAATAAAAAAACCTTGCAGTAATTTAATTGAAACCTAAAATACACCCAGCATGTAAAACAGCTTCCACACCTTTATACTTTGCAATGAGAATTGATTTCGAAATGATTCCAAGGTATTGCAATAGTCTCAGTCTTGAAAGAATGAACTTGTTTGGTTAATAGTACCATATTTATCTTGGTGGGAAAAGAGATATTTTTTTTGAAGGTTTCAGCAGACTTGAAACTCTCCGTTACCCAGAAAATCCAGTTAAAGGAAATCCTTGCATTGCCTGTGCTTTCTCTACTTAACTCTTCCCCTTCCCCTCCCACTCCCCACCTAGTGGTCAGGTGCATATCGGAATCTGTCAGAATCTTTGTCCAGTTCTTGACTTCACAAATAAAAGAAAGATTTAGAGAACTTTCAGGAGTGTTCCAGGACAATCATTTAAGCAATAAAAATGTTTGAAAATAATGTTTTTTTGGAAATTTGGAATTATATGGAAATTGTTTTAGCTGGAGAACATGCCATCAAAGTTGATTATGTAAATATATGAAACACCTTTTCTTATGGTTCTTCATTTCATATTGGGACAGACTTAACTTATTGCATGTGTGTTTGTGGTAAGGCATAAGGATCTCCTTCAGATAAGACTTGATGAATATTGAGTATGTGTTTATAGGAGGCTGTAGAAGTCCCTTCTTTGAAAGCCTTCCTGAAATGAACTACATAGGTGGTAAGATTTAATTCTCTGGGCTGAAGATTTAACATTCATTTAATATGTATGAATTCATCCCATAATACTGAACATCTAAGAAGAGGGAAGAAATTGTCATAATTGTTTTAAGATTAATCATAATTTCTTCTTTTTCTTCTTATAAGAAAAGTAGAGGTTTTCTTCTTTAGGAAAAATAAAACATTTAAAATTTGGGCATTTTAATTCTGCTTATATAATTTTGGTGGACTTATTTCTTGTGGAAAAATACACTTGCATAAAGAAGTATGTGTGGTAAATGACCTTTTATACTATCAATTGAATGGCTAAAGTAACATGGGAAAGAGTAGATTCTTTTTATCATATCTGTCTTTTTTTTAAATCACAGAACATATTCAAAATATAATGACATTGGAAGAGTCTGTTCAACATGTGGTCATGACTGCTATTCAAGAGGTAAGTTTTTATTATTTCACCTATGTATGAAAATCCTAAACCTAATGACACAAAAATTATCACATAAATCTTATGGATGTATATTTTTCTACTTGTATAAACTTGCCCTTTGCAGCAGGTTTATTTACCTTAAATTAGTGTGCCTTCCTTTCTTTTCTTTCTCCAAAATATCTTAAAAAGACTTCAAGCCCAATTTTAGTACTTCTGTATTTTAAAAGATAGGTTAATATTGTCAGGTTCCCTTTTTTTTTTTTTAACATTTATTTATTTTTGAGAAAGAGAGAGATGGAGCACAGCAGGGGAGGGGCAGAGAGAGAGACCAGACACACAGAATCCAAAGCAGCTCCAGGCCCCAAGCTGTCAGCACAGGGCCTGATGTGGGGCTGCGACTCACAGACCATGAGTTCATGACCTGAGCCGAAGTCAGACACTTAATGACTGAGCCACCCAGGTGCCCCTGTCAGATTCCCTTAAATAACTTCACCTAAGCAGGATAAACAACCTCTGACCAGATAGGAATCTTTATTTTTTCTTTTTTTTCTGCCAATTAGAGTAGTCTTTCTTGAAATTTTAAAGCATGTGTGTAAACATATCTTACATTCATTTTCAGAATGGAGAAACTGTGAGCAAATATGGTGATAGGTTTGGGAGTCAGGTAGCCTGGGTTCAAGCGAATCTAGATGTGTAGGTTGAACCAGAATGGTTCAGAATTCACGTGGTACATGTTGATTCTTAACATCAGACTGAAGTGCAGGGTAGAGGATGTCCAACGGGAGGTAGAATGAGGAATTAGTGAGTATAAGCAGTTTGACAGGGGCATGATTTGGAAGGAGGCATCTCACAGGAGGTTAGCAGTGTGTGCTCTGAGTTTGCATTGTTGACTTGAATTTAAAGCATCATAGTACAGGGGCTCCTGGGAGGCTCAGTCAGTTAAGCATCTAACTTCGGTTAATGTCTTGATCTCACGGTTTGTGGGTTCAAGCCCTGCATTGGGCTCTGTATTGACAGCTCAGAGCCTGGAGCCTGCTTTGGATTCTGTGTGTCCCCCTCTCTCTGCATCTCCCCTACTATCTCTCTCTCTCTCTCTCTCTCTCTCTCTCTCTCTCACAAATTGAATAAATATTAAAATAAAAACGAAAAGAAAAAACATCACAGTACATATATCTGTGTTTCATATGCAAAAAGGTTACCTTTATAAGATTTTTTTTTCCATATAATTGTAACTCCTACTTTTAAAATGACTTCTCAAATTAGGAATTTTGCTATATCACTCATTTAAAGGCTGTATTTTAAAAGTGTTAATTTTATGGGAGAATCTTTTTTTATTATTATTTTATGTGTTCCGTGTTATTCAGTAGTTTATCTCTTAGAACTTAGATTACAATTTTTCAGCATACAAGTATTTTAAATTTATCTGTGCATTTCAAGTACACTTTACTCCTGATGTCCCCACTGATGTAATAGTTGAAATGTTGTGTTATTTAGCTTAAGTCTCTAATAAGTTTTTATTTAAATAATATTCTAAGGATCATCAAGGGAAACTAAATATAAAGCATTTTACTGCCCTTTTAAGTAAACTTATTTTTACTTCCTAACTTAGTCTCTTTATTGTACTTAACATTGCTACTTTAATTTCCTAGTTGATGAGTAAAGAAATAGTGAGCTGTCCCACAAATGATGCTGTCGGAGAATTAGAGCAACAGGTAAGTATCTTAGTATGTGGGGAGAGTATTGAAAACAGTCATGCAGTTCCTTAGCCAATTACTATCATAAGGCTTACATAGGCGAACATATGCAAGAATATTCTCCTCCATGAAATGTAGCTTGTTTATCCTATAATATCTCAATTGAATATTATTATGAATTCCTTCATGAATGCAAGTAGTGTTGGTTTCCAAAAGTTTTTATGATCATGTTCAGAGATGAGTGACATTGAACTTTCCTTCCAAAACTTCTGATATATATGTGGCTCATGCTGGATGATTGCACAGTTAAGTAGCAGACAGTTGAAAAAATTCTGCTAAGTTGTCATTTATCTAATATGATAATTTTTGTCATGTTGCTGTCCTCTCTCCTGATTGTGAAGAAACAGCTCCATGACCCTGCGCTCAAGACCCCTTCCCCCAGTTCTAGGTTCTCTTGCATGCTGGTTCACACGGGGGAGGGCACTCTCCTGGGCTGTCGGGAGGGGCACAGGGACAGGCCGTTGCATCTAGTGCTTTTCCTGCTCTACTTTGGAACACCTGTTTTTCATAAGTGTCACCAGGCATCTCACCAAGTATTCCAAACTAAAATTTTCCTAAGAAATTTCTATTTGAATTTAAACACTGTGTTTTTTCTAAATTTTGTGTAATGAAATTAAACAACATCCTCTAATATTCTGCTGTTTGAACATTTCATAAGGAGTGATGCGTGAAAGGGGAAAAGGTTAGCGCTCCCTGTCACAAGGCTGGAAGAGGCCCTCCGGCCTGCCAGCACACAGCTCAGTTAAGGCCTTGTCACCCCCTTCAGGGCATCTAACCATCGTTTTGTTGTTGAATCACTGTATGATGTATGTCACTAATATAACATTCTATGTTAGTGATACTTCAGGTTTTTTTTTAAAAATGCACATTAAACCAGAAAACAATTTTTTTTTCATGAAGATTTACCTAAAATTTTATTTCTGTGGGACCTTTGCTTTAAATATTAATGAGATGGTGTAAATATTCACACAGAAACAACAAACTGAGACTTATTTGTTAATAGATAAAATTTTCTAATGTTTTTGTTTAAATTCCAGTTCGTTGACATACAGTGTAACATTCGTTTCGGGTGTACAATTTAGTGATTCAATTCCATGCCACACTCGGTGCTCACCACAAGTGCTCTCCTTAATCCCCACCACCTGTTTTCCCCATCCCCCCACCCACCTCCCCACTGATAACCATCAGTGTGTTCTCTGTAGTTAGCTTATAAAACTCAGCACCCAAAAAACAAATAATCCAGTTTAAAAATGGGTAGAAGACATGAATAGGTATTTTTCCAAAGAGGACGTGTAGATGGCCAACAGACACATGAAAGGGTGCTCAACATCCCTGATCATCGGGGAAACTCAGACTAAAACAATAATGAGTGCCCGTCTTTACTGCAGCATCCATGCAGCTGAGCTCTGTTAGAGAAAAGCACAGCCATTTATTTGAATTGAGGTCACTACAGATGCATGATTTCCATCTGCAGTTAGGTCTTCCTCATTGTTTTATACTAATCAGCACCTTCTCCCATGACCAAACACCTTTTTCACACAACTGTCCATTTGCGTCTGGTCACCCTCTTAAAATTTTCCCCCTCACTCCGACTAGTAGTCACTTATTTATTGACTGTCCACTACATCCCAGAGACCCTGTGCCGACTGCTTTTCCTATGCTGTCTAATTTGCATAGTAACCCTAGAAAGGTTCAAATGGAGACTTAAAGAGAGTAGACTTGTTGATAAATTTGAATGTCCGTGTCTATGTGTACATACACATATTTTTCAACTTGTGTCAGAACACATCTTTCTAAGAATCAGAACGTTTTCTGTTTCAGCTTAAAAGGGCCTTGGAAGAACTTCAAGAAGCACTAGCGGAAAAGGAAGAACTGAGGCAAAGGTGCCAAGAACTGGATATGCAGGTGCAGAAGAGAAACCCATCCGAGGGAAACTTCCTCTTTAAGTTTACGGAGGTTTTATTGTAAATAATTCATTGGCACAGTGGCTTGGAGGAGGGGTTCCATTCCAGGGAGGGAAATTTTAAAGTGTTTGTTATAGGCTTGAACATTCAAGCATGAACTTCCTAGTTACTTTTCTCTTTGAGTTGAAAATTGGTGATTATTTCTTTGAGAAAATCATTTTAATTGTGGAATTTCAAGTATTTAGATGAGCCCTTAGTTTCTTTTGTAAAAAGGAGAAATTCAAGTATCTACTGCATAGAGCGAATATTTAAATGAGGTCATTTATGGAAGTATTTAGAAGTGCTTTTCTCCCCTTCCCAGTTAAATGCAGGTACCAAGTTTGTTTTGCTAACATGTACATGTATCTGAATCCATGTGTATATAATTCTTATATTCACATGTATGTACATGTTAGCAAAATAAACTCGGCATGAGAGACAATAGTTAACGTTTAATAGGGTAGATGGTCACACTAGCCCACCTATATTCAGATGATTGTATCCTCTCAAACAAATTACTTAATTTCTTTATAGTTCAGTTTTCTCTCTTGAGAAGTGTTGTGATAATAGTGTGTATCTCCCAGAGTGTTTTTATGAGGATTAAATGAGTTACTATGCATTAAGCACTTAGAGTAGTACCTGACGCACATAAGCACTATGTGTATTTGCGCGTATTGTTGTTATTGTTATATGAAAAGTGCAAACGCACAAGTTATGCAGTAAGTCTTAAAAAAATTATGCAAAAGGGTAAGTGTACTGGCATAATGTGCTAAATGGAAATTGCACGTTTTTGTTCAAATAATGAGTTACATAAATAATTTACTCTCTGAAAAGTAAGAAGACAAGGAACAAGGGTTGTGAGAGCATCATCCTGGCTTGATGAGATAAAGATCTAGACTGACAGGGCTGGGTAATATTTCTAATCCGTAAAGGCTTGCACATAAGGAAAAGAGAAGTGACTAGGTCACAGTGACTCAGCTACTTAGGACAGTGACAGCACTGCAGTTCTGGTCTTTTAACGTCATTCTTTAAAAAATCAGTCCCTCTGTGTTTGAAAAGAGTTAATGTTTATATTTGAACAAAGCCAGTACCTCAAAATTAGGGGGCTTTCTCTATGTTCTTCTTTCATGTTTCTTGGCCACAGTTATGTCACACGTTACAACAATTGCATACACACATACAAAGCATCTGAGATGAGTTATTGCCAAATAGGATCTTATTCACCTGCCAGAATACCTGATATAAAGAACAGAGGATTGAATCATTCAGGCCTTAGCAGTCTTTTGTAGGATCTCTGTACATTTTCTAGAAATTCTTATTTGATAAAGAACACAAAATTCTGTGTTAGAATATGTGTTTGTTATACACAGTGAAGAGCATGTGATCACCTGATTTTAGCAGTAAAGTACAGACAACTCAAGTTTTAGCATTTTGATTCTAGTATTAAAATAGAATCAACCCTCAGATTATCTGCACACAGGAAATGAATGATTATATAATAGAACAAAAAGTAATTAATTAACAACATAGAATCCACATAGGTTCACATGACATATATCCCAATTTTATAAGGGACATTTTTTTTCATTTTTTAAATGTTTATTCATCTTTGACAGAGACAGAGACAGAACACGAGCAGGGGAGGGGTAGAGAGAGAGGGGGGTGTAGACTCCGAAGCAGGCTTCAGGCTCTGAGCTGTCAGCACAGAGCCCTACGTGGGGCTCGAACCCACGGACTGTGAGATCATGACCTGAGCTGAAGTTGGACGCTAAACCGACTGAGCCACCCAGGCGCCCCATAAGGGAATTTGTTTTTGAGAAATCTTTACTTTTAATCATATGTTACTTGAGAGTTGTTTTTGAATTGGGGCAGAGGGGATTGTTTTAATACCTGACCAAATGTAGCAAAAAAAGAAAAATAAGCTGCACAGAAATGCACCAAGGACAGGTAAACAAGAAAGAGGACATAACTTGTGAAGTCAAAAAACCGAGAGTCAAGGAAAGAAGCAGGCATGTGATGTTGACAGAAGTGCTGCATAGCGAGCATCTGTTCTCCTTTCCTCATCCCTGAGCCACGCAGGGGGATCCACGGGAATCTCGATACTTCTCCCTGCGGTCTACACAGTCAGGAGAGTCACCCTTTGATCCTTTTGTTTTCTTTCACTGGACTGGGGAGGAGCAGCTAAGACACTACGGGCCTGACTCCTGATAGGCAGTCTGTAGAGCTACACACTGCACTGGGGAGAGGGCTGATGTCCAAAGGATTTCCTCCCTGGGAGTGGGAGACACTGCTCAGCACTCTGGTGGAAGGTATTTAAACCTCAGAAGTGAGAGTGTAGCCCAGGTGTCATAAAGACTGCGCCTTGCCTCAGCTTGCCCCCTCCTTCCCTGACCATTCCCAAGGCTATGGAATGGTGTGGAGGGAGAACAGCCTCCACCATAATGAGAGAGGAAGGCACACTGGATCTTCAGTAGAGTGGAGACGTGTTGAGGAGTCTTCAGCCCACACTGGAACATCTGGTGTATCCTGACTGCCAACAAAGCACAAGTTAGATGGAAAGAATAGAAGCGTGACATCCATGCAAACAGTGCAGACTAAAGTGCACGTAAAAGACTTCAGCCGAGCTTAGAAAAATAATGTTTGCTTCATGTTGTGGAACAGCTTCCTCAGAACACATCAGTAAAATAGATGGGGCGTGAAGACAACAAAGTGAGGTTTAAAAGAAAATTGCAGATGCACAGAAACTAATCACCGAATAATGGGAAACACTAGGCTTTATCCTAGGTAAGCCATTGAACTTCATGAATAGGAGAAGAACGAGTCCTTGGTTGTTCAGGTAGAAGAGGCAAATCACCCACAAAGACCAGACCATCAGGCTTCCCTACAACTTCAGTACCAGAATTTGGAAGAGCAGGATCTACCAACTGCTTAGGGAGGCGGCATCATGGCCAAATGAAGAGCTCAGGTGCGGACTCACGAGCTGTTCTTGAAAAAACTGCTTGTTGATGGAGTCTAGCTAGCAAACATGTTTTAATCGAAATAAAGAATGCAAGAGTGGAGATTCTGTGGGGAAGGATCTGGTGAAGCCTGAATCCTTTCAAATACAGAACTGTGTTGGTTCTGTGCAAATTATGGTCATAAATTCTGATTCAGTAAATCAGGAGGCAGGTCTGATTATGTGTACTTAAAAAAAAAAAGAAAGAAGAACTCCACGTGATATTTGGATGTGAAGTTTTGAGGAACTCAGTTCCAATCAGGATATTATGGGACCTTCAGGCAAGTTGTGACGTTTGCCAGTAGCTCTTATTCTGCCCTTCCAGCCACCATTTCGTGACCCCCGGCAGCAGTCGGATGCAGTCCTTCACTTGCTGCGGTAATAATGCCGTAGCAGTGGTCAGCCATTCTTGCCTGGGGTACATTAGAGAAGACATGCTCCTGTCCACCATTGTACAAGATAGGTTTATATCTGAGGCAGTGATTTTCAAACTTTAATGTGATGACGTTTTTGTTTATTTATTTTTTTAAGTGGGCTTCGTGCCCAGTGCAGAACCCAATGTGGGGCTTGAACTCATGACCCTGAGATCAAGACCTCAGCTGAGATCACGAGTTGGATGTTTAACCAACTGAGCCATCCAGGCAACCCATATATTTGTTTAAATAAGCAAATAGGACACAAGTGTTACGTTAAGTCTGGGTAATGTAAGAAAATGGCGTGTTGTTTTTTTTTTTAGCTTTTTGAATTTTTCTGTCTCATTTTTAAATAATTCGACACAGCAACAAAGGAGAGAGAAACAAAGAAATAGAGAAGAAAAATAAAAACAGAGAAGGATAAAGGCAGGTACATAATGAACCTATGGAACTTGTTAAAGGAGATGTTGTAGAACCACCACTGGACATTCTGTGTCATAGATGGGAGGGAGGGTGTGCAAGGAATTTGCATGTTTACTACCTTCTCCTTCACGTCTGTGGTTAAAGGTAGCTCTGGAGCCACACTGCGAAACATGGATAGGACCCAGGTTGGTTACACACCAGGTGTTGAAAACTGAATTTGCCCTTACCTACCTTATTTACATGGTTCTTACACAGGTTGGAAGACTGAGGGTATTGTTTCTCTTTTGTGGATCTTTTTGTGACACCCTCTTCCCTCCAGCTAGAATGAGATTTTCTTTTCTTTGTGTCCCATCTCCTACCCTATGGTATGTTTCCACCAAAGCACTTTGAACATTTCCTGTTGTGTAATTATTTACATTTTTACCATAAGGATGCTAAGGGTACAAACTCTCCTCCTTTTTCATATCTCAGTCATTTAGGGTTGTACATGACAGGTAATAGTCACTAAACTGCTTGCTTGGCAAGGGTAGATACATGCGTTGAATTTAGGGAGAAAAATTGCTTTCTCCCGTAGTCTTCCCGGGAAGACTTTTCTGAGCCTTTGTGTTGGTCATTGCCCATTGGTCGTTGTGTTGGTCATTGTGTTGGTTAAAGGCAAGTATTTGTAACTTGCCTATATGGTGTTGAAGGCACTCACTTGCTTTTAATTTCCTATTAGTAGCTCACTGTGTCGGTATACAGCCTCCTTCACATAACTGGGTTGAATTAATTGCATCTATTGAAAAAACAGTCGCAAACCTATGTAGTAATATGTTCAAAATCATAATACGTCAACTTTTTTTCAAAGGAAGCTTAATATAATCATATGTAAACTTCTGGTCTTACATATGACCAGGTTACAGCCTTTTTAAAAGGTTTTAAAAGATGTTTTTAAATGGAAAAGAAAAAGAACTGAAGCAAATCATATTTGTTGCATTAATATGTAAGTAAAGTGAAAATGTATCAGGTACTGATATCGATGTGATTCTAAGTTTTTAGCCATTTTAAATTATAAGCAAACAGTCACAATGTGCAAATGGATTTAGTTCAGCTTTTTGTTACTGATTCATTAACCAAATAATGTGCTTGTCTCTGAAGACATGATATGTAACTGATAATTTTCTGCTGTGAACCTAAAATAACTTTGTGCATGTGTGTGTATTTTAGCTTATTAGGTAACAGCATCCTAATAGTAAATTTATAACTAAAAGAGGAACAAATTAATTTTTCAAAGCTTATCAGTACATCAAATTTTAAAGACTTAGAAAAATTTTCTTACCGAAACTAGGGCAAGCATAACATTGTGAGGATATTCTCCTTGTATGTTTTAACTCGGTTTTCTCTGTAGTAACCAAATTACTTTGATTTCTTTTGTTTGACTCAAACATCCTAGACCCCTAGGGTCTAGGATCCAGCTTTGGAAGGATCCTTAGAAATTATGTTGCCTGATTGACCAAGCTAATTTAATGGCTTGGTCACATAGCAGTGTGGGGCTCTGGACTCTTAAGTTTTTTTGCTATTGATGCTTATATTTGTGTATTTGTTTTTTAGGTGACTGCACTTCAAGATGAAAAGAACTCATTAGTTTCTGAGAATGAGATGATGAATGAAAAACTTGACCAGTTGGATGGATCTTTTGATGATCCAAATACAATGGTTGCAAAAAAGTATTTTCATGCACAGTTACAACTAGAACAATTACAGGAAGAAAACTTCAGGTAGCATTTTTAGTAAAAACCATTCCATGGATTTCTGTTAAACCAGGAGTTAAGAAGTCTATCAGTGATGAATTATTAAGCATTTTATAGTGTGCTATAGCATGCTATAACTTTATAGTATGCTTAGAACACTGAAAATAGAAGCTCTGAAAATATCAAATGGTGTAAATAGTTCCTGCCTTCATGGGACTTGCAATCTAGTTAGGCAAGTGGGATATGTGTATAAAAAGAAAGCAGTTCAAAATAACTTGTGATTAGGGCCAAATAAAGGCCATAGGCAAGTCCAATAGGAGTTTAAGGGAATGACTGCTGAGATCTGGGGGGAATGGGGTGTTTCTTACATAGGAGAGGGAACCTGATAATAAATGGAAAAAATGGAAATCTTAACCTAAAGAGGTGCTTTCTATTTAAATTTTTGTATTTTTTCTTTGAAAAAAAAGGTGGTGTACATCTTTATTTTTTATTTATTTTTTAAAATGTTTTTTAATGTTTATTTATTTCTGAGACAGAGAGCATGAGTGGGGGAGGGGCAGAGAGAGAGGGAGACACAGAATCTGAAGCAGGCCCCAGGCTCCAAGCTGTCAGCACAGAGCCCGACACAGGGCTTGAACTCACAAACCGTGAGATTGTGACCTCAAGCCGAAGTTGGTCGCTCAACCTACTAAGCCACCCAGGCGCCCCACATCTTACCTTTAATAAACACTGTCTCTCTCTTGTGTGCTAGTAGCCTAGCCTTGGACTATATAAGGCCTTGAGAAGAGGCACTCTAATTGTACTGTATGTATTTTTTGTTACTTTTTTAAAATATAATTTCAAACAAATGCAGTTAACAGTTGCAAGAATAGCACAAAAAACTCCTTTATATCTTTTGCTCAGATTCTGCAGTAGTTTGGCAGTGTTTTCCATTTGTTTTAGCGGTCTCTCTACATATTCTTACAGATGCGTATATTTTTTCCTGAACCACTTGAGAGTACACTGGAGACGTGCACTTTTATCCCTGTATACTTTGGCATACATTTCCTAAAACAATAATACTTTCTTATAAACCACAGTGTAGTGATTAAAATTAGGGAATTTGCCATTGATACATATTACCATCTAATCCACAGATTGTATTCAAATTCCAGTAGTTGTTTCATTGTCCTGTAGAGCTATTTTTTTTCCCGTTTCAGAATCCAATCCAGGATCATGCATTGCATTTAGTATTATTCTTACTCAATGGACTACACATCCATTATTGTCATCAGTTATTTGATGCTGGAATTATCCCAGATTCGACCACTGGGAATCCTTTCAACTGGCCCCTGTGTTCTTTCCAACCTGTCGCTATCCTTTGAGCACGTTCTTACTTTCTTGCACAACAAAATATTCTAGACTCATTCCCCTTCTTTCCAGACTCTGCAGTCAGCCATTTCTCCAAGGATTTTTAATTCCTTCTAGTGGAGAATGTTATTTAGAAACAAAGACCTGTGCTCCAAATGAGTGTTTTGGTCCTTGCTTCTAGGCCACTTTGGAGTACAGAGCTAGGAAATACACTAGCACAGGTTCCTATGACCGATGTTCACACTTGCCTGTGTCCACACGCTGGAATATACACATGTCTGCATTTATTCTATTTCTCAGTATGAACAGTGAGTTCATATTGCCATCTTTCCTTTTAGTCCCCTGTCTTCGGGGTTCATTCTGATCTGCATTTCCATATTGTCAACTCCTCCAGTGGTGAGAAACCTGGCTCCCATTTTCCTGAGCATATATTCTCATATACTTAATCCTAAAACACATAGAAAGCAATTTAAGAATTGCAGTCTTACCTTTTTAATACAAAATATTATTAGACTTCAGTATGTTTATGGTTCTTTTACAAGGTAACATTTACATGTTGTGAAATGAAGAAATACTGCGTCCAATTTAATGTGCTAACAAAGGCATACATTTGTGTTATCACACTTTTATCAATATATAGTTCATTTCAATCACTGAAAAAAGTTCTTTTATGCTTCTTCCCAGTCAACCCCTACCTCCCAGAGGCTACTCTTCTGAGTATTTTTCAGCATTGATTAGTTTTCTCTAATCTAGAGCATCATATAAATTGAATAATGCAGCATGAACTTCTTGGTGATTGGCTTCTTTTGCTCAGCATTTTTGTGAGCTTCATTTATGTTTTGAATGTATCTGTAATTCATTATTTTTTATTGCTAAGTAGTATTCAAATATTTGCAATTATTCTACATTATACCACACTTCTATTTATCCATTTCCCTTTAGATGGGCATTTTGGGTTTCCCAATTGGGGTTAATATAAGTGAAACTAGTCTGAACATTATAATACAAGACTTTTTAAAGACATATGTTTTCTTATTTCCCGTTGGTAAATATATACAGCAGTATTGCTGAGTTGCGCACTAGCTGTTTAATTGTGAAAGATACTGCCAAACCGTTTTCCAAAGCGGCTATAACATTTTATACTCTATGAGCAGAGTTTGCTGCTTATTGCTCTAGTTGTTCTGTCTGGTAGGATATTTTGTTCTTATCTGTCTTTTTAACTTTAAACATTTCAGGGAAAATGTAGTAGTATTTCATTATGGCTTTAATTGGCATTTTTCTGACAACAAATGATGTAATAAGCCCCTTTTCAAATGCTTATTGGCAATATATCTTACTTTGTGAAGTGTCTCTTCACACTGTTGAGCTGTTTTTAAATTGGGTTGTTTGTCATTATCAATTCGTTGTAGGAGGTTTTAAAAATTTGGATACAAATCCTTTTGTCAGATATATGCATAGTAATATTTCACTCATCCTGTGACTTGCCTTTTCATTTTTTAAATGGGGTCTTTCAAAGAGGAAAAGTTCTTAACTTAGATGATGTCTGATTTGTCAATATTTTTAATATTAGTGTTTTTTTGTGTATTGCCCAAGAAATCTTTGTCTACTTCCATGCCATGGAGATACTCTCTATTATGCTCTTCTAGAAACTTCACAGTTTTATCTTTTACATTTAAGGCTATAGTCCATCTTGAATTGTTTTCTAAAACAATGGTGTAAGGTATGGAGGTCAAGCTTTATTTATTTTTATTTTTTATTTATTTTGTTATTTTTTAAAGTTATTTACTTATGTTGAGAGGGAGAGAGCATGAGCAGGGTAGGGTGAGGGTAGGGAGAGAATACCAAGCACGGCTCTGTGCTGAGAGCACAGAGCCCAGCACAGAGCTTCATCTCATGAACGGTGAGATCATGACCTGAGCCAGAATCAAGAGCTGGACACTTAACCAACTGAGCCACCCAGGCGTCCCTATTTTTATTTTTGTTTTCCATATGGATATCTAGTCGTTACAGTTGCATCATTGAAGATATTTTAATTTTACTCCAAATCGCTTTGTATCTTCATGAAAAATGGTATCATAAAATTTGCTTCATCTTCTGGACTCTCTAGTTGTTTTCTATTGATCAGATTGTCTTTATGCCTGTATGATGTGGTCTTGATTACTTTAGCTCTAAAGTAAGTTTAAAATCAGGTAGTATAAGTATTCCAACTTTGTTCTTTCTTTTCAAAATTTGTTTTGGCTATTCCAAGTCTTTTTGCATTTTCACATCTGGCAGTCAATTTCCATTTAAAAAAACCTTTTGTGATTATGATCTAGGTTCTATAAAATTGATATCTTAAATATATTGAGAATTACCGTCTATGAACATGGTATCTTCATTTATTTAAGTCTTTAGTTTCTCCCAGCAATATTGTGTTGTTTCTAGCAGAGAAGTTTTGTGTTTTGTTAACTTTATTCCCATGTAGATGCTACTACCAATACAATTAAAATTATCCTGAAAAGTGGCTGCTAATATGTACAATTCATTTTTATATATTGAAACTCAAGCTTTTATTTTGAAACTTTTATGTCTTCACTTATTGATTCTAGAAAATGGTTTATGTAGAAAATTCTAAGGCATCCATAGTCATCTAATCTATTAATAGAGCTTTACATCTTCCTTTTATTATTTCTGCCCTGTATTTATTTTTCTTGCATTGAACAAGAGAAGACATCTTACTTTATTCCAGGTCTTAGGGGGGAAATGTTCAATTAAGTACCATCAAGTATAATACTTGCTGTAAAGTTTTTTAATGTGTTTTTTTTTTTCTGTTTGAAGGAATTCCCCTTTATTTCTGGCTTGCTAAGAGTTTTTATTACTAATTGTTGATTTTTGTCAAATGATTTTTCTACATCTTGAAATGACAGTGTGGTTTTCTTTTTCATTCTTTCATTATGATTGTTTTATTTTTTGATTGTTGAACAATCTTATATTTCAGGGTTAGACCACTTTGGTCATACTTATTATTCTGCATATATATTAACTAGATTCAGTTTGCTTATAGATTGAGAGAATTTTTTTTTTTGGTTGTCTTCATAATAGATACTGGTCTATAACTTTTTTTCTCTTGTAATGCCTTTTTTTAGGTTGTCAGAGTTCTGCTAGTCTCATAGAATAACTGGGAATAATTCTCTCCTGTTTTCTGAAAGAGTTTATGTGTGAATGATATTAAACAATCTGGGCCTATGGTTTTCTTTGTGAAAGGGCTTTTAATGACAATATAATTTCATCAGTGCTCATAGGGTTTCTTAGATTTTCTGTTTCATCTATGTCAGTTTGATAAGTTGTGCTTTTCAAGGTATATGCTTATATTGTTTAAGACGTTGAATCTATTGGCATAAAGTTGTTCATAATATTCTTTCATTGTCCTTTTAATGACTGTAGGAGCTATACTGATGCTTGCTTTTTCATTCCTGGTATTGGTAATTTGCATTTTTTCTCATTTTTCTTGATCACTCTTACTAGGGTTTCATCAATGTTATTAATCTATTCACTTTATTAGCTTTCCGTATTATTAGTTGTACATCTCTGTTCTTTCTTTCTTTCCTTTTATTTACTTTGGATTTAATTTGCTCTTCTTTTCCTAGCCTCTTAAGGTTGAAATTTCGATTGATTTTAAGACTTTCTTCATTTTTAATATATAAGCCTTTAAAATTGTAAATTCTCCTCCAAGCACTGGTTTAGCCACGTTCCCCAAATTTAACTGGTTGTCTTTCTGTTGTTATTCTGTCTGAATTATTTTCCAATTTCCTTTGTGATTTCTTCCTTGACTTGTGGGTTGTTTAGAAACATGTTGTTTAATTTCCAAGTATTTAAGGCTTTTCTAGACTTCTTATTGTGACTGATTTCTAATTTAAGTCTCTTATGGTTAGAGAACATATTGCATGGGATTGCAGTCTTTTGATATTTATTAATACTTATTGCTCATCATGTTTCATTGTGATTAGTGTTACATGTGCACTTGCAAAAATGTGTGTTCTGTCATTTTTGACTGACATGTTCTATACATGTCAACTGAATCATGTTGGTTAATAATGTTCAGATCTCTTCTGTATTTTTATGTTTAGTTTTTGGTTTTGTTTTTTTTTTGTTTAGTTCTGTCATCCATTAGAGACTGGTATTAAACAATGATTGTGGATTTGTGGATTTCTACCCTTGATTCTATCAGTTTTTGTTTCATGTATTTTAAAACTATTTTTAGGTATATATATACATTGATGATATGGCTTTCTAGTAATTGACCCTTTTATAATTATGAAACATTTCTTTGATAATACTTTTTTTGTCTTAAAATGTATTTTGTTTGATGTTAACATAACCACCCCAATTTCCTTTGCTTACTGTTTTCATGGTGTTTTTAAATCCTTTTACTTTTAATCTGTGTCTTTATGTTTATAATATCCCTTGTATAATTAATGTATATTTGAGCCTTTTTTGTTTAGTCTGATAGTCTCTGCCTTTTCAATTGGTGTGTTTAACCTATTGGCCTTTTATGTAATTTTTGTTATGGTTATATTTAGGTCTGTCAATTTGCTGTTTTTCATTTGTCATATCTATTCCTTTCCTTTATCTTCCTTTCCTGCATTCTTTGGAATCAAATATTTTTTTAATATTTTATATTAAACACTGTATTGCCTTTTTCCTTTTTTTTTTAAAGTTTATTTATTTTGAGAGAGAGAGAGAAAAAAAAAACAACAAAAAACGAACGAGTGGAGGAGGAGCAGAATCCCAAGCAGGCTCCTTACCGTCAGTGCAGAACCTGACATGGGGCTCAAACTCATGAACTGTGAGATCATGACCTGAGCTGAGTTCAAGAGTCAGAGGCTTAACTGACTGAGCCACCAGACTTCCCCATTTTCTTACTTTTTGTTTTTACCATAGAGTTTGAAGTATTTATCCATAACTTATCATAGTCTACTTAGAGTTAATATTTTACCATTTCACACGCGATGTATATTTTTGAGTGATTATATATCTATACATTTTCTCTTCACCTTTTGAGATTAAAACCCCTTTTAGAACTAGTGATAACCAAGCACCATATTTCAGAAGTGAAAATGAAAATTCAGAACATTAGTTTATTCTCAGCCAGTTTTAAATCCGGGAGCCAGAAGTGTCTTATTCTTTTAGTCATTCTTTTGAGTGTAGAATTTTAAAGAACATTTTAAAAGTATGTCTTGCTAAGCTTATGTCTCAGTAAGAAAACAAATAATGGAAATTACATTATAAATACTTATTTTGTTTATGCAAGGCTTGAAGCTGCAAAAGATGATTATCGTGTTCACTGTGAAGAACTTGAAAAGCAACTAATTGAATTTCAACATAGGAATGATGAACTGACTAGTCTTGCTGAAGAAACAAGAGCCCTGAAAGATGAAATAGATGTCCTTAGGTATGCCATGTCTGAATATAATTATGTCGCTTCTAAGTTATTAGTCATTTCAGTATTCCATATTTTAATCAAGGATTCGTAGGGTTATTTCTACATATCAAGTACTGATCAGTTTTTTCCAGGCTCCTAGTCTTTACTTAATTTATGCTTGTTAATAATAATTGCAGTTTAAGGATAATATTCAATCTTTGTTAGCACAATTTCATATTAGAATTTGTAAACCCAAAATGATACCTTTTTCTTTTTTTGAGAGAGATAGAGAGTGAGCACACGCACAGCCAGGGACGGGCAGAGAGAGAGAGAGAGAGAAAGAATGGATCTCAAGCATATCTGACAGCACAGAGCCCGATTGGGGGGGGGGGGAGGGGGTGTGATATCTTTTTCTTAAGATTGTGTAAACTGAATTACTTTTAGATACATTTAGCTTCATCTCCTTGTACTCATTAGTTTATTTTGTGAACTTTTTACATGAGGGAAAGTATTCTCACAATCCATATTTTGGCATTTGATATAAAATAGATATAGGTAAGTATCTTAACATTTATTTCAGGGTTATCCCAAGGTTCTCTTACTGTCTTTGACAATATAAAATTTATATTTAGCTTTTCCTATGAATTGTTAGTCAAGCAAACAGACTATCCATATGCTCTTTATATTTTCTGTTAAATTTTCTTTAAAAAAAAATTTTTTTTAAATGTTTTATTTGCTTTTGAGAGTTAGAGAGAGAGACAGAGCATCAGCAGGGGAGGGGCAGAGAGAGAGAGGGAGACAGAATCCGAAGCAGGTTCCAGACTCTGAGCTGTCATCACAGAGCCCGACATGGGGCTTGAACCCAGGAACTGCAAGATCATGACCTGAGCTGAAGTCAGACCCTCAACCTACTGAGCCTTTTCTGTTAAATTTTCTTAATTAGCCATTTTGTTGCCCAGTTTTTATGTCCATTTGAAACAAAATCTTCCTACCATTCATTTGAACTTGCATGTGATGGAAAGTGATTTGGTTTATGTATTTATTTTTGCTCTAGTTGGCCAGGTAAGCACAACTCTAAAGGGATGTGCTTTGTCAAACAAATTATAAGTCAACTGCCTAAGTATATCAAATACTTAGAATAAAACTGCACTAAATGTTAAACACAAAGCACAATTGACCTGTAAGCTGCAGAGAAGCTTGGAATTGTTCAGTTACATTTACAAAACCATTATTTTTTAGACATTGTGCTGTATGAAACGGTTTGATAATTTAGTGTGTCAAATTTAAGGCATTTTTGTTTTGATACCTTTATAACAAAAAGGTTCCACACTGGACTTGAGTCTTTTTCTAAAGTTCTCACACAGTTTAATTCTTTTGCTGTCTGTCCGATTTTCTTTTCTGTTGTTTCAGCCAATTGATAGTTTATCTAGCTGACTAATTTTAGAGCCAGAATAGAAATGTTATGTGCATTTACTAGCTTTTACCCAGTAACATGTAGCTTTATTATAGGGCTACCTCTGATAAAGCTAATAAACTAGAATCAACGGTCGAGATGTATCGTCAGAAATTACAAGATCTGAATGACCTTCGCAAGCAGGTGAAAACTTTACAAGAAACAAACATGATGTATATGCATAACACAGTCAGCTTAGAAGAAGAATTAAAGAAGGCAAATGCAGCACGTACACAATTAGAAACGTACAAGAGGCAGGTAAGAAAATATGTCAATTTTTTTTAATCATTGTAACTGAAAGAGCTCAACTTTCTTATTCCTTCTGATACTTAAGAATGATAGAGAGGTGAAGAACATTGCCTATAACCAGCTGTGAGCTTATTATGATGACAGATTTCTCCTACCTGTAATTTTAATTCCAGGATTGATAGTTGAGTTTGAGTTATCTAGGTCTTTCCCCTTTTTATTCTCTTCTGAGCTTGTATATATTGGGAGGCATTTTACTGCTTATTATTAGCATTTCTGGTAACTAATAATAATTGCCTAGAGAATGGAGCTATAGCCGGTAATATTCTGTTTAGCTATTTATCAAGCAACCTAGAGAAACAGTAGAGTACAAGAATGATTTTTTTATTAGATTATTATTTGAGTATTTTAAAATTTATGTTAACTCTTATCCACATGCTATTTTCACAACTATTGAGGATTACTAGATTATAGTCTTAGTCTAAGTTTTATTTCCAATCAGTTTCTCATTTATTGACCTCTGAAAAACTATTAATATTATATACCCTTGTTTTCGACAAAAGGTTCAAGATCTTCACAATAAACTTTCCTCTGAATCCAAAAGGGCAGATACACTAGCATTTGAAATGAAGCGGCTTGAAGAAAAACACGAAGCTTTACTTAAGGAAAAAGAGGTAAACATAAATACAGTTGATAAGTCATACGCCTGTCTTCTTTTAGTTTTTAATATTATCCTTGCTATTCTAAGATTGGAAGTCACATCAGTCAGTTCTTCTGTCTTTCTCCAAATTAGAGTGTTGGTGTAAAAGGAAGTAGAAAGAATTCACCCTACAGTTTCGTTACTTTCCTTCCCAAGGGAAGATGGAGTCACAGAGGCAAGGCCCCTATGTCTCAGTGCGTGCGTTCCCATTCTAGACCGTTGGCTCCTTGAGAGCAGGCACCATAGATGGGATTTTTTTGATGGCTTTATTGAGATATAATGTATATGCCATCAACTTTGCCTACTTAAAGTGTACCATGCAGCAGTTTTTAGTACATTTGTAGTTGTGCAGCCATCCCCACAGTCAGATTTTAGAACACTGTCCTCACCCCATCAGTGTGCCTACTAGCAGCTGCTCTCTGTTCTGGTTCCCTCCCGCCCAGCTTCAGCAACCATTACTCTACTGTCTTTCTCTATAGATTTGCCCAGTCTGTCCAGAATATGTCATTATACACTTCGTGGGTTTTGTGACTAGATTCATTCATTTAGCTTAATGCTTTCAAAGTTTATCCATTTTGTAGTATGAATCAGTACTTTGTTTGTTTTCATGCTGAATAATACCCTATTCTGTGGACATACCACATTTTATTTATCCTTTCATCATTTTATGGACATTTGGGCTATTTCTGCTTTTTGTCTATTAAACAGTTAACGTGGCTATGAACGTTTATTTACAGTTTTTATGTTGACATGTGTTTCATTTCTTGAGTATATACCTATGAACGGTACTGCTGGATCATATGATAACTATGTTTAACCTTTTAAGGAAATACCAGACTGTATTCTAAAGTAGATGAACCATTTTTCACTCTCAGCAATTTGTGAAGGTTTCCGATTTCTCCACATCCCTGCCAACACTTACCAGCCTTTTAATTTTAGCTGTCTTAGTGACTATGAAGTGGTATGCCATTGTGGTTTTGATTTGTGTTCCCGTAATGACTGATGAATTTGAGCATCTTTTCATGTACTTGTTGGCCATTTGTATATCTTCCTTGAAGAAATTACCTCTTCAAATCACTTATTCACATACTATTTAAATTATTTGCCTTTTTATTATTGAGTTGTAAGAATTCTTTATATATTCTGGACATAAGCTCCTTCTCAGATATGTGATTTGCAAATATGTTCTTTTATTCTGTGAGTTGTCTTCTCACTTTTTTGATCGTATGGTTTGCAGCAGAATAGTTTTTCATTGATGAAATCAGAGTTAGCCATTTTATTCTTTTGTGTATTTTTTGGTACTATTTCTATGAAATCATTGAATAATGTGAGGTTATAAAGATTTATGTTTTTTGTTTTCTTTTAGTTTTATAGTTTTAGCTCTTATATTTATTCTGTGACAAATTTTGAATTTTTGTATATGGTATAAGATAAGAGTCTCAACTTCATTCTTTTCTGAGTGGTATTCAGTTGTCCCAGCACTATTGTTCTTTCCCTATTGGATTGTCTTGATACCCTTGTTAAAAATCAATTGACCATGAGACTGTAGTGATAGATACATTATACGTTTGTCAGAACCCATAAAAGTAAAAAAGAAACAGTTAAATCTAATGTTAAAAATCAATAATGGCTCATCAATTCTTTTTTTTTTTTTAATGTTGATTCATTTTAGAGAGAGAGAGAGAGAGAGACAGAGCGTGAGCAGGGGAGGGGCAGAGAGAGAGGGAGACAGAGAACTCGAAGCAGGCTCCAGGCTCCACACTGTCAGCACAGAGACCGACATGAACTTGAACTCATGAGCCATGAGATCATGACCTCAACCGAAGTTGAATGCTTAACTGACTGAGCCACCCAGGAGCTCCCTCATCAATTCTTAAAATAACCACAAACTTTACCTCGCTCACTATTCAGAACACCTTTGCAAGGACCTAAGTATCAGCATTTCCATTTTGATGGTGTGGCTCCTAAAGCCAAAGAACGAAATAACTCACCCTGCATAATTTAACTAGGAAATAGGGAACCTGGAATTCAAGCCACGATCTATTTGCCTCCAGAGTCCATACTTTTTACTAATTACTCCACAGTTGCATACTTGTACTCTGTTGCATAATTACATCAGTTTGGTTCAAAGGTATATTATCTTTGAAATCACAAGATTTGTGTTGTATAAAGATTATTTACATGATTTAGCACTAAAACTAAAATATTGTCATTTTTATTTTTATTTTTTTTAATTTTATTTATTTATTTTAAACATTTATTTATTTTTGAGACAGAGAGAGACAGAGCATGAATGGGGGAGGGTGAGAGAGAGAGGGAGACACAGAATCTGAAACAGGCTCCAGGCTCTGAGCGGTCAGCACAGAGCCCGATGCGGGGCTCGAACCCACAGACTGTGAGATCATGACCTGAGCCGAAGTCAGATGCTTAACCAACTGAGCCACCCAGGCGCCCCAAATATTGTCATTTTTAAATAGCTAAGCAACAATTAGGAAATTAGTTTGCTAAGATAAATTGTTATAACCATAAAGTACATTTCTTGTGGAAACAATTGTTTTGCTCATATAAACAATTCTTTTTTAGAGACTAATAGAACAACGTGATACTCTGAAAGAAACGAATGAAGAGCTTCGATGTTCACAAGTGCAACAAGATCATCTAAACCAAACAGGTGAATTTTGTTGGATTTTTAAAAGTTTTTTTTTAATGATAGAAATGCTGGGGGCGCCTGGGTGGCGCAGTCGGTTAAGCGTCCGACTTCAGCCAGGTCACGATCTCGCGGTCCGGGAGTTCGAGCCCCGCGTCAAGCTCTGGGCTGATGGCTCAGAGCCTGGAGCCTGTTTCCGATTCTGTGTCTCCCTCTCTCTCTGCCCCTCCCCCGTTCATGCTCTGTCTCTCTCTGTCCCAAAAATAAATAAACGTTGAAAAAAAATTAAAAAAAAAAAAAAGAAAAAAAAAAGAAATGCTGAAATGTTGATCTTTCATTGTTGTTGTTTAGATGCATCTGCTACAAAAAGTTTTGAGAATCTTGCTGCTGAGATTATGCCTGTGGAATACAGGTAAATGTGTTTTTATTAATTGATAATATTAGAAATGTGATTTCTTTAAAAAAATTATTAGCCTTTAAAATGTTCCATTTTATGAGTCATAGAGCTCAAAATACTTTGTCTCATCTGCTTGAGCTTCTTAGATTGTTATTGCTACTTTAGCAGTTTTAGGTCTTATCAGAAGTAAAATTTCAGACTTGCTGAATGAGATATTCTGGTTTTTACGATATGACTTTTACTGTGTTGAACTTCTTTCCCTACCCATAAGCTCTACGGAAAACCCTTTTTACACATGGCCTTTAAATCCACATGGGTGAAGCCAATAGGAAAGGGGCTGTCAAATATAGCAGGAGGATTAAACAGAAGTTAAATAAAATATAAATTTTAGAGATTCTTCTTCACCAGCTTTTATTTTCGTATTTTACTGCTATGTTTACTTGTAGGCATTTGACTAATCTGGTAGTTTTTATGGTTTTCTTTTTTGTGGTAACAGTTTTATTTATTACTTCAAATTCTACTTTTTAAGCAGATTTATTGAGATACAACTCACCCATTTACAGTTGTACAGCTCAGTGGTTTTTAGTGTAGTCCTAGAGTTGTGCAGCCATCTAATTTGAGAACATTTCATTCCCCCAGATGGATACCCTGTCCCTATTAGCAGTCATTCCTCATTCCTGCTTCTCCTCCAGCTCCAGCCCCAGGCAACCAAGAATTGACTCTTTGTCCATTTGCTTGTTACAGAATTTCATATACATACAGTCATACAATATGCAGCCTTTTGTGACTGACTTGTTTCACTTAGCGTATAGTTTGCAAATTTGTTGACTTTCATTTTGTTCAACTTTTGTTGTTAAGACAGAGGTCTTTACCTGTTGGACTGGAAAGCAACTTGTTAGCTAGTATCCAGTGATATTAATATTACTTTAAAATAGCCATATGAGCCTATAGTTTAAAGTCATGATGCTGTCATTCAGAAGAACACAAACTGAGATTAAATGAAATTAGTTGCTTCTGAGAAATTGCATTTAGGGAGGCAGGTAGGAGAACATTACTTTTTTCTTTAATATTATTTCTATCATTTGCATTTTAGAAAATATGTGTATGTAAACTTTTAATAAAGATTTTTTTGAAAACAAAAATAATCTAGAGACAGTGATAGGCCTGTCATCATGAAAGTATATTTAAAAATATTAAGCAAACTAGGGGCACCTGGGTGGGCCCAGTTGGTTAAGCATCCAACTTTGGCTCAGGTCATGATCTCCCAGTTCACGAGTTCGAGCCCTACGTTGGGCTCTGTGCTGACAGCTCAGAGCCTGGAGCCTGCTTTGGATTTGTGTCTCCCTCTCTCTCTGCCCCTCCCTTGCTCTCTCTCTCTCTCTGTCTCTCTGAAAAATAAATAAACATTAAAAAAATAAAAATATTAAGCAAACTGATTTCTTTTTTTTACGTTGATGTATTTATTTTGAGAGAGAGAGAGCGAGTGAAGGTGCTCTGTCAGTGTGAAACCTGATATGGGGCTCGAACTCACAAACTGTGAGATCATGACCTGAGCCGAAATCAAGAGTCAGACTTCAACTGACTGAGCCACTCAGGCACCCCATAAGCAAACTGATTTCTTAAACCTATTGCTTTTAATTTATGTTTTCTGAGGATATACTTTATATTACCTTTAGTAAATAGTTTCTAAATTACCAGTGAAAGAACTCCTGTTTCTCTTTGGGATTTGCATAATAAATATTTAATATGATATAACACTTGTGCTTTTAAAAATTCACAACTTGTTTTTCAGGACAGTCTTACAATATATGTAGGCTTTTTCTTAAAAACTTTCAGAAACATTGCTAACAGTTTTAAATGACAGCTATTGAATGAACAGGAATTTTCTTTCCTGAAAAGCTAAGGATGTAAAAAAAAGCAAAATGTATATTTAGAAAAAATTAAAAATAAATTTTCTTTTCAACATCAGGGAAGTATTTATTCGACTGCAACATGAAAATAAGATGCTTCGCTTGCAACAGGAAGGTACTGAGAATGAACGTATTGAGGAACTCCAGGAACAGCTAGAACAGAAGCACCGCAAGATGAATGAACTGGAAACCGAGCAAAGGTGACCCACTCTTTGTAATTGTCATAGTGATTCCATTAGGTAGCCACCAAATCTTGACTCACAGAAGAGGGAGATAACATCGTAATTGAAATAGTTAGGAGTTTAGTCTCTCACTCCCATTGCTTCTAGCACACTTTAGTAACCAGGTTTCTCATTCTTGAATTTCATTTATATGTCTTCATAATTCTCAGAAAATTTAACAAATGAGTAAATGACAATCTGGGTTTCGACTGCAGTCAGTGCTTGGATGGAACATAGACTGTGGAGTCAAATTTGAGTGCCACCTCTATTTAAACCTATTAACAGTTTTGTTCTGGGCAAGTTTCTTAAATTCACACTTAATGTCCTCAGCTATAACTGGAGGTGATACCTATTTGCAAGTTGTTATGAAGATTCACAGATAACGTGTTTAAAGCAAATGACGTACTTATCTGATACTGAGGAGGGGCTTAAAAATTATAATATTAAAAATATATTAACATTGATAAAGTGTTCACTGTATGCCAGCCACTTCCCTGATGTTGAAAAGCAAAATTTATTTTTAAATTTTTCTAAATATACATTTTACATTTTTTCTACATTCTTAACTTTTTAGGAAAGAAAATTCCTGTTCATTCAACAGCTGTCATTTAAAACTGTTAGCAATGTTTCTGCAAGTTTTTAAGAAAAAACTATTTATTGTAAGACTGTCTCGAAAAACAAGTATTACATTGTTAAAAGCACAAGTGTTATATTGTATTATATATTTATTATGCAAATCCCAGAGAGAAATAGGAGTTCTTTTACTGGTAACTTAGAAACTATTTACTAAAGGTAATATATAGTATTACCTTCTAAGCGCTTGTTTGGTATTAACTCAAAAAACCTCACAGTAACTCTGTGAAATAGGGACTGTAATTATCTCTTTTATGGATAAGGAAGCTGAGGTTCAAGGAGGTTAAGTAACTTATCCAAAGTTATAAGCTAGCTAGTAAGTTCTCGATTGCACATTTGAACTTTCTGTCATTCTGACTCCTGAGTCTGGACTCTTAAACACTATGCTAACTTGCCTCTTATATATGGCATATTTTTCAGTAAAAGTATGTGGTTTTATTTGACCAACCTTTATTGGATCTTAGAGACTAGGAATTTTAGATACACTTGAACCTGGTTTCTCAAACTTGTATATATAGTATTACATCAACTGTGGTTGAAAAAAGAATAACATTTTAGCTTTGTGAAGGGACCATCAAATATTACTATCCTCTGCAATTCAATATCAGCACTGGAGATAGAAAATTTCAGCTTTTAGAAAGTTAAAACAGGAAGATAGACATATGAATAGATAATTACATTATCTGATAACTGGAACAATGGGGCATTATAACGGGCAGGTGTGTTGGGTCATATATACATGAAAAGAGAGACAGATTCTCTTTCTTGCTGGAAACCTCATTAGAGGCAATTCTCAAGCAGGGTTTTAAAGAATGAGGTTTTGCCAAGTTAAACATCTGCATTAGTTGCTAGTGTTAGTCTCTTTAATTTAAACAAAAAATTATGAAGAGATGGTTGGAAAACGGTGACCTTTGTCAGTACACTATGAAATCTGAAACAAAAAGAAACCTAGTTCCCATTCATTAAAAATACACCTGTAAGGGGGCACCTGGGTGGCTCAGTCGGTTGACCATCCGACATCAGCTCAAGTCATGATCTCATGGTTCCTGTGTTCAAGCGCTGCATCGGGCTCTGTGCTGACGGCTCAGAGCCTGGAGCCTGCTTTGGATTCTGTGTCCCCCTCTCTCTCTTTGCTGTTCCTTTGATAGTTCTCTGTCTCTCTTTCTCTCTGTCACTCCAAAATAAACATTAAAAAAAATTTTAAAAAATACAACTGTAGGAAAACTGAGCTAGTTTTCTAATTTCTCTTACCAGTGAGTACTGTGCAGAAATGATGTGCTTTTGCAACTGGCACTTAAGTATCTTGAATTTTTACATGTGGGTGTTTATACTTCCTGGATAAATGTCTTCTTTTTAAAAAATATTTCTTGCAAGTAGCCTACTATACTATATATTAAACCTAGCCACAGATAATTGTTCAGCCTTCATTATTACTATTAAATGCACCAGTTGCACAAATGCACCTTTATAGATCCTTAACTACTTTGACTTTCCATACAAATAAATGTGTATGATCCATCTTACAATAGGCTGAGCAAAGAGCGCATCCGAGAATTGCAGCAGCAGATTGAGGACCTCCAGAAATCTTTACAGGAACAAGGCTCCAAGTCTGAAGGAGAAAGTGTAAGTAACTTGAAATCTTAATAATTCTGCTGCGTGTGGACTCTCTGCGAGAGGTCCTAACGCCCAAATTCGTCTTGTGTTTGAAAGTGCCACCCTTATCAATGAGGGTACCCTTGAATACCGTATATATCTGCATAACGGATGCTGTGATTTTGCCACTTTGGAGCCTATAAATTAATCGTATGTATTCAAGGTGATTTCTATCTGTCCTACTTCAACAGCTACACCTAACTTCATGGTTGCTGGTGTGCTGCCGGTGAGGTCTTCATGGCTCTGCTGGGACACCAACAGGGTGGGCCTCAGAAAAGTCCTGGTTGAGAGTGCTCAGTGGTCAGAATTGAGGAAAACTTCTAACAGGAAAAGGGAGAGGGAGAAAATGATCTCTAGCAAAGAGCCTTATAGGAGTGGATCATACTAACCTCCAAAGGACAGAAACCTTAATGCAGTTTTGAAAGCATCACCTCGTATTTCTTCCCTTTTTCCATGCCGACTCGTGGCCTTGCCGCTTCTAATCTGTTTTTGATGGCAAACATTGTGAGGGCAGAGAGAAGAGGACTCAGCAGAACTCAACAGCCCCACCCCGAATGCACCTAACAGTGTGTCTGTAGTTTGAGCTCTGTATGCAGGGGGAAGGAAGTAACGACAGAGGGAGGAAGGCATTTAATGGAAACAACAACGAAAAGACAGGGCTCTGTGTGTGTTAGGTACTGGTTAGATGGAAGCTGAGGTGGTTAGATCTGTGTTGACGGGGAGAAAGCTATGAAGAGTAAGTAAAGAGGTGAAAAGGAAGACTGAAAGGGTTGTGTTTCCTCTCTGTCTGTTATATGCTTTATATGATTTTTTCTTTTTTCCCCGGGGGCTTGGAAAATAGAAATCGTCTCATGCATGGCGGCATCTCATATGTGCATATATACGGTATTGTAACCTCTCTAATATGAATATTTTTTTAAGCCACAATAGAGACTACTTTTAAAATGGGATCTCTTTGAGAGAGTACATTTTGGATTGCAGTGTTTTTAAATGTGTTCTATTTATCTTTTAAAAATAAATTATTGGGGCGCCTGGGTGGCGCAGTCGGTTAAGTGTCCGACTTCAGCCAGGTCCCGATCTCGCGGTCCGTGAGTTCGAGCCCCGCGTCGGGCTCTGGGCCAATGGCTCAGAGCCTGGAGCCTGTTTCCGATTCTGTGTCTCCCTCTCTCTCTGCCCCTCCCCCATTCATGCTCTGTCTCTCTCTGTCCCAAAAAATAAATAAACGTTGAAAAAAAAAAAATTAAAAATAAATTATTAGTGTCTTAGTTATGTTTCAGATTATGTATTTTAAACCCTTCAACTTTTCAGTAGATGATACAGAGCTAGTGTTGCAATTTAAACTCCTGCTTTTTAAAGAGGAAGTTTTATGTTTTGAATTTTATTTTTTAACAAAATCCTTTTCATTTTGATGTTAATATTAAAGTGCTTGCATTTATAATGATAAAGCTTTATTATAAAGATAATTATTTAAGTCTATTCCTCACTAAGGGCCTAACATCTTAAATTATGTATTTTAAAAAAGGATTTTTAAATGTTTGATACTCCTCAATATATCACATTCAGCTTGCATTTGGTATTTTTCTTCAAGTTCAAATTTTATTTTCATGGTATTCAGAAATATGAAGCCCTTTTCTTTCTACTCTTGTACTCATCCTTATGTCATTTCCTAACCTCCTTTCCTTTCCCTTTGAAGTAAAAAACACCTGAAATTTTATGTCTTTACAAGTATGTTATTAGAAATACAAATTGTTAAAAAATTTATAATTTTAAATAATACACTTCAAAAGGAGGTAAAGAGATTTTGATGTCTGGAAAATTTATCTTGTCACAACAGTTATCTTACAGCAACTTTTTTTAATTTTTATAGTCCAGCAAACTAAAGCAGAAGTTGGAAGCTCATATGTAAGTAAACTGATATTTCATTTCAAATATGAGAGGGGAAGGGTTTTAAAAACTTCTAAAGTTAGTATCCTTTTCTGACTTTGTTTGTAAGAGAAACCCCCTGATGCCAATTGAATGTTCACCACTGCCATCAAGAAGTGAAAAGAAAAACGCGCTAAAATGTTCAGCCTGCCTGTCAATGATCTCAAATCCTACATTTTTCCATCACTAATGTCATTTGAAGAGTTTACAAAGTAGACAGCTGTCACATGTGGAGATGTGGGATGTTTAACCAATAAAATATTTCCTCTGACTTTCTTAGGAAGCAAGGATGAGAGGGAAAAATTAACATTTTTAGCACCTGTCATGTGTCAGGCAGTTTACCCTCTCACAACAAGCCTATAATATGTGTCAGGTATTATGCCCATTTTACAGGTGAGGAGATTCAGGATCAGAAAGTGATTTGGCCACAGTCCACAAATGTCCTGAGGCAGAAATCAGTTTTCATTCTCAGGTCTGTTTGCTTCCAAAACTCCATGCTTTTTCCACTACTTAGGGAAAAACTAACTGAGGTCCAGGAAGAATTACAGAAGAAACAAGAACTCATTGAAGATCTTCAGCCAGATGTAAACCAGAATGGTAGGTATTTGTAAAAACCTGGATCAGACTACGACTAAGGACTTGCCTTTTTTAGTTGAAAGATGCAAGAACTGTGTATAAGTTTTCAGACACTCCATAAATACGTGCATTGCAAATAAGAACCATGATAATGTTTTAGTGATTTCAGTGATTAACAAGTGATCTGATTTTAAAGCGAAAAAGTCTAATAAAATGAACTGATTGATATATAGGAGTATCAAACATGGTAACATATAATAGAATTACTACTATGGAAATGTAAATAAAATAATTTATAATAAAATTAAATTGAGCCTTAAACAGTATGTAGAAGGACTGCTTTATTTTCTTATGATGATCGTGCTTACATGCTGAAGTGTATTTGCTCATTGAAACGCTTGATAGAAGGGAGAAAAGCTGGGTAAAGCAGATTATAGATATTTTTAAGAAAAAATAATATGAAATGATTGAGGATATGTTAGTTGTAGTTCAAAGGTTTTAGATACGAATTCACTACAAAGAAGAAATAAACATTTCTCTTTTAAGTTCTCTTATCAGTCCTTTCGAAAAAAATCAGATAAGTATAATTTTTGTGTGAGGAGGGAATATTTTAAATTGGTCCTGTTTCATTTCATTTTCAATAATAGTGCAAAAGATCAATGAACTTGAAGCTGCTCTTCAGAAGAAAGATGAAGATATGAAAGCAATGGAGGAAAGATACAAAATGTACTTGGAGAAAGCAAGGAATGTGAGTGGCTTACCTTTCAGAGATCAAGTCTTCTGACTCAGGTTCTCATAATGCGCATTCCGCCCATGAGGTCATCTCTCTTAAATATGCATCATGTCCCTTTTCTGACTCTACCCTGCCTTGCGGGTCAGTCCTCACAGTCTCTCCCTGTCACTCATCAGCATCATGTAAAACAAACACAGGGCTGTTCTTGGACAGTTTAAACGGGGACTGCAGTGACCTCATTAGAGAAGACGACTATTAGAAAGTATGGAATCGTGGGGCGCCTGGGTGGCTCAGATCATGATCTCACAGTTTGTGGGTTTGAGCCCCATGTCGGGCTCTGTGCTGACAGCCCAGAGCCTGGATCCTGCTGCGGATTCTGTGTCTCCCTCTCTCTCTGTCCCTCCCCCACTCACTCTCTGTCTCTCACAAATGAATAAATGTTAAAGAAAGAATTTTAAGGGGCGCCTGGGTGGCTCAGTCCAACTTCGGCTCAGGTCATGATCTCATGGTTCGTGAGTTCAAGTCCCACATTGGGCTCTGTGCTGAGGGCTCAGAGCCCGGAGTCTGTTTCAGATTCTGTGTCTCCCTCTTTCTTCTGCCCCTCCCCCGCTCTCTGTCTCTCTGTCTCTCAAAAATAAATAAACATTAAAAAAAAATTTAAGAAAGTATGGAATCTTTAGCTCTTAAATTTTTTTTTTAACTTTTATTTATTTTTGAGAGACAGAGCATGAATGTGGGAGGGGCAGAAAGAGAGGGAGACACAGAATCTGAAGCAGGCTCCAGGCTCCGAGCTGTCAGCACAAAGCCCGATGTGGGGCTTGAACCCATGAACTATGAGATCATGACCTGAGCGGAAGTTGGATGTTTAACTGACTGAGCCACCCAGGTGCCCCTGGAATCTTTAGTTCTTAAAATGAATGTTTGCCTTTGTGAAAATTTTGCTCTTCAAACTTGTTTAAAATTGTTTTACCATTTAATTTAGATTAGATAGTTAAACACTCTTCTAATGTTTACCAGACTGGTCTTTTTCCCTATTTCCAACTTAAATATCTGTGAGAACATTCTCATAAAATCGTTTATTTCCATGAATACCATGTATTTTCTTAAAATATTCTGTCTTAGAGAATATCAATATACTCTTTTCTATTTGTTGAATAAACAAGAGGATTATATGATGAAGCTTTAAAATACTGCTAGTGTATCTATTCTTTTTATGTTTGAATTTTGTATTTACTAAGTTGTCCACATTACCTGCAACAACAGATACACCTCAAGATCTCAAGGCTTCACATGAAGTCCATTTTTCAATGGGGGAGGGGCTCTGCTCCGTGCAGTGTCCCCAAACCCCCAGCTGACAGAGTCTTTGCCTTCTTGAACACAATGTTCCCAGCTCTACTTGACTTAGTCCAGCTGGTAGACGAGGGCAGCCAGCCTAGACCATACCGGAGATAGTAACGGGGTGGGCCTGGGAGCCACATGAACCACTTTCACCCTCACTGCAGTGGGCAGAATATAGGCACACAGCTGCACTCAACTTCTAGGGAGTCTTGGTAAATATCCAGACAGTCTCTGCCACAGTCTAGTGTCTCTCAACTATAGAAGTGCTTTTAGTAGAAAATATAAAACATAGAAAGATTCCCTTTCTTCTTAACTGTGCATTTTTTTCAGTGCATACTACGTCCATGATTGCAGACATAGACACACACAATTTGTATGATCATAACACATACAATTTATATTTTGAAAGTTTAAAATAATTCCCTCATGTTATATAAACATACTTTAATATTTATTAAGCAGCTATTATACTTAACACAGGGAATAGAGAGGTAAACAAGACAGACGCTTCTAGAGCGGACTGTGCAAAGTAAAAGAATGGCTATATAATATTCAGTTGAATGCAGTATATAGTAATTTAGTCATCATCCTGTTGGAAATAGTTTGTTTCCATTTCTTTTTCCTTCTTGCTTCTAGAAATAAGACTATAGGCAACTTATTTATATAGAAAGCTTGCCCCTTATTTTGGCTTATTATGTTAGCCTTGTTCCTAAGCTAATGGGTCAAATGGAAGTTTTAGGTCAAAGGATAAGAACATTTTAATAATGTGCTTGATACACATATCTAAATGATATTCTAAAAGGATCACAGTTAAGTAGACAAAACAGTGACCATGAATACCATATTCTTGTCATCATCAAGTACTATCATTTAAAAAAAAAATTGCTGGAGCGCCTGGGTGGCTCAGTCGGTTGACTTTGGCTCAGGTCATGATCTTGCAGTTCGTGAGTTCAAGCCCCGCGTCGGGCTCTGTGCTGACAGCTCAGAGCCTGGAGCCTGCTTCAGATTCTTTCTCTCTCTCTCTCTCTCTCTCTCTCTCTCTCTCTCTGCACCCCTCCCCCACTCTCTCTCTCTCAAATAATAAACATTTAAAAAATAAAAATAAAAAGCAATTGCTTGTATGATAAACATGATTTTATTTCTTACCTTTACATTATTTGGAGGGAGAGGTTAATTATAGTAACATAATGTCCATGATAGAAAATTCAGAAAATATAGAAAAGTCACAATCATACTTTTTATTACTTAGAGGTAAAAAATTATGATGTGTTCTCTGTAATTAAATTATGATTTAAACTCTGCTTTTACAATGTGAACTCCTCGAAGGCAGGCACCAAGCCTCCTGTATCCCATGGGCCATAGTCAGTGCCTGCCATATTCAGCACTCAGCAAATTGTTTTTAATGAACCACAGTCATTTTTAGGCATATTACCTTTCAGTCTTTTTCCTTTACCTCAGTGAATATAGGTGAAATCTTTAAATCAGTTTAAATCTTTTTGAATAGATTTGTAATTACATCATACAGCTGACCTTATTATTGGAAATTTGTTTTTGCTTCTAATTTACACCTGATATTTTCAAGTTAATTTCCTGTTATACTGCTGGCTCCATAGTTTAGTTGAGTCTATGAACAGCATTCTGAGCAAAATCTCTTTTCACCTAACTTTTAGTGACTTCCATAAATGTGATTGAGCCACTCTAGGGATTGCAGACAAAGTCATCAGTTTCTAATAAGTTGATCTTACATATTGAGTTACATTTCACTAGATAATGGTAGTGAAAAAGGTTGTTGCTAAGAATTTTTTTGTTACTTTGTACAATGAGTTCCTATATAATTAGCAAATTCTTTTAATTTTTTTAAAAAATGTATCTGATAAATATGGAAAGTGTTGTTTCAAGACCTCAGTGCTCAAAGTTTAATAAGACTAGATTACTATCCCTGAGTACTGAGCCTTGGAGAAAGGAAATTTTATTTTGAGATAGGGATCTTCCCATTTGGGTACTGAATTATAATATCATTCTACCTCTATAATGTTATTTTTATTACTCAAATTTAATTGTAAAATAAGTCATAGTTCACACCTGGATCACTTTCTGGATAATTTTCCACTTTATACACAGAGGTTTATAGGTTCTTATATTTCAGTACTTGATAATATAAAGTAAATGTAAAATATTTGTTTTTTTTTCCTTTCAACAGGTAATAAAAACTTTAGATCCCAAACTAAATCCAGCATCAGCTGAAATAATGCTACTTAGAAAGCAGTTGGCAGAGAAAGAGAGAAGAATTGAGATTCTGGAGGTAAAATTTTCATATTCACACGTCTCCTTTTAATTATTCTGTATAATCCTGATAATTAATTGCTGTCCAGCATCTGCCATTAATGATCAAGTTTCACAAGAAGTTGAAATCAGGAGCTGGCAATGCCATGTTTTCGCGCTCAGTATGTTTACTACGAAGCATCTCACCAGCCAATAGGAGTTTATCTACTCTGCTACATTGTCTCTGTCACTCCCACAACAGCCAGTCCTGTGGATAGCCCTTAGTGGCTAATAGAGTTCTGTTACAATGTTAGCTCCTTTTAAAATTATGTGGATTAGAGTTCATTCAGAAAATATAAGTAAATAAAGGAAAAAAAGGAACCAAACTCACCTTTAAAAAAAGGTACTCTACTCTGTCTGTTAACTAGATTTTCCTTCTCTTTTCTTCTCCCTATTCCTCACTGGAACCTAAGTAAACTCATTAGTTGGCAATTCCTGGGGGAAGAAAGTGCTCATAGAATCCAGTAAGTCCTTGCACTGAAGTGGCAGTCTTGGTTGTTAATCATGCATAGTTATGTTAGTGATGACATCTTCTCATTAATTAGCCAGGCCTTTAGAACTTATTTTTTGTGCTGATGATCATATCATTTTTACTGGCTGGGTTAATAAGTATGTCAGTCTGGAACTGTATATTCATAGATTTTATAATTGGGCATGTTCTAGTTTCCTTTGCAAAGTGTTTTACAAAATTATTTAATACTGTGGTGAGATGTGATACTATTCTTGAAATCATTATGTGCTTCCTTATAATAATGTATGTGTAATTGCAGAGCCATGATGAGATCTGTATACTAGCCTTGAAATTTGAGTAATTGATAGTAGGTTTCTTTTTAAATCAACTAGGAATGTTGTATTTCAGAGAAACATGTTGTATTCATTTACCATTTTCTTCATATTATTTCTGAGCCAGGGTGTATGGGCTGTAGTGGAACTATTTTGTTTAAAGACTTAACATTCAGAGTGCACACCAGCCTATGTGCCCTTGCTAAGTGCTTGTCCAGGCCTTGTCAGGTGCTGTAAAAAAAAGCACTGGATGGTGGCATCTCTCTGCGGAAATACTATCCATTCTTCAGCATCCAACTCACATGTGTCTTCCTGGATTCCTTAGGCAAAGTTGGTTATTTCTCCATAGCGATTCCACGTATTTTGAACTCATTAATTCATCCCACAATAGCATTGTTCTTCTTCCTGGTGTGTGTCAGAGTTTGAGGGCAGAGCGTGTACCTTATATACCTGTACTCCCAGCATTAAATATCACATAAATGAGAGGCCAGGTTTGCTGCTTTATTGGTAAGTTCTCCTAAAGTTGTCACCTCTCCTCTCTGGTCCTAGGGCTCCTCATCTGTAAAATAATGAGACTTGGACTGAAAACCCCCTGAGCTCTGAGTTGCCCTGATTATCCACCTCCCAGTGAACGCCAGTGAGCGTGTGCAGCATCGTCAATGCTTCAAGCGCAGCTCCCTACCAAGTAGAAAGACAGAATGGCACCTCTGATGATAGGGCTTTGAAGAGAAACTTGGGTTACATCACAGCATATGGGCTTTGGTTCATGTGTACTTCTCTGCGCATACACTGCGAGAAGCAAAAATGAGAGAAATATAAATAGCAGGTGTTATTCTATCTGCCATCGTTCTTGGGGAGTCATTGTCTGGAGTGGGTGTGAGCCAGCAAAAGGCCATCTTGCCCCCGTCATTTCTTGCGTCCTTTTGTACTGTGAGCATCTCGCTGTAGGAACACTCAGGTGTTTATGTAGAATATTTACGTGAGCCAACTGCATCTGGTGCTCAATGAAATTACTAAATTTGCTATATTTGAGCAATTAAGAAATGGATGTCAGTCTCTAGGTCAGCACGCAAGCATGGCCACAGGCAATCTAGTATACAGATGACCGAGGAACGAGAGAGAAAAATTCGGGTTAAGCGTTATAGGAGATCTTTAGGATTTTCTGGCATATGTTTTACTACATCCTCTTTCTCCCTAGTTTTGAGTCCTCCACAGATGCTGGTCTGTTTTGTCATCCAACCCAGTTATTACTTTCGTCTCTCTTTATAGGTGACAGTAGCATGAGAATCATGAGTTTCTTATTTGTTGTTGCTTAAGTGCTGTCCTACCAGTAAAATTCTTGAAGTTAAAGGTTTACTAGTCACAGTCTTACTCTTTCTTAAAGGTATTGTGCATGCTTTCTCCATGATCCAGTTCAGATTTTGACTGCTTTATGTGCTACACGATGCATTTTTCAAATTCTCTCAATGAGCAGAGTGAAAAAATGATTCCAGTTTTGGTAGTTTGGGTTTATTTCTGGGATTTTGATAGTCCTTGTGTCTTTTTCCAGAGTGAATGTAAAGTAGCAAAATTCCGTGATTATGAAGAAAAACTCATTGTTTCTGCCTGGTACAATAAGGTGAGTTGCCATTCAACCAGTGATTAGATGTTGTGTTTATCAAACGTTTTGACCAGGAGCCACAGAAAGAAATATATTTTCTACCACAGATCATTACACATGCATGCTTACATATATAAGTAAACAGAAGTTACCCTGTGTGCATGTACCCAGGTATCTCCTGACATAGTCTCTTCTTTTTAATGTGAGTCATAATCCAAATTATATACTTTAGTGTTTTTAGGTGATGCACATGAAGCACACACACAACAGCTCACAAATATTTTAAAAATTGCCTTATTTGAGCTAAAATATTTAATTTGTGCTTCATGCAGTGTTTCTGTAGAAATGTGAATATCTGTGAAATGAAAATCCCGTGTTTCTAGTACTCAGCATTTGTTTTAACATCCCATAAAGCCTCTAAGTGTGTCTTTCACTGTGTTTTGTTTTCTGTTTTGTTTTGTTTTTAATAAGAAATACTCTTCGGTAGTTGTATGTCTGTGTTAAACAGGAGAAAATAGTGTAAAATTATTTGAAGTGCATTTTATTTTGTCATCCTTACTGTCAGTGGGATATTTGCAAGCATTTCATGATGTATGCGGTTCTTTTGGATTATTTTAATCGAAATAGAAAATAACACAGCCATTATCTACCTTAGCTGTTGCTTATTTAGTATGAGAGAGTATGGACTCCCATGTCTGAACCCTGTGCTTCCCCACAAAGAGCGGGCTGTCCTTCCTCAAACATGTCTGTTCTTGTATGTCACCATATTTTTTGTCTGTGCTCTTGCCTTCCCTTCTCTGTTTGACAAAATCTGGCCTAATTTAGCAAGGCCTTAAAGGAAATCATATGTGAAGTGTTCCCAGAACTTTCCCTCATAAGTCAGTCATCCGAGTTAAGATTGGTAACTGTGTATTATTTTCTTTGTTCCTTCGCAGCCTCTCAATACATAAATCATTAAAGATATTAGATCCAAATAATGCATTACGTATTCATTTTCTACCCATGTCTTTTGAGCATTTACTATATTCTGTGTGTTAGACTAATTCCTAGTGATTCTAAGCTTAGTAAAATTCTATTACGTGGGCTAGTGAGAAAAAGTAATTACTTTTCTTACTAAAAAACCCAATATCCACAACTACGGTAACTTGTCATGTATCAATGTGTAGATAGACAGTAGTGAACTATAGTGGTTCTCACACTTTGGCATGCATTAGAAGACTTGTTAAAACACAAGTTACTGGATGCAGCTGCAGAACTTCTGATTTAGTAGGTCTGGGTAGAATCTGCAAGATAGAATTTCCGGTTTTTTTCCAGTGGTGCAAATATTAATCTGAGGACCTCATTTGAGAATCTTTGACCTAAGCTTTTCTCTTGTGTTATGTCTGCTCATAGTGGGTGGAGTGAAGGCCCAAACAGAAAAAGTTACTTTGGAAACTTTTTTTATTGTTATAATTAAGCTTAATGTTAGAATACTAATTTAAGCTACTGCTTTTGATGATTTCAAGTCTAGTGGGTTAAAATAGAGAAACTGAGTGTTATGCCTTTGTTTCCTCCTCCTTGCTGGTGTTACAATGTACAGATGAATTAGCTTCTGAACCCTTAGCTTTTCTACGAAAGGAGAAAAACATCAATCAGCTTTATAGTAGTGTTTTGAGGAAATGACTTTATATTTGTCAAGTGAAAAGCACTTGACAAACTAAGTAGTCTTGTTCCTTATCTGCTTATGTTTGTGCAGAGTCTAGCGTTCCAGAAGCTGGGGATGGAATCTAGGCTCGTGAGCGGCAGTGGTGCCTGCAAAGACCCTGGTGCGTGCGCTCCCGCACGGTCTTTCCTGGCACAGCAACGGCACATCACCAACACCAGAAGAAATCTCTCTGTTAAAGTTCCTGCTACAACACCTGATTAAACTACAGAAGAAAACATAAACAGAAGTGCCCTTAAAATATTTTGTATCCTTCAATTAACTGCCAGATTGAAAAAGAAATTTATGACGCTGGATATCAGCTATTTTAAAATTAACATGCACAAAATTAATTTTGTCAGCTGACTTGGAAAGCAAAATATAGAGTCAGCTATTTCTCTAAGGGAGTATATTTGAGTAATTGGAAGATGTAATTAGGCACACATCTCAAACTTTTGTCTTCTGAGAGTGTTATAAATTCAAATTGACTTTGTATATTTTAATGTTTTCACTTGTACCAGTAACTTGGTTAATCTGCAATGTATAATCAGTAATAAGTAATTTACAAATATATCTATATTTGCTTTATTGCGTGGGTCCATATAAAAATAGTCTTGAGTAGGTACATGGAGAACTATACAAGAGTTACACTTTTTGACTCAATGCATAGAAGGTTTTACCTCTATCTTCAAATCTGTCATCAGATGGGTCTCTTTTATCATGTGATGGATGTTATAACATTTGGAAGATTGACTATTGAAATGACTTTTTGTCATAGTAAAAGTGACTAACTGGAGATTTTGCAGATTCAGGAAACTTCCTAGTTCTCATATACACCTACTATAAACAAGGGCTTCTGTACAGCATGGTTGAAAAGTTAAGGATATGGAAATAAGCTGACTTTTATAAGTGATTTTTCTGATGGGAAGTAAGGCAAAAAATATAATTTGTGTGAAACGTCCACACATGTTTTAATATAATGATCATAATTAATTGCTTTTAAGCATAAAATTATCAGGGCATTTACTAAAAAACATGCCATAATAGTTTTTCCTCTTCACTGCAAAGAGATGGTGTGGTGATGGAATAATCCAGAATCAGTTTGATTTTGTTTACGAATTAAAGAATCTGTCTGGGACTGAGTTTATGGTATTCAGTTCACTTCTATCCAAAGCTTTTATCTTCAGAGGTGTTATTTTCTAATTTTTTTTGGCCTTTTTTAGGAGTCACACTTTTAGATCTTGAGCTAAATCTGTGCTGTCCAGCATTCTAGCCACAAGCCACATGTGGCAATTTAAATAAGATTAATTAAAATTAAAAATTCAGTTCCGTAGTCACATCAGCCACATTTCAAATGCTCAACCGCCACATGTGGCTGATGGCTCCGGTATTGGAGAGCGCAGGTATAAAAAATTTCCATCGTTGCGAAAAGTTCTTTCGGACAGTGCTGTGATCAACCTTTCTTTAGTAACTTGGAAATACTCTTTGATATTAGACCACAAACATAAAAAGAAGAAAACTGTTAGGATTCTTTCAGATATGAAAAGGAATTGAATTGTGGCACAATTAGCATTTTGCATTCCGTATAGTTGAATACCTTAGGTTGTGACATTTGTAGTTCATCCTTCCAGTGCCATTCGACAACTGCATACCTGTCAGCATATGTCTGAACTAGGGGTCAGCAAACGTTATGTAAGAGACAGATGGTAAACAGTTTAGTAAACACTGTCGGCTTTTTGAGCCATATGATGTCTCCCAAGTACTGGACTCTGCTGTAAGTGTGAAAACAGCAACCATAAACAAATATGTAAACAAAATGGGTGTTATTGCATTTCAATAAAATTTTATTTAGAAAAAACTGGCAGGAGGACGGATGTGGCCTGCAGGCTGTAGACCCCTGGTCCAGATTTTATTTTCAGCCTTTCTTTGCATACGTGAGTATTGTTCCATTTACAGTATTATTCATTTAGATACTTGCTTTTTAGATTATCTACCAGAACATTTTTCCTAATCACTGAAAATACAAGAGTTTCATACTGCATTTAGGTCTCTTAAGATTAGGGAGCATCTGTCAGGATATATTGTTTCATCAGGGTTACTTCTGTTGACTACCTCTTAGATTTTGATGGTTTTTATTGGTGCAATTATATTGTTGGTTTGCTTTTTTGTATATTCCTATAGTCTGCCTGCCTGCAACTTTTAGTGAAATGAAATAGCCCTTTGAAAATATTTTAGCATGCTGATTAAAATTTTCCAAATATTATGGCATTTTGGTATATTTTGGTCAGTGTAGGACATCTGCTCCTTTGGTGTTTACTATTTGCTCATAATTGAGATTTTACAAGTTCTTCAAGCTCCCTTTTATTGGAATTTGTTGTAAAACATCAATTTCAATAATTTAGTATTTTCACAGTCAATTGCTCATAAATTTTCAATTATTATATTTGGAATTTCTAAATAATTTGTGCAATTTCTGAATAAGGACAGAAAGCTAGATTCTTTTTTAATAGAGAAAAAGCAAATTTTGTGATTTATCACTTTTCTAGTTGATAAGTAGAATTTAAAATGCTTGATACAGGAGTATTTATACAAGACTAATGTAAAGTTCTGTATTATTGTGATTAACCTTATGGAAATTCAGGAACTGATCAGAAGTGAGATTATTTTCCACATCTGGTTAATGTAGTGAGATTGACACCCTGTGGGTGGTACAGCATTATAAATATTCATCACGAACTATGATTTATGTCTGTGTTTTGAGGCTTGAGTGCATATGCCAGGGAAGAGAAAGCCAGCATCTGTCTGTATGGTAAGGTCTTGAATGCCCCACTGATAAAAGTACAACCCCAGACCAGTTTGGAAGTGATCTTTAATTTTGAGCATTTGCTCTAAGGTTAATATTCCTTTCTCTTTTTAAGTTAAAAGTGTGTATACATATGACAATGATCACTTAATGTATTGAGAAATATTTGAAGTTTATTCTGTTGTGTTTTTTTTTTTTTTCAGTGAATCAGGCTGTTGAACTCTTATGATTTAGTATAGATTAAGAATTAATGTCTTATCTAGAAACACTAAACTGAGTATCCCTCATTAAGATGTCATCATCTGATAACTGGATTGCTAATTTGAATGTTAGATAGTGCTTCTACATCTACACCTGTTTCTGTATAGTGGCACATTGGGCTCTATGGGGTGGCTTTTAGGCCACAGTACTATGTTAGGTTCTCTATAGGCATATTTAATGAGAAACATTCCTATGTAAAAATGTGTATGTATGGCTGTATGCATACATTCCTGTTGTGAACCTGTACATTACAAAGAAGTAGCTTGGGAATTTGTAAAGCACAGCCATTAAAGAAAATAGTGTGCAGTTATTAAACTTGATGTAGCTTAAATGTTACGTTTAGTTTATAAAGGTTCTTTCTATTTTCTATGGCAAAAGACTTTGACACTTGAAAAATAGAAGCAATACTTGATTTATTTTTGTAAGTATTTAGGATATTATTTTAAATAAATGATTGTCCAATAACAATATAATAGTTGTGAAACGTTTTAAATAAACTTTCTGATTTCTGTGTCTGACGGTGATGGTGGATTTTTAGTGGCTACAAGTGCACATTTATTTGCTGCTTTAAATAAAGGACTTAAAATATTTAGTTTGTTAAAGAAAAAATAATTGCATTAATTCTTCTAATTTAGTTTTTCATTTGAATTTTTTGGTGAATGAGAAAGTGTGTAGGAGTGATTTTTTTGGTGTTCCCTTTTTATGTCTCCAGTTTCACATGGGGATCTAGGCATTTTCCATTATCATGAAATCCAGAATATTTCTGGGTTTTCTTTGGCAGAGATTGCTGCTTATCCCTCAATATCCATTATCCCCTTCTTCCTCTGGTAACAGAATGCCATATTTTAGCTTGTGATTTCACTATCCAGTGATGGGGGGTGGGGAGGATAACTACTTTCCAGACCCCATTGTAACTACATGGGGCCATTTAAGGTCTGGCCAAAGAGATGTGACCCTCAGGGACGATGGAATAACAAAGACTAAGGAGCTCGGATCCCTGATACCACCATTTAGCCATATCAGCTGCCACTTCCCACCTGAATTTCTCTTAAGCAATATTTCTTAAAGCCACTTTGTTTTGTTTTGTTTTGTTTTGTTTTGTTTTGTTGTTTCCAGCATCCTTATTTCCCATTCTATACATGTGTGTCACAATGAATTGTGAAATTTTTAGGAAAGTACAACATGTCTTGGAAAGGCTTAATTCTGTTGCTGCTGATAGATGCCCAGTAAATATTTGTTTTATCACATGAATGAAGTTCATGTGCCAGACATGCAAAAATGAGAATAAAGTCCCATCTCACTTCAGATAGATCCCCATGTAGCCAAAAGAACATGATTCCATAAATTGGACTTTCAGAATTTTACAATAAATGCTGGCCCAACATCATATCACAATTTTGTGATTAGTTCCCTACCAGAGATTCTTGACCTATACTGACCAATGTGGTGGTTCTAGCCACAATATGTATTTAAACAAATTTTAATTGAGTTGTATTTCCTCATTAGCCTAGTGGCTACAGTATTGGTCAGTGCAAGTAAAGAAATTTCTATCATCACAAAAAATTGAATTGGACAGCTTGTTCTAGATGCCTAGGTTGAATGGACACATTCTACATCTCTGAAGTTTCCAGTGATATGTGACCACAGAAATGTCGTGAAGTGAAACCTTCAGACACCTTCCTGCACACAGTGACACGCTCAGGGATAGAGCTGAAGTTGGATTGTTAAGCCAGCCGTGATTTTGATGGTGAAACACTTGGTTCCCTTGCCCAGCTGGGCCACAGCAACTTGCTCTCAGTAAGTAGTAAAACTTAACAGTTCAGAACTGCTGCTTGCTTTACCTCAAATATTTCCCTCTTTCATAAATCCTTCCAAGTTTTCTCGAATAAGATGACAGATCTGTCTTTCTGAAGTTTTCCAATTCTTTGTCTTAGTGACTGTAATGTGATCAACCTTTTTTTTTTTTTTTTTTTTTTTTTTAAATGTCCCACTACACTAAGTTTCTTGAGGTCATTGGCCATATCTGGTTCATCTCTGTTTCCCCTCCAGCACTTGGCACAGTATCTTCTGCACAGTCGATACATACGTACTAGCTGAACTAGACTTGCTGATGATGGACAGAATGTTTTCTTTAGAAATCCAGTTTCAAGACGCTCTGAAGAGATAAGGGAAATGCATTAAAGGAGTATCTGAGTAGGCAAGAAATTAAGAAATGCTCCACCCATGGATTCAAGAAACTGTTGCACATGGATCGGTATCTCTGAGAGAAATGCAGAAAAACACTTGAGAGAGACTTGTACGTACCAGGTGACTAAGGAAATACCCACACTGAAACAGGTAAGAAGAGCTGAGGCACACTTTCACCATAAACCCCACCCCCAGCAAAGCACCACACAATTGGGTGGAGCCCTGCCCCCACCCCCAACAAGCAGCTTCTCCCTAGGGAGTGAAAGGCTTGGACCATACATCTAGCATCCCAACTTTTATGGTTGCTACCTAAAGAACTAGCTTCTAACTAAGGCATCATCTCTGGGAGCTGATGAGGCCTGGGATGTGCTAGTGTCCTGGGACCTCAAACAACAAGGACATGGTTTTAAGTGGGCACGCAAACACTTCCCCGGGCTCTTCGCTTGGCTCAGTGCTGAGTGGCAGGCAATAAAGCTCAGTTCTCTGCTTCACCCTGGGACGGGTCTGACTGCACATCTAGCACTGTAACTTTTCCAGCTGCTGCCTAAGGGCTGGCCTAGTCATCAGCTTGCATGTAGAAGCTGATGGGGTAGGCAATCCCCAGTCCTCTGAAAGCATGATCAAACCGGTGGGTACTTCCTGTATTTACCCTCCTACCCCACCGCCCCTGGCTGACTCCAGTGAAGAAAACCTAGCCATCAGCTTCTCCTTGGAAGGAGTTGAACTCTACATCTGGTGCCCTCACTTTTCCAGCTGCTGCCTGAGGGTCTAACTTCTAACTTTCTTCTCTCTAGAAGCTGACAAGGCCCAGCCTTCAGTAGTCCCTTCGGGTGCACAGAGAAAACGACAGCTTTCAATGATCCTGTAGGCTCTTCTTAGGACTCCTCATCTCAGCTCGCTCCAGCAATAAAACCCAGCACCTCTCTGGAAGGTAGACTATACTACCACCCTGACTTTTCCAGTTGCCAACTGACAACCTGGCTTCTAACTTGCCTGTTTCTGGGAGCTGATTGCACAGGTAATGACTAATGTCTGGGATTTTTGAAAAGGTGTATGGATACTTACTTCCTGCAGCTCCTATACTCAGCAGTGCTGCAGCAGTAAAACCAAGTCCCCAGCTGCTCCCTAGAAACAGATGGACTTTAGACCTAACCTCCCTCCCCTCAGCCTTTTCAGCCACTACCTATGGGACTGGCTTCTGACCCAGCTAGGAGAGCTATGTGACTCAGCATTTATGAGGACCCTGGGACAACAGAAGACAAAGTAGCCATTTGAAAGAGTGTGTGGCCTAAATGAGGGAAGAGGAATTTGCCACAGTTCCTCTGCCCAGCTCTGTGATAAACTCTGGCTCCTAGCTTCTCCCTGAGGAGGGAAGGAATAGGACTACACATGTAGTGTTCCAACTTTTCCAGCTGCTGTGTGAGGAACTGGCTTTTACCTCACCTGTCTGGAGGCACTAACAGGACTTGGCATTCTCTGCTCTCCTGGGGGCCACCAAAAACAAGGATGACAGCTTGGACAAGCACAGAGGTTTGAGAGGCATCCACAATCTCTGGCCAGGCTGATTTGTGAGGCTCATCTATGTGAGGCCAGTCTGTGAAGACTTGGAGAGGTGGGTGTTTTATCTAATGTGCAGAAAGCAACATAGAGTGTCAAGGAAAATGAGGAAAGAGGAAAATCTGTTCTGGATAACAGAACAAGGTGAATCTCCAGAAACTGACCCTAATGTAATGGAGATTTGTGATTTACCTAACAGAAAATGAAAAATAATGATCATAACAATGTTCACCAAACTCAGGACGACAACGCATGAGCAGAGTTAGAATATAAACAAAGAGATAGAAAATATTAAAAAGTACCAAGCAGAAATCATAGAGTCAAAGAATACAATAACTGAACTGAAAACTTAAAAAATGAGCTTTACTAACAGAGTAGATTAAGCAGATGAAAAGATCAATGAAACTAAAAGGACGTTGGAAATCATTCAGTAAAATGGGCACAAAGAAAAAAGAATGAAAATGTGAAGATAGCTTAAGGGACTTAAGTATTACTCCTTATGGGAGTTGTGGAAGGAAGAAAGAGAAATGGGTGGAAAGCTTTACTCAAAGAAATAATACCGGAAAACTTTCCAAACCTGGGAGAAAAAAATAGAAAACCAGATCCATAAAGCCCAAAACATACCAAATAAGATGAAGGAGACTCACACCAAGACAAACTGTCAAAAGTTAAAGACAGAATTTTGAAACAGCAAAAGAAAAATGGCATATTACACACAAGGGAACCCCTTAAGACTATGGGCAGAGTTTTCAGCAAAATCTTGCAGTCTGAATATACAGAGTGGGACCATATATTCAGAAACCTGAAAGGAAAAAGAACAAAAACAAAAACTGCCTATCAGGAGTACTAATCCTGACATACATGTCCTTCAAAAATAAAACGGAGGTAAAGACTCTTAGATAAACAAAAGCTGAAGGAATTCATTATTACTAGACCTGCCTGACAAGAATTACTAAAGGGAGAGGGGGTGGCCTGGGTGGCTCAGTGGGTTAAGTGTCAGACTCTTGATTTCAGGTCAGGTCATGACCTAGTGAGGGTCAGGCTCAGGGTGGAGCATGCAGTTTGCTTTAGATTCTCTCTCCCCCTCACCCCCTGCCCCTCCTCCATCATGTGCTTGGGCTCACTCTCTCAAAAAAAAAAAAAAAATACTAAAGGGGGTTCTTCAGGTTGAATGAAAGAATGCTAAATAGCAACAACACAAGAACATAAGGAGGTATGAAACTCACTGGCCAAGGTAAATATAGACAAAAACAGAATACTGTGTTACTATTATAGTGGTGAGTAAATGATGAGAGTATTCACAGCAACTATAAATGATGTTGATGCATACACAATATAAATAGTTGATGACTGTGACATCATTAGTAATATAATGGGGGGAAGAGGAAAGGTAAAAGTGTAGAGATTTGTTTATACGTGAAGTTACCCACTTGAAATAGATTGTTATAACCATAGTTTATGTAAGCCCCACATTAACTACATAGAAAATACTTACAGAAGTTACACAAAAGAAAATGAGCAAAGAATAAAAGCCTATCAATAGAAAAAAAAACCAACATAAAGAAGGATAGCAGGAGAGAAGATGAAAAGAGCTACAAAACAAACAAATCAGTTAACAAACTGGTAATAAATTCTTCTGTATCAATATTTTAGGTAAAAATTGATTAAACTTTTCAATCAAAAGATACAGACGCTGAATGGATTAAAAATAAAAAAGCAAGACTATGTGCTATCCATAAGAAATAATAGGGCAGGCTAGAAAGTAAGGGGATATTAGAAATGGAAGACAGTCCTCTGACGTGGCAATAAGAAGAAATCAGGAGTATTTTTCAACCTTTGAAAAAGAAGGAAACATTGCCATTTGCGACAAGGGTGAACCTGGAGGACACAGTAAGTGAAGTAGGACAGACAGACAAAGAGAAATACTGCATGATCTCACTGAAATGTGAAATCTAAGAAGCCGAACTCATAAATGCACAGGGTAAAATTGTGGTTGCCAGGGGCTGGGGGGTGTGGGAAATGGGGAGATGTTCACTAAAGTGTGCAAAAAGGTTCAGTTATGTGGGGTGAAAAGTTCTGGAGATCTAATGTTCATCGTGGTGATGATAGTTAACACTACTGCATTTTGTACTTGACGTTTTCTAGGAGGATAGATCTTAACCACCATCACCCCACCCCCCCACACCCCCCCCCGCCACACACACACAAGGTTAACTATAAATAGGATGGATAAGTTATGTAGCTTGATTGTGGTGATTTTTTTCACAGTGCATACTTACATATAAAGACAAGTTGCACACCAAAAATATGTGCAAAAATATCTCACATTAAAGTCTTTTAAACTGAAATAAATATTAGTTACAATTTATTAATAATTTAAAGCTGTTAAAAATAACTCATCTTAAGTTTTTTTTGTTTCATAAATCCACTGTCTGGGCATCCTCAGGGAGTTTCTGTTGTTTGCTCTGGATCCTGTGTGTCGGCCATAGTTTCCTGT